>NC_068305.1:24049120-24369120 GCF_025860055.1 Xyrauchen texanus
TATATGAGGGGCTTTCTCAGCAAATATTTGTATGTGCGATTAATCACGATTAATTAATCGGGACACCATGTAATTAATTCGATGAAAAATTGTAAACGATTGACAGCCCTAATATATATATACATATACAGGCGTATGCAAAAGTTTAGGCACCCATGACAATTTACATGATTTTCATTTATAAATAATTGGCTGTTTGGATCAGCAATTTCATTTTGATCTATCAAATAACTGAAGGACACAGTAATATTTCAGTAGTGAAATGAGGTTCACTGGATTAACAGAAAATGTGCAATATGCATCAAAATGAAATTAGACAGGTGCATAAATTTGGGCACCCTTGTCATTTTGTTGATTTGAATACCTGTAACTACCTAGCACTGATTAATTGGAACACACAATTGGTTTTGGAACACACAATAGCCTTGAACTTCATAGACAGGTGCATCCAATCATAAGCAAAGGTATTTAAGGTGGCCAATTGCAAGTTGTTCTCTTTCACTCTCTTCTGAAGAGTGGCAACATGGGGGCCTCAAAACAACTCTCAAATGACCTGAAAACAAAGATTGTTCAACATTATGGTTTAGGGGAAGGCTACAAAAAGCTATAGCAGAGATTTAAGCTGTCAGTGTCCACTGTGAGGAACATAGTGAGGAAATGGAAGATCACAGGCACAGTTCTTGTTAAGGCCAGAAGTGGCAGGCCAAGTAAAATATCAGAGAGGCAAAGGCAGCCCACAGACCACCTCCAAAGACCTACAACATCATCCTGCTGCAGATGGTGTCACTGTGCCTCGTTCAACAATTCAGCGCACTTTGCACAAGGAGAAGCTGTACGGAAGAGTGATGTGGAAGAAGCCTTTTCTGCACACACACCACAAACCGAGTCGCTTGAGGTATGCAAACTCACATTTGGACAAGCCACCTTCATTCTGGAAGAAGGTGCTGTGGACTGATGAAACAAAGATGGAGTTATTTTGTCATAACATAGGGCGTTATGCATGGCGGCAAAAGAACACAGCGTTCCAAGACAAACACTTGCTACCCACAGTAAAATTTGGTGGAGGTTCCATCATGCTGTTGGGCTGTGTGGCCAGTGCCAGTACTGGGAATCTTGTTAAAGTTGAGGGTCGCATGGATTCCAATCAATATCAGCAGATACTTGAGAATAATGTAGAGGAATCAGTCACAAAGTTGAAGTTACACCGGGGCTGGATATTTCAACAAGACAACGACCCAAAACACTGCTCAAAATCTACTCTGGCATTTATGCAGAGGAACAATTACAATGTTCTGGAATGGCCATCCCATTCCCCAGACCTGAATATCATTGAAAATCTGTGGGGTGATTTGAAGCGGGCTGTCCATGCTCCACAACCATCAAATCTATCTGAACTGGAGATGTTTTGCAAGGAGGAATGGTCCAAAATACCTTCATCCAGAATCCAGACACTCATTACAGGCTATAGGAAGCGTCTAGAGGCTGTTATTTCTGCTAAAGGAGGCTCAACTAAATATTGATTTGATATTTCTGTTGGGGTGCCCAAATTTATGCACCGGTCTAATTTTGTTTTGATGCATATTGCACATTTTCTGTTCATCCAATAAACCTCATTTCACTACTGAAATATTACTGTGTCCTTCAGTTATTTGATAGATCAAAATGAAATTGCTGATCCAAACACCCAATTATTTATAAATGAAAATTATGGAAATTGTCAGGGGTGCCTAAACGTTTGCATACGCCTGTATAATATATATATATATATATATATATATATATATATATATATATATATATATATATATATATATATATATATATACACACATATATACACACACACACGCACACTGGGGGAAGTTTTGAACGCTTCACATTTTTTTTTTCAGTATTTTCAGTACATCAGTATTAACTCAAGAAATCCACAAATGTAAAGAATTGAAAACAAAGTCCATAAATAAAGTTATGCGTAATAAAGTGGAATGACACAGGAAAAAAGTATTGAAGAAGCTAAGAAAAAGCAGTTCTCCAAGGCAAGGTAATGCGAGGAACCAGCTGAAATCCATAAGTAGTTAGAAAGTAATTATACCTCCTATCGATGCAAATTAATACCAGCTGGGTTAGTAAATTGATGGTCTATAAAAAAAAGCTTTTCATCAACTGGCCACACACAGGAGCTCCTCGCAAGATTTCTGACCAGGGAGTGAGAAGAATAGTCAGAAGAGCAGCCCAAGCTCCAGAAACACTTGGAGCAAGCAGGTACCATCGTCACAGAGAAAACAATAGGCAATGCACTCCACTGCCATGGCCTCTATGCACGCTCACCACCAAGACTCCATTACTGAAGAAAAGGCATGTCGAAGCTCATTTAAAGTTTGCTACTACTCATTTGGACAAGTCTATGAAATACTGGGAGAGTGTAGTCTGGTCAGACAAGAGGAAAATTAAACGTTTTGGCTGTTGTGGTTGGACCTTCCAGAAGGACAACGATCCAAAGCATACAGCAAAGTAAACTCTCACTTGGTTTCAGAGAAAACAAAAATCAAGGTATTAGAATGGCCCAGTCAATCACCTGACTTCAATCCAACTGAACATTTGTGGAAAGAGCTAAAGATCAAGCTTCACAATAGGCCCCCCGGAGTCTTCAAGATTTAAAGACAATATGTTTAGAAGAATGGGCCATATTCACACCTGAATACGATAAATTTTTTCATACAGGAAGCATCTTGAAGCTGTCATTACAAACAAAGGTTTCTCCACTAAGTAAATCAATTTCAGTCAGCATGTTCAATATTTTTTCCTGTGTCATTCCCTTTATTACACATAACTTCATTATGGACTTTAATGTTTGGAATTCTTTATGTGTGTGGATTTCTTGAGTTAATAACAAAGTCTGGTGAAAACGTCATGTGAATAGACTCATTGGAAATATATTTACTGAAAAAAATGTTGATGCGTTCAATACTTACTTCCCCACTGTGTGTGTGTGTGTGTGTGTGTGTGTGTGTGTGTGTGTGTATATGTATATATATTCTCCCCACTTTTAATATCTAATGAACAAACTAAAAGATTGATTACACCGAAAGAATGTGTGATGTTGTTTTGTTGTATTCCTGTACAGTGCATTCATAAAGTATTCAGGCACCTTCATATTTTTTCTTCCATATTTTGTTATGTTGCAGCATTATACTGAAATGCAAAAAAAAAATTCTACACTCCATAAAAAAACAGATTTTTTTTTTTAAAGAAAAAATGAAATACTACATTGACATAGGTATTCAGACCCTTAAATCAGTACTTGGTTGAAGCACCTTAGCGATTTATGATGCGACAAGCTTTGCACACCTGGATTTGGGGATTTTTTTGCCATTCTTTTCTGCAGATCCTCTCAAGCTCTGTCAGATTGGATGGGGACTGTCGCCGGACAGACATTTTCAAGTCTCTCCAGAGACGTTTGATTGGGTTCAAGTTGTCCATAAGCCACTCTTGTGTTCTCTTGGCTGTGTGTTTAGGGTCATTGTCCTTTTGGAAGGTGAACCTTTGGCCCAGTCTGAGGTCCTGAGCACTCTGGACCATGTTTTCATTAAGGATATCGCTGTATTTTGCAGTGTACAGCATTCCTTCAACCCCGACCAGTCCCCCAGTTCCTGCCGCAGAAAAACACCCCCACAGCATGATGCTACCACCACCACGCTTCACCGTCGGGATGGTATTGCATAGGTGATGAGTGGTGCCTGGTTTCCTCCAGACATGACACTTGGAATTGAGGCCAAACAGTTCAAACTTCATTTCATCAGACCATCATCTTTTTTCTCACAGTCTGAGAGTCCTTTAGGTTATTTTTTGTGTGTCTTGAACTGAGGAGAGGCTCCCGACTGGCTACTCTGTCATAAAGCCCAGATCGGTGGAGAGTTTCAGTGATAGTTGTCCTTCTACAAGTTTCTCCCAGCTCCACACATGATCTCTGGAGCTCAACCAGAGTGACCATCGGATTCTTGGTCACCTCTCCTACCAAGGCCCTTCTCCCCGATTGCTCTGTTTGGGCGGGAGGCCAGCTCTAGAAAGAGTCCTGGTTGTTCCAAACGTCTTCCATTACGAATTATGGAGGCCACTGTGGCCTTGGGAACCTTAAATGCAGCCAAAAAACTTTTTTGTAGCCTTCTCCAGATCTGTGCCTCAACACAATCCTGTCTCTGAGCTCTGCAGGCAGTTCCTTTGACCTCATGGATTGGTTTTTGCTCTAATATGCATTTTCAGCTGTGAGACCTTATATAGACAGGCATGTACATTTCCAAATCATATCCGATCAATTATATTTTCCACAGGTGACTCCAATCAAATTGTACAAACATCTCAAAGATGATCCAGAGAAATGGAATACACCTGAGCTAAATTTCAAGTGTCATATCAAAGGGTCTGAATACTAACGTCAATGTGACATTTCAGTTTTTACATTTTTGGTAAATTTACAAAGTTATCACAAATGTGGTTTTTGCTTTGTCATTATGGGGTATGGAGTGTACATTGATGTGAATTTTTTAAAATGTAAAGCATTGTATCATAAGGCTGCAACATATCAAAATGTGAAAACAATGAAGGGGTCTAACTACATTTAGAATGCACTGTATATGTGTTTGGGTCTGGGGGGGAAACCCATCAGAGATCATGTTTGTAGTTTGACACCAGCTGTAAACATTCAAGATAATGTTAGTCCGTGGTATATTTGATTCTGTTGAGTACACAGTGCATTTGCAGGCCAGGTCTGGAGCTGCCAGCCATATGCTACATTTCAGTATTGCAGAGCACTTGGCCTGATTTTGCTGCGCTGAGCCAGTCAGTCTCATTACTACATATTAGAAGGATTGGGGAATAAATCATTACACTGGCACAGCTCAGACCACCATCTATGGCAAGAGGTGGAAACGAATAAATTGAGCAGCACAGAAAAAGTTGGGCCCAAGGAAAGTGCTTGTGTGTAAAGAAGATGGAATTGAATGGTAATGTAATGACATACAGTATATACACAGGTCAATCGTAAAATTGCTTCTATTTTGCATTTTTCTACTTTAACATTGCTTTTTTCCATTATAAATTATATCATCAGCAAAACAATCCAAGTGAAAGTGTTACTGCAAAATTAACATATATTTCGTAATGTCATAGTATTTGGTATGTCCCCCTTTTTTAATGACATCATGCATTGGATTCTAATCCATTTTAGAATATAATGTTTCTTTGCTTAAAATGTTGCTTAAATTTTGTTTGTTTCCAGGTTTAAAACTAGAATTGAATCACAGATCTTCAAAGTGGACTTTTGAACCCCACTTTAGACCCGTATGGTACCTCTATCAGCCATCCTCTTGATAAGCTGGTGTTCACCCCACTTGACCATATACTTCAGGATGTCCTGCTCACTGGCCTGTGTATAGAGAAGTACCAGGTAATATTACTGAAATTAACACCTGACAAGCTGGAAACTGGTGCATGCAGGTGGAAAGTAAAGATAATGTAATTAATACAACAGAAAAATGCTGGCATAGCACATTTTGAAAGAGAAAAAAAAAAAACTAACACACAACAACGGGGGGAGAAGGTCCTGAGGCCAGGTGAGAGCCAAGCTAAATTATTGTGCTACTATTTTTCTCTCTTGGAAATATTACACAACCAAAATCTTATTTCATTCAAAGTCTGGTGCCGAAACCAGGACATGAACTAAACAACATTATTTAATATGCAGAAACCTTCTGAGAAATCAGTTGTAGAAGGTTAAATCCAGCATTAAAAATTAGCTTTTGCCACACCTGCAAAAGGCAGCTGAATTGAGAATATTTCAGTAATTAAACTATATTTTGCATTATTTAAATTAAGAAAATATATTTTTGTTTCTATGGCAGTGGAATTATTTAGCTGGTTTTTCATGCATATTCAACATCACTGACCAGTAAATAATTTGAATCACCAAAGCCAACTTTTACTTGCATTAGGCACTTGGCAAGTGTTCAATTTGGACCCTAGTTCTAACTAAGAGTTAACTGTTTAAGTATTGAAATTGAGCCTGAACTAATATTTACTCCAGCTAACATTTAAAATGGTTGTTGCTCTTTGTCTGGAATGCTCATATAGGTTGTTTTTTATTGAGACCGGAACTTAAAAAAAAAAAAAAAGTACAGCTGCCATTAAAAACATGACTCCACGCAGCAGTTAGTCAGGAAAACTGTGGATAAGAGCACTGTGCCAGTAAAGGAGTCATCTGATACAGCTGACTCGTATGTCCAAAAACCAGGTGACCATTAGGAGAAAGGTGCCCTGCTCTGCAGAGTCTTATACAGACTCAACAGACTGTTACTGACACTCTGCTGCTTGAAATAGATAGGCCTGAAGGTCTGCAATGATTTACGGATTGAAATAAACAAATTTACCAATAGTGCAAGATGCCACAGAGAAAATAAGTTGAACTTGTCATGAATATGGGTGTGAAAAACTATGTAACTAGTCAGTCAATAAAATTAGTCTTAGTTTAAGAAATCTTACAATGTAGCTGTTTAAAACACTGAGCTAAAAATACTGTTTACTTTAGTTAGAAAATATTGAACTGGGAAATATGAAAGTTGAATTGGTGTAAAGTCTTCACCTGCAGATAATCCGATTGAATGGCTGCCAGAAGGTGCTCCTTGCTAAGCTCGTACAGGACATCGGAGGTCATGACCTGGCTGAACTCCTCACACAGGAAGTGCATGGCCTGCCGATGAACCCATTTGGAACCGTATGGCTGTGAGCTCCACTTCAGAATGGCCACCACGGAGTCCAGAGAGATGCTCTCTACCACAATGTCTTCACAGGCTAAAAAAATAAATAAATTTATTTAACACTTTTTATTTTGGCTTCAACACTTCTTCAATCTCTCTTAAAGTTGCACATCTTTGTCCAAGCCTGTTAATTAAGATTTTTTAAACAAAAAACTTGGGTGGTCAAGATGTTCTTGGAATAGGGCACCACACAATCTGTCCTCTACACGAATTTTCGAACAAATTTCCACAATTAACATAACTATATCATATCTTACTCTGTGAAGTGTCCTTAAATATAGCAGGAAGAACTTCTACCATAATATATGCAGATAAGTCTAAAAATGAAAATGTATGCATTTAAATGTCACAGTGAGATCCGATGAATAATTTACCCAATTATCCACAACAAAAACACAGCTTTATGCTGCTTCAGAATTGTGCCATGAATTACTGATTTTATCTGTTTTGTCTCTTTCATTCAAGACTTCTTTTTCAGACATCAAAGACAGAATGTCAAAAGAGAGGCATTCTGTGCAGTTTAATCAGTAAATGCCACAGTTTTTGTTCATGATACAAAGACCCCCAGAGCAGTGAATAATTTCAACTCCAATGCAATTCAAGCCAAGAACATCTCTAGAGAGAGTGCTTGATTTTTCATTGGCATTGCGAGTAGGATTCCATTCCATCAATAGCCCCTGCAGATACATTTTAAATATCCATTGTATCAAGACAGGTCACACCTAGTCATTGTGGCTTATACCTTGCATACCTTTATTAAATGGCAAATATTTAAGTTAAAGGAATAATTAGCTCAAAAATTAATAACTGTCATCATTAACTCACCCCCATTCAATCCAGTATTAATTTTTTTCTTCTTCAATGAAACAAAACGAGAAATTATAAAAAACAATTTTCAGGTTTCTCTATTCCTTACAAGGAAAGCAGATGGTGATCTTATAATGCAATCGATCACATGACATGCAAGAACCAATGGTATTTGTTGTCAAAGATGTCAAACCTGGCATGACACATCTAAAGGCCTTTGTGCACCAAACATGAATCTTTGCTGCTATTAACATTTTTAATCAAAACAATGGATTACTAACGAGCCATGCTCATCTGGAGCAAACATTCATGCCGAATCGTGTACCGACAAAGCAAGCTTTTTTTACGGTGAGAGTGACAATTTTCTTTTTCCTTCACTGAGTGATGAAATGCCTTGGAACATATGTCAGGAGCTGCAGCAGTTACCTAAATCAGTGCAACAGGTGACGCTAAAGCATAGAAAGCTGTTTTGACCACCAACATTATACACTAAAAGGAACTTGAAGATTGTCTTCATAATGTATTCCATATTGCTGCAACTTTTAATTTAATCCAACGTGAGTTCTCTTATACCTCTAATATAACATATTGCTGCATACAGTATTTGCCTTTGTATCACCTTTAAAATAAACAACTTTAATGATCTAACTTCATTTTCTTCGACAAATATTAATCATATTAATAGTATTGCATTTGCGTTTAAATGTCATAACATGTAGGGTTTTGAGCAAATGTATAACACAAGTAGAAATGTGTGCAATAAGATACATTCAGTTTTGTTCAAACTGACAACATCTGTTACAACCATTATATGTGTGAGTGCATAACGCAGTGATTTTAAACAAATGCACTTAACACAAGAATATAGAGAATACCTGCAGTGGCATGTAATCAGCATTATTCCAAATGCAATTTTTTTTTTCTCCAACCATTAATATTTTAATTTTACACTAATTACCCCTCAGACTATGTATACATGATAATACTGCCAATCAACTGCAGTTAGTGAAATGAAATAGTTTGTGAAGTGTCTCAAATGCTTTCTCATTCACTGCTGCAGCTTATAGAGAAATAGGTTTTCTTTTGTCGATCTGTCTCATCCATTATAGGGGAGGGCAGACCAGCTCAAATGTACGCTGAGCCACCTGCCATACCTGGGTAAAATTGCTGGTTCATTATTGCCACCCACTGTAAAGGTGTGAATGTGGGAATGGTGATCATTCATGTTGCATTCTATGTGCCATTCGTCGGTGATTCCCCTCTCATAATTGTGACATTTTTGGCATACAAAGGCCTTAAAGCTGCCATTTTTCATTTGACCACAAGCTCAAATTAATTTGGAGAGTTCCGGCACAGGGGAAGATTATCAGAAAACTATGGCTTAAAATTCTATCTGTTCCTCAAACAAGACTTCGAATATAATGCATGAGTTGAATGAACTACCATGATATTTTTAGTGCTATTTTGTTATTTTGGAGTGAAGCAGTAAATAATCACCATTCCATTTTAAATGTATGGAAAATATCAGCTTGGAAACAAATTTTGTGTTTGACAGAAAAAAAGAACGGGGCTGGAATGACATGAGGACTGAGTAATTGATGACAAAAATCTTCATTATTGCATGAACTAGGTAATTCCTTCAAGTTTTAATAACTCTGTGCTGTTCAGTACCATTATATATTCAACTGGATGATCTGCATCAGAGCAGATGCAACTCTCAAAGCTCTAGAGACAGTATTACGTTTTTCAATGCCATATTTTGTAAGTAAACAAATTCTTCTGAGTCTCTATGCAAACACTCAAAAAAAGGGCACCCTTGAAAAGATTAAGAAACTTAAGGAGATCTGTTCAATTAAAACAACAAAAAAATAAATAAAAATACAGACCGTTTTTACAAAACATTTTTGGTTTTTCACAACACAATGCCTGACCTGATGAAAACCACAACTTGGTCCTTTGCACAAAGTTAACTTGTCATGCTGCCATTAAGACATTTTGAAATTCAAGTTCAATGTCTCCCCTTATCTAAATCTAAGGCAGGTGCATAGACATTAAAAGTAGCCTAGATTTACATTTATGCATTTGGCAGACTCTTTTATCTAAAGCAACTTACAGTGCACTTATTACAGGGACAATCCCCCTGGAGCAACCTGGATTTAAGTGCCTTGCTCAAGGACACAATGGTGATGGCTGTGGGGCTCAAACCAGCAACCTACTGATAACCAGTTATGTAGATACCACTAGATCACTAACAAGTACTGTCTGTGATGCTCTCCAAACCAATCCGTCAAGGGCTTGAGCAGGATTAATACGGACAACTTTCTCCCAACAGAATGCATCAGTGCAAACTAAAAGGCAACACCTAAAAAAAAAAAAAAATCAAGCAATGCCATATAGCTATACATTTCTATTCCCACTTACTGCCCATGTCTTCTCTTTTGTGACCTTAGAGCCTGAGGGTTGCAGCTTGCACGTCTCCAGCCTCTAGAGAGCACAAGAGCAGCACTGCATCCATTTCACTGCACGACTAAAAACTACCAACCATACAGCAGCACAGCAATGCCCCAGTATACCCTCATTAACACAACCCTGTTAATTATCAACCCTGCTTTTGGAGCTGTAAACTGTAGGTCTTCAGAAAACGGTGACATATTAGCCCTTAGAGAGAATGTCACACAGAATCCCAAACCTCATCATTCATTATTGACTTTGTAATCAATGTGTACATTGTTGATGTTGAGCACTAATACAGAGGAACAAATCAATGCAAGTTAATGAAAGTTAATGATTAGGTTTGAGTAAAATTTATACCACAAGGTTGATTGTGGAACTTGCAACAAGTAGTTAATAAGTACTCAAATCTAAGAGATGAGATGAGCAACAAGTCACTACAAAACATCTAAGCAACCAAAAGCTATATAAGACAGGAGCCTTTTGACAACCATTCAATGTCCTCCACTCATAGGTATTTGGATTCCAAAGATAGAAGACTGGATGGTAATGAGTGCAGCGCAAATGCAGATTTCCTCAGTCAATCCTATTTTGTGGACTCCACTTTGATTTGCGCCCTCCTCTTATCTCCTTATGGTATCTATAAACACAGTCAATGGAGATTAACCTTGTCTTTTTTCATGAGCCACTAAAAGTTTGTGGTCAGGAGCAGCTTTACAGGAGCAAAGATTCTGCATTTATCAAACACACCATTTAAACTAGCTTGCTAAAATTATAATTAAATGGGATTTAAATTAAGGCTTCATAACAATGTAAGGGTGGACTCTGCTCTACTGTAGCACAGAATAAAAAGACATACAAAAGTAGTATACTAGTAAGTGTGAAGCAAACACATGCATTCATATATTTGATTTACAGCCTCTCTCTCACAAAAAAAAAAGGCACAAAATCAACATGGATCACAGACTTCTCTCCTTGCTGCTGATTATTTATCACAAACGAGCTGAACAACACAGACATACTCCAGCAGATAGTGTGGCACTGTCCTTATAAAAAGGGTTGTCACAAAATCTCAATAATGGCTTGCAGTATTATACCAGCTCAAGTATCACATTTCAGAGTAGTTTCATGATACCACTCATTAGGGCTGGGTGACATGACGATATACTATATCTTGGCAATGATATAAAGCGTCAATTGATACAGATTTTTCAATATTGTATATATTGCTATATGTAAATATCCATGTGCGCTAGTGATGCGCAATCATTGCAAAAATCATAATCACGATTATTTTGGTCAATATTGAGATCACGATTATTTAACACATTACTCACTGACGTTGGAAACATGCATTTATTGAACTTTACCAAAAAAAAACTTGTCTTTTTAACAGTGATAATGTATAGCCTTTATTATGTATGGTAGATCTTGCTGCAATAACATGATAAAAAAGTAGGTTGTGATAGTGGATTTCCTTGAACTTGAAATGCAAACTGCACTGGGTAGGGGAAGAGGCTATTGTCATATGATAATTATTTTGTTACGTAGTCAAATAAAGAAAAGCCTCCATCGTCACCATTAACAGCAGGGATGCTCATAGTTCTATGAAATGAGATTACTTTTTTTATCATGTTATTGCAGCAAGATCTACCATACACAATAAAAGGCTATACATTATCACAATATAGAAATGTAGTAGTCAGTAGTGAAAATTAATGATTCTCAATTCCAGCTTCAAAACCACAACAAAAAAATAACACTAACTAATATGTTAATTATGGAAGAATGTTTTCAAGTTCTTAAGTAATTATTCAAGACTAGTAAACAGTCAGTAGTAAAACAATAAAAAACAGCAATGAATAGAAAGATTAAAAATAATAGAACAAAAATTTACGAATATTCTATGCTTTTTTAAACAGTTTTAAAGGTTTTTAACAGCAGTAGGCTATAAGTATTCAAATAAACATTCAGAATGAAATGCAACAGAAAACTACTACTGGTCTTCTCACTGTATGATTATAATACATTAGTACTTTTTAAAGCTACTTAAGTTACCCAGTCAAGAGCAGTGAGTGTTTTCACATTTTCTTGACACACTAGACAGCAGCAGGTCTATTAGCTTACATTTATACTTACAAGTCTGACATTTTAATACAAATCCATTTCCTCTATTGTTTATGTTCACACTCTGTTTTTACATGAATACCTCACCAAAACAGGCATTTTGGTGGAATTTTGAAATGTATTTGACCGTTCAGGTTAATACATTTCAAAAACACTTCAACCGGATAGACTTTTGCTTTCCATCCTCGTTGTTGAGCGTCTGCTGCCAGTTCTATATAGCGCAGTTTCTTGCGTTCATAGGCCTCATCTGTTGAATTCTCCCATGGGACTGTGAGCTCAGTGATGTAAACAGACTTCAATGAAGGGGACCAGAGAACCAAGTCTGGCCTAAGGGTGGTGACTGCAATTTCAGGTGGAAAGATTAGTTGCTGGCCTATATCGACTAGCATCTTCCAGTCCCGGGCCATGGCTAGCTGTCCAGCCTCTGGTTTGGTAGGGGGATGGTTGGGCTTTTTCTGTCCCTCTCGGATGAAGGTTGGGGCCGTGATGGACTTGATTGCTCTCAGGGGCAAGGAGTTGGTGGCATTCCTCTGGCTCTCAAGAGCTGCTGCCAGACTCTTGAGGACCTGGTTGTGTCTCCAGGTGTAACAACCTTGTGTGAGGCTGGTCTTACAACAGACCAAGATGTGCTTAAGAGTCGCTGGAGTTGAGCAGAGGGCACAGGTTGGGTCCTCGCCATACCACTGGTGGAGGTTTTTTGGAGATGGGAGCACATCATAGGTTGCTCTGATGATGAAGCTGATGTTGCTTGCCTCTATTTCCCAGAGCTCCCTCCAGCTAAGCTTTCTCCTCTCCAGGCCTTCCCACCTCATCCATTGTCCCTGCTTGGCAAGAGAGACAGCCTTTGCACTTCTTTCCGCCTCCTCCTGACGGCGCACCTCCTCGACCACCATGTTCCTCCTCTCTGATGTTGAGGCACTACACTAAGTTGGCTTGCTTGTCGTAAGGCCAAGGCCTCCTCTTCCCAACTGGATGTGCCCTACAATATCGCTGTGCCTCAGGGCTGACGTAGCTTGCTGCACCGCATCGGATGGTGTCCATTTCCGTCCAGTTAACAGAGGTGGAACGGCATTGCTGATGGTCTGGTCTCTGGAGTCCTTCAAAGTCATCTGGAGTCTCACTTTAGAGCACTTGTACTCTTCGGTGAGGCTTGTGATAGGAAGTTCAAGGACCCCTTTGCCGTAGAGGCTGATGTTAGTCAGACAGCGTGGGACGCCAAACCATTTCTTCAAGTATGAAGTCATGCTTCACTCCATCTTCTCAACAGTTGTTATTGGGAGCTCGTAAATAGTGAGTGGCCATATTACCCGAGGGAGAAGTCCAAATTGCAGGCACCAGAGCTTGAGCTTCCCTGGCAGAAGGGTACTGTTGATGTTTTTTAGACTGTTGGTAAATGTCCTGCCTTACTTGCTGCACTAGGTCTTTGTCCCTGAGGCTTGCATTGAAGTTCTGCATATCTGCATTAAATTATTTCTTCAGTACTTTTACTTAAAAAAAACACAGTACTCTTCCACCACTGGTTGCGAGCCATCATGTTATAATCTAGCTGCAGCAAACATGCACGAGTGACGAGTGTCCCCGTGACGAGTGTGCATCAGCCGGGAGAATATTCAATCTCTTCCCCAGTCATTTCATGCAGCTCATAGATGCAGCGCTGACCACACAGAGAAATGCCAGTTTCAGAGATTATATTCATAACCTGATTCCTTATTATTTGAACTTTAATAAAGGATGATTTATAGATATAATACCGGGGTGTTTCACTGTGAAACGGAATACGACACAAAAATCGTTTTACCTCGATTATCTCGTTTTCAGAATCGTTGGAGCCAAAATAGTAATTGAAAATAAAATTGTATTAATCACCCAGCCCTAATATGCGCTGCACTAGTATACCTATCAGTGTGCATGCTCCACGTGAGACTGAAACCAGGCTTGAGTGGGGAATAATTTGCAGCCGATAAAATTTGCATGTGCTGGTTTAACGGCAGATTCACTCAAAGAATTCAAGCAGATCAAGCAACGGCGCAAACGTGCCCACAAACTTATTGCTGATTCTTTGCCATTCTTATTTTGCAGACCAATTTGGAGTGCTTTATAACGGCGGATGTAGCAGTCCACCATGATCTTACACACTATGTCAGGACAGCGTCACTGTGATCCAAAAACCTGAATCATCTCTTTAACATGCTGAGGTGCTCTTGACTACACTTTTTTTGGTTGTTGTTGTTGCAAGAAGTGTTTATAAATATATTTCAAATTTATTTTCTGCATGATGTTATTTTATTTGGGTAATATTTTATTTATTAAAATTATGTATTCGTGTTAATTTGCATTGAAAAGATCTAAATTTTCTTGAGGAAAGTTTATAATAATATTGGTCAACAACATGTCAGACTGAAATGTGGCACAATGTGAAATTTAGTTCTAAGTGAGGAGAAAAATAAAAACTTATTTTTAAAAATCTTATATATTCAAGTATTAAGTATTTATTTCACTAACTAGATTTTCCAAAAATAGGCATTACAACATGGTTATGTATCATGTTAACCGATTTGTATTGGTTTTCCAGAAATAAATTACTATATCATCATATACACTGGCGGCCAAAAGTTTGGAATAATATACAGATTTAGCTTTTTCAGAAGGAAATTGGTACTTTAATTCACCAAAGTGGCATTCATCTGATCATAAAGTATAGTCAGGACATTACTGATGTAAAAAACAGTTAAAACACTATTTGAAAAAAGTAATTTTTTGATCAAATCTAGACAGGCCCCATTTCCAGAAGCCATCACTCCAACATCTTATCCTTGAGTAATCAGGCTAAATTGCTAATTTGGTACTATAAAATATATCAAACACTGTTGAAAGCTATTTGGTTTGTTAAATGAAGCTTAAAATTGTCTTTGTGTATGTTTTTGAGTTGCCACAGTATGCAATAGACTGGCATGTCTTAAGGTCATTATTAGGTTAAAAATGGCACAAAAAAAGAAGCTGTATTCTCTATAAACTCTTTAGTCAATCATTCTTTTGAGGAATGAAGGCTATACAATGCTTGAAGTTGCCAAAAAACTGAAGATTTAATTCAAAGGTGTACACTACAGTCTTCAAAGACAAAGGACAACTGGCTCTAACAAGGACAGAAAGAGATGTGGAAGGCCCAGATGTACAACTAAACCAGAGGATAAGTACATCAGAGTCTCTAGTTTGAGAAACAGACGCCTCACATGTCCTCAGCTGACAGCTTTATTGAATTCTACCCGCACAACACCAGTTTCATGTACAAAAGTAAAGAGAAGACTCAGGTGTGCAAGCCTTATGGGAAGAATTACAAAGAAAAAGCCACTTATGAAACAGACATTGGAAAAGAGTGTTATCTTAACCCCATTGAGCTTTTGTAGGATCAGCTAGACTGTAAAGTGTGTTAGAAATGCCCGACAACACAGCCACATCTATGGTAAGTGCTACAGGAAGCATGGGGTGGAATGTCACCTGAGTATCTGGACAAGCTGACAGCTAGAATGCCAAAGATCTGCAAAGCGGTCATTGCGGCATTTGGAGGATTTTTTGTTGAGAACTCTCTAAAGTAGTTTAAAGAGCACCTATTACGGTTTTTCAAATATTACCTTCCATGTAGTGTGTTATTTAGCTGTTTGTGAATGTAAAAATGTCTGCAAAGTTTAAAAAATCAAAGTCCATGACAAATGGAGTTATTGACTCCCAAAAGAAAGAACAGATTCTGAACAACTGAAATGAGTCGTTAGCAATTACAGACTTCCTGCACTAACCTACATAATTTGGTAATAAAAAAACCTCGCTTCTGGTCTTCATTGGCTGCTCACGAACAGCTTTGACCCACTCTAAAACACTACACCAAGCGGTAGACTAATCACAACAGACTGGGACATCTGACCAATCAGAGCAGAGTAGGCTCTCTGAAAGGAGTTTCGAATGAATGCTTCAGAACGGATCATTGAACAAGTAATTTTTGACATTTTTTTCAAATTGTAATAGTAAATATTCACGTTATTAATGTCCCGACTATACATTGTGATCAGTTGAATGCCATATTGGTGAATAAAAGTACCAATTTCTTTCCATAAGAGCAAAATCTGTACATTATTCAAAAACTTGTGGCCACCAGTGTATATCATTATCATGATATAAAATTACTCGTATCGTGATATACGATTTTGGTCATATCGTCACACCCCTACCACTCATGTTGTTTGAATAACGGGCTGAACGACGTAGCTATTCTATTGTTGTCTTAATACTTTTTAGTTTCATAAAGATATATAGTTATTATCATCATTTTAAATATTAGAATTTTTCTATACAAACATAACATAGCATAAGAAACAAACATAATATCTCAATTGTCAATATCACACAGGTATGCAATGTGGTCCGATTAAACCTTTGAGTTTTACAGAAAACTGCAGGAAAACAATCTGTTCTTATATTCCATCTGCACTATATTTTAACTGTTGCTCTATGAAAGTGCCAAATGGATGTCTATGGCCATTGCATCTTTCTGTTTTACCAGTGTCTCGCACTATGAGCATTGTGTTTTTAAAACCCTGTGACGAGTTGAAAAGTTCAATTTAGAAAAATATGTCATG
This sequence comes from Xyrauchen texanus, assembly GCF_025860055.1. Lineage (NCBI taxonomy): Eukaryota > Metazoa > Chordata > Actinopteri > Cypriniformes > Catostomidae > Xyrauchen > Xyrauchen texanus. The sequence goes on from NC_068305.1 coordinate 24,065,943, forward strand.
GGACCCCTGCATTCTGTTGCACTTCTTATAGTGTCTTCTGTATAGACCCTATTACAGTACTGTGCAACTCTACTTATTAGTGGCTTGAGACCCCAGAGATGTCCTTCTCAAAGATGCTCCATCCAATGTTTCCCTGATGTTGAGGTGCATGATGTGGAGTTTACCAATGAGTAAATGTGGTGTCAATGTGAAGTAAAAACAATGAAGATATGGAGAGGAAACACTACATTCGGAAGCTAAATACGGAAATAGTCACACAGCCTATGTGTTAAGAAATGAGAACGGATGAGGATACATGAAGGTCAGCTGATTTCAGCAAAGTGGAGCTGCAGAGTTTAAATTACAAGGAGTCAAATTTAAAACTAAATAACAAGCAATACAACATTTTACAACCTGACTACAAGGCTACACTTGAAATAGTTTTCCTCTGAAGAAGCGTATCTTGTCAGGGACCCAAAGCCAACAACAATGTCAAGTTATGTGAAATACATAATGGAAGTCTAGGGCTCATTTTACAGTTGAGTACACCTAATATTGAACGAGGACAGAGAAATGTAGGAAGGGAGTGGGGACATTGAAGGACTAATCATTAGGCCATCTATTAGCTTTGAACAAGTGCAGTACCCCAATTAACTGGCAAAAGCCCCGAGCTTAATGCAAGGGGTAGACAGGCCAATAGACAGAGGGGAGGAGGAGAAGAGATAGAGCAAGCGAGAGAAACGGCAACATGCTGAGAGGAAGAAAAATGGGAGAAGGAGACAAGATTAGGAGGGTAATGTCAAAAAGGACAGAGATAGTGGAAAATTAGCCCAGTCTATGTGATTGAATGTGAAAGATGGCAACTGCTAAAAGATACAGAGATGAAAATAAGAAGCAGAGAGTGCAGAAGCTCTAGAGAGGTGGTGGGTCAAAATTCATCATGACCTTTTAGACAAGCTGTAACAGACAGAATCATTACAGAGCAGACAGTCACTCATAGGCTTAATGGAAACACCACCAGCAATCTGTGTTAATACTAATCAGAATGGTGCCTTGGGGCCAGGGAGGGTTTTTATTGAGTTTGGAACTCATTCTAAAAGGATGTCTGACTGAGCTACTACAGGTATCAAAGCAGCAGAGTGCTATCAATTTAAAAGGACTCCCTCTCCAAAGATACCATAGTAAAACTGATCTCTCTATGTAAAGCGAAAATGTTTTAAGAAATTACTTAAAAGATGTTACATAACAAATGAGTTAAGAAACAGCATACCTTCACCTCTAGTAATACTCTTTATTATGCTCTTTGCATTGTCGCATTTATTAAAATGAACAACATTCACCCAGAAATTGTCAACATCTACTCAACCTAATGATGTTTCAAACCAGTGTGATTTTCTTTCTCCCATGGAACTAGGGCTGCACGATTTGAACAAAAAGTCATATTGCGATTATTTAAAAAATTGTGATTTTGATTTGAACTGCGATATGCTAAACAAACAAACTAGTAGCCTACATGATTTCTTTTGACCAAAAATTTGGTAATGTTTTGCCCATGTTCTACTGCCAATAAAATGACTAAAGGGTTCACACTTCAGTCCTCTTAAAAAAATTACTTCTGCCACAAATAAATACATTTAAAATCTGTGAAACAAAGAGAGAGAGAGAAAACACTGAATTCATATTGTATCTGTCCACAGTTTACCTGTTTTTTTTCTACATGGTGATACCGTCTCAGCCCACTATTCAGTATCATTATTTTTTAACACAGTCAACTTGAACAGGGCATTGCCATGCAGTCCAGTTAAACCAAAGAGTTCTAAACCATCAAGCTTTTATTTTGGCAACATCTGCTTGAAGTTGCATGAATTCAAAACAGTTGATTAACACGCTCCTCATTTGACATCTTCCTGCAGCATGGGGTATATTATTTCTATTTTTATATTAACATGTAATGGCCAAACATATTTGGAATTACAAAAAAGTGACAAAGTTAATCTGGAGTGCTGAAAACAGGGGTGCTCACACAACCATGCACAGTATATACAGTATGAAATCACTGTTGTCACAATACCAAAATTTCAGTAGTTGCCCTTGAAATTTGACGAAACTATATTCAAATGTCCATACTACCACTATTCATACTATACTAATTTGATTATTATGTACAGTAAGTACTGTAAGAGTCTGTAATAAAATAAGAATAAAGAAACAAAATAAAAGCAATGAATAGAAACTTAAAAATTACAACCTTAAAAAGGTGTCATGTATTTAATTTTTAATTTAATTTTATAATGTTCACCTCCTTATAATTTTAGTAAAAATTTTTCATCAGAAAGTGTCATAATTTAGAAATAATTGTCCATTTTCTATCCTGTTTTTGGTCCTCTGATTAAAAAGCTATACAATTTTTTTGGTAATCCCTCTAATTTATATGTATTCCTTGTCTATTGTGTAATAGGCATTACTTTTTATTCTCGTTTAAACAAAGACACGATATAACGGTGTTTTTCTTGTTACATAGTTGGGGCATTTTCCAACGGTGAAACATTTCCATGTTTTACAAATGGTTTTGTAATCCATGACAGTGCCAACAAAAGTTTAAATACTTATTTATAACTGTCAAAGGATATACTTATGTTGCATCACGTAAACGTATACAGGATAAAAAAATACCGGTGTTTGTCGCATTGTCATTCTTCATACATTCATTGTTCATAATATATTCAGTGTAGTGACAAACACATACGTTGTTCACTACAATGAGTCATATTTTCATTAAAAAGAAAAGATTGTCTAAATAGATTGCTATCAATACTCTATAGATGCATCTGTGGCACTCTGAAAGCAATTTTCAAGTAAAAAAATGACAACATGTTATGGACAATTTTAATTAATATTAAATCATGTTAAATATACAACTAACAATACAATTGTGACATTACTGTTGGGTTCAATTTAGTTGGCACTCAATCAACTTTTAATTTAAGTTTCTCTGCAAAGCCTGTGTCGAACGGTGTCTTGTTTGATAAGAATCCACAGTAAAATTTTACAAATAAGCAAACACTGTCTTACTGACACGATCTGGGACATCATTCAAAATAAATGTCAGCCACTCTTTCCTAAGGTTAGGATCATTAAGAATCAAATACAAGGAGTCTATTTTTCCATAGCCTGTCAATGCACAACATTTTGTAAACTTTGCAGGCATCTCAAACATCTTGTTGCTCCAATAATCCCTGTGTTTTTCCCTTCCGTGCTGACACTCATCACGCTCTAACCGCAAACCTGTGGGTGGGCCATAGAAGCGATGATGCAGCAGGCGTTGACCTGTTTATGCAGAGGAAGACTTGTGCCGATGTATTGATCTCTATTACATAATACAGACGAGGAAGTAGAAAAAAGAGTTGTTTAGGTATATTGGTTTCAATAAAGCCTTTTTTTTGACTAATTAATAAGTTATGAGTTCCGAAACTTAAAGTATGTTTTTATAGTACAATGACCTTTTATATGTCAAAAGATCAAGGAAATTGTATTTCTCAATTCATGACCCCTTTAAAAGTTTAACAGCAATATCAAGTATTCAAATACATTTTCAGAATTAAATTGTGTCAAAACTACTACAGGTCTTCACTGTATGACTATAATACATTGATACTTTTAAAAGCTATTAAACAAGTTATTCAGTCAAGAGCAGTGAGTGGTTGTATCCTTTCCTATTTGCTCTCAAATCAAATCATTGATCAACTCATACAGAGCCCAAATCAAATGTGGCAACATGACAATAACAACACACCTCATCGGTTCTTGCACGTCTATTGTATGGAAATCAACGATCATGACAAAAATGTATTGTGGTTTGGAACAAAATAAGGGTGAGTGCATAATCACAGAATTTCTTTAAGCTTCATTAGCAGAGAATCACAATATTCTTTTACCATTTACTCTCTAAAAGCAATACGTAAAAAACAAAATAAAAACATAGTTATTACTGTGGTCTGAATCAAACGAAGTGTGAAATTTAATAGCGTGCAAAAAGCTTAAAATAAGGCACTTGGTCATGCTTTTTGTATTTTTTAAATATAGATACTGCAGCCCAATTTTCATTGTTAGATAGTAATTAAATATTTAGGCCTATGTATCAGAGCATCCATTTTGAGCCATTAAATGCAATTAACAGTGAAAAAAACTGAACTTAACAAAGAAGGATTATACAAATGAAAAATGAACAACAAATACCGGAACACACAAAATATTTTTTTGTTTGTGAATAATTTCTTTCTGTCCCCAGACATCTCTCAAATGAGAAGCAATGCATTTTTAAAGGTGCTGAGAACTGGAGGAAAAGTGCAAAGCACTCGCCAAGCCAAACAATGCAGCATTTAATTTGCACTACAGAACAGACTTATGGCACGCCAGGCTGTCAGTTAATGTTATCGTCACAGGTGCAGTGTTACGCTCAGCTCTGTGTTACACTGTCTATCAGTTCATTCACAGCACGAACCCTAACCAGAAAAGACTTCTTCAGCTCCAATTAGACCCATTTCCATGAACACGTGAAAATAGTCTTGTATGCCAATGGAGAAATCTCCACTGGCAAATATTTGGCCCACCGTTTTTATCTTACCCACCTTGTTAGATACTGATTTGTAGGATACAAAATAAAAAGTGCTTGGAAATATCACACAACCATTGTCATCTAAAAAAGTAAACTAGGGTCAAATAACTGCATCAAGCCAAGATATTGAAGTGGTATTTATGATATTTGAGCACTTTTGCAGTTGTGAGCAGAAATTGTTTTAACTTCAGACAATTATAAACATTTTGTTTGTATACAGATATGCAAAACCACATATACATATTGCCTTCTGAATTTTTTTTAATAAAAAAACTTTAATGAACAATATGGATCTACATGTCCTCTATGCGAGAAAACTGTTCCAGCTCATCTCCAAACAGGATATACTCCCTGCACTTTCCCTAGTTGCAGATTGAATTATTAGACCTATTAGTATTATTAGTAAGTATTACAATAATTTCATTAAAGAAAAGAACATGAGCTGATGTTTTCTTATAATTTCTTTTTTATATTATTTAATATTTTTTTCTGTACAATGTTATTTATGTGCACTGTTCCACTTGTATTTGTATCACAGTACCTTGTGTTATATTATCCAGGCATTATAAAAATAGTAGTTGGCTTCGGGAGTCCGTTTGGAATATACTCGTGGCAAAATAAATACATTTTCGTAGCATTTTTGTTTTTTCCCCTCTGTGGCCCATTTATAACGTTAGTTAAGGTTTCGTGCACAAAAAAGCTGCAATTTAGTTTTACGGGAGCAATTACCACCCTCTCTTTGACCCTTTGAATTTAAATAGGCTGCATGCCTAATTTGCTAGTGCACCTTAAGTCTATGAGTATTAAATGGCCTCTGTAATGACAGGGTAACTTCTTAAGTACTGGAAGTTTTAACAATGTAGTTCAATCAGACCAAAAAAATTAATTAATTAGGAGCGGCTGGGGCTCAGGTGGTAGAGCGGGTTGGCCACTAATAACAGGGTTGGCGGTTCGATTCCTGGCCCAGATGACTCCACATGCCAAAGTGTCCTTGGGCAAGACACTGAACCCCAAGTTGCTCCCAATGGCCAACAAGACTTAAAAATATTGTTACAATTATTTATTTTTTGTTACATTTACGACCATTTTAGTTGTGGCCTTGATCCCTGTCATGTCGGGCCAAGTGCCAAATTGCTGAATAGTGATATGCCATTGATATTTTAATATGGGCATCATTAATTTGCTCATGGTTGTGATTAAATAATAATGATGGTTTCTGAATCACTCAGATCTCAAATCCATTGACATTTTGTTCTGTTGCCATTGCTTCTGTGTTTTTATGCAACAAATGCTCCATGTATGATGAATGACATCGGATTTCAGTATATGAGCATTTTACAAGTATGAATACATAAGCACAGTATCATACCTGATACTGATACCATTACTGGTATCTGTGCATCCCTATAATAATGTGTCCCCTTAAGTTAACAGCTTAGGTTTAACAAGATCCACAGCAGCAGGTGTTGATTTCCTACAGTTAGTATGAACAAGAGTGATTTTTCTCTGCAGAACAGAGTTAGTTCCAGACCAATGGGTGGCTTTTTATCAACGTGTGTCTGCCTGGTCAGCACATTAATTATCTTTGCCATGTACCAACGACAGAATGGCTGCTGACTATGTGTTAAATGACTGCTGTGCCTCCATTTCTTAGAGGTCACCACCACGAACCTCAACCACTGGAGGCCATCAACACACACACACAGAAATTACCTGACTGATTGTCTGGTGTGGGTGCTCTGTCTAGAGCTTTCTTTGACTGAGTTACCCTTGCAAAACAATTAAAAAACAGACAATGAGAAAAATTCAAAATCCATTAAGGACATCAAAAGTGACAGAATACACACACACACACACACACACACACACACACACACACACACACACACACACACACACACACACACACACACACACACACACACACACACACACACACACATACAGTTGAAGACAGAAGTTTACATACATCTTAGTTAAATACATTTAAACTCAGTTTTTCACAATTCCTGTCATTTAATCATAGACAACATTCCCTGTCTTAGGTCAGTTAGGATCACTACTTTATTTTAAGAATGTGAAATGTCAAAATAATAATAGACAGAATGATATATTTCAGCTTTTATTTCTTTAATCACATTTCCAGTGGGTCAGAAGTTTACATACACTTTGTTAGTATTTGGTAGCACTAACTTTGTTTAACTTGGGTCAAACGGTTTTGGGTAGCCTTCCACAAGCTTCTCACAATAAGTTGCTGGAATTTTGGCCCATTTCTCCAGACAGAACTGGTGTAGCGGAGTCAAGTTTGTAGGCCTCGTTGCTCACACCACAAATTTTCTATCGGAATGAGGTCAGGGCTTTGTGATGGCCACTCCAATATCTTGACTTTGTTGTCCTTAAGCCATTTTGCCACAACTTTGGAGGTATGCTTAGGAAATTTGGCAAAACCCATTTGCGACCAAGCTTTAACTTCCCGGCTGATGTTTTGAAACGTTGCTTCGATATATCCACATAATTTTCCTTCCTCGTGAGGCCATCCATTTTGTGAAGTGCACCAGTCCCTCCTGCATCAAAGCACCCCCACAACATGATGCTGCCACCCCAATGTTTCATGTTTGGGATGGTGTTCTTCGGCTTGCAAGCCTCACCCCTTTTCCTCCAAACATAATGGTCATTATGGCCAAACTGTTACATTTTTGTTTCTTCAGACCAGAGGACATTTCTCCAAAAGATCTTTGTCCTCATGTACACTTGCAAACTGTAGTCTGACTTTTTTAAAGTGGGTTTGGAGCAGTGGCTTCATCCTGGCTGAGCAGCCTTTCATGTAATGTCGCTATAGGTATTGTTTTACTATGGATATAGATACTTGTCTACCTGTTTCCTCCAGCATCTTCACAAAGTCCTTTGCTGTTGTTCTGGAAATGATTTGCACTTTTCACACCAAACTATGTTCATCTCTAGGAAACAGAATGCATCTTCTTCCTGAGATGGCTGCCTAGTCCCATGGTGTTTATACTTGCATATTATTGTTTGTACAGATGAACATGGTACCTTCAGGCATTTGGCAATTGCTCCCAAGGATGAACAAGACTTGTGGAGGTCCAAATATTTTGCTTGGCTGATTTCTTTCGATTTTCCCATGATGTCAAGCAAAGAGGCACTGAGTTTGAAGATAGGCCTTAAAATACTTCCACAGGTACACCTCCAATTGACTCCAATTAGCAATCAGAAGCTAATTGGCCAATTGCCTAAAGGCTTAACATAATTTTATGGAATTTTCCAAGCTGCTTAAAGGCACAGTTAACTTGGTGTATGTAAACCTCTGACCCACTGGAATTGTGATCATCTAATTAAAAGTGAAACAATCTATTTGTAAAGAATTGTTGGAAAAATTACTTGTGTCATACACAAAGTAGTTGTCCTAAACAACTTGCCAAAACTATAGTTTGCTAATATGAAATCGGTGGATAGGTGCCTGGATCGCTCAGCAAATATTGACGGTGACAACCACCCCCAGAGTCGTGTGTTCGAATCCAGGGCGTGCCAAGTGTCTCCAGCCAGGTCTCCTAAGCAACCAAATTAGCCTGGAGTAACCTCCTTGTATATAATGTGTTGTATATAACCTCCCACTATGTGTGGTTCTCGCTCTCTGTGGGACATGTGGCGAGTTATGCGTGGATGCCGTGGAGAATAGTGTGGGCCTTTACACACGCTACATCTCTGCGGTAACGTGCTCAACAAGCCAAGTGATAAGATGCGTGGAAATTGGTCACATCAGTTTGAGGTCTGTGCATCACAATATCGAGGGAAGCCTGGTTGTTGCATGCACATCGGAGAGCAGAGTATAAAATGATCATGAGCTGGTTCCGTTACTCTCGTGCAAAAGTGCAGATGAGAAACCTTTAGCTGATTGTGAGATTATCATTAAATCTGCCTCGGCATTAGATGGAATCCAGAAATAAATATATATATATATATATATATAAAAAGAAAAGCACAATTTTTATCTATAAGACTTTAACCAGTTCTTTTTGTCAATAATGTTCTGTGTAATTTAATAAAAATTTTTAGTTTTTTTAATTTGTTGCCTAAAGTATCAAGTCAGTTTCGATAGAGGTACCAGGGCTGGTATCGTCCTGAAGCTAAAATTTTGGTATCGGAGCAACCCTATTCTGAGCTCATCCTTAGGCTATGCTGACAGAGCTGAATCTGATCACTATCTGTTACAAACCACCGCTGACCAACTGGTCATAAGGATCAGCTGACAATGATGCTGCAGACCTGTGCTTTAGAGAGCATGTTTGATTCACTGCTTTTGAGATGAAGTAATCAGAAGCATAGGTGGATCTCTATAAACATATTTTAGCACAGCAGCAGCCCTTTATTTCAAGCAGTAAATAGAGATAAAGTCATTCTTCAAAATAGTGGCTGATGAAACAATGTACACAAGAAAGGGATTTGAAAAAGTATTTGAAACTGTTCAGATGCTTCAGTTGAGCAGATTTCTTTAGAATCAAAACCTAAAATCAGACTGCAAGTTGTTTGTTGACAAAAATACCTTTTTTGAGAGATGTTACACTGCTTCATTTTGGCAAAGCTGCAGTGACATTAGTGGTAAATTACTTTGAGGAGCTACCTTAAAAAGCACTCAATTAAATGATTCCTTTCAACAAAAAGTAGGGCTAACTTTACATCAGAAGGACCTTTTACAGTGGCTTTTTCACTTAATTTTATCTCCTGCATCAAACATTGAGAATATACTTCACAACAATGGCTGTTTGGTAACAATGACGGTTCTTCAGATTAATAATAAAAAAAAAACGTTTAATCCGTTACAAAAGTAAATACATTAATATGAAGATATACAGTATAATGAATACAATATATATTTGAACACTGATCAGCTACAACATTAAAACCACTTGCCTAAAATTGTGTAGGTCCCCTTAGTGCTGCCAAAACAGTGCCAAGCCACATCTCAGAATAGCATTATGAGATGCTATACTTCTCACCACAATTGTACAGAGCGGTTATCTGAGTTACTGTAGTTCTAACAAGTCTGGCCATTCTCTGTTGACCTCTCTCATCAACAAGGCATTTCCGTCCTCAGAAATGCCGCTCAACAGATGTTTAAAAGTTTTGCCACCATTCAAAGTAAATAATAGAGACTTATGTACGTGAAAATCTCAGGAGATCAGCAGTTAGAGAAATACTCAAACAAGCCCATCTGCCACCAACAATCATCACACATTTCACTGAGATCACATTTTTTCCCACATTCTGATGGCTGATGCGAACATTAACTGAAGCTCCTAACCTGTATCTACATGATTTTATACACTGCACTGCTGCCACATGATTGGCTGATTAAATAATCACTTGGATGATTGCTGGTGCCAGACGGGCTGGTTTGTATATACTGTATATACTGAAACACCCATGAAACGATATCAAGCAAAACATCACAAATTGCTTTTCATGTACGCCAAGTCTCAGTAAAAGCGTATACAGGTTTGATTTCAGCACAAATTTGATCGTGGACATTTAAATATATTTAATCTACAATTCCTCTCCGTAAACCATCAAGTCTGATGTGTGACTGGCGAGACCACTGTAAACATCCCTCATTCAAAAGTTAAAAATGTTTTTGTGTTGTTTTCTGGTCTGATTAAGTCAAATTTTTTATTTGGTCGCAACCCACAGCATAGCATAGTGAAGGTAAATGGAATTTTGATCACAAACATGGCGGAGTGGTGACGGTCATCCAGTGACATCATATGAAACAGGTGAAAACATAATTTAATTTAAAGGCTCAAATATATATTTTATATAATTTTATCCCAAAATAATTATAATACCTTATTGACATATTACAAGAACTGTGTTAACCAACAGTCCATTTTTAGAAACCAATGACTAAATTGTTCTACCCTACAGAAATCACTGAATGTAGGAAAAAGAGATTTGACCCTGGATTGACATGTTATTTGATTTGTAGGAAAATGCAGGTTGACATGTTCTTCTAGTTTCCAGAATTACACATTTAAGGGTGTGTTTGTAAGAGTGTTTGATGTATGAATCCTTTAGAAATGGTCAAACCTGAATAAAACCTGCTTTGTTTTACTCTAATTCAGTCATTAAATATACTCCTAACAACAGGACAAATTCAACACAGCCTATAAAAGAATGGCCCAGCCCTTAAAAACCCTATCTCCCTAAATAAGAACATTAATAGCGGCTGAAATGGCTGAGAGTATTAAGGGGAGAGCAGAGGTTGCAGTGCTTTGTAGTTGGACACATATGGGAATCTTTCACAAACATTAATCTCAACATGAGGCGCATAAACTACAGCAACCCCACCCTGTTCCTCCAGTCTTCCCTTGACAGCTTGTGAATTAATCAGGCAGTAAACAAAGACGGGGGAGTTTGGGGTGTTGGGAGGAGAGAGTGCAAGAGAGAGAGAGAGACAGAAAGAGCAAAACAGAAAGACTAGTGAAACACCAGTCTGAAATAATAGATATGAATAGACTTACCTTGAGCCAACATGCTAAATTCTAGGAAGAGAGCGATGTGGTAGAGCTCCATGGCCTCTTCCGCCCGGCTTATGCACCCCCGACCAGCCACCAGTGCCTGAACTTCACCTAGACTGCCTTCAGAGGGGCTCCCATGCAGGACCAGTGTCAGGTCCACTGCATCGGTGTACATGCAGTGCAAGACCACAAAGGCATATTTCTTGGGGATGATGGATTCATCAAGGATAATACGGGTGGGGGTGTGTAGAGTGCGCTCTGTGATCTCCTCACCCGAGCGGATGCGTCGTTGCAACAGATTGCGGAAGAAAGGCGAGCGTGCCGAGAGCACGGCCTTGTGTGCCCTCAGTTCTTCGTCAGGTGAACTGTGGCTTAAGCCTGCGTTTCCACTTCCTCCACTACTAGGAGCAGGGCCACCAGCTTCAAAAGCCTCCACCAGCTCAGAGTCAGAGGAAAAGCTGAGCAACGAGTCAAAATACGGCATGTGCTCACAGAGATTTCGCATGTCTGCTTCTAGGGAGTTGGGTGTACCGAACTCCTCACTCAGTCTCACCAGCACATCCACATTCTGCAGCCTTGCATCCTCTGAGCCCAGCTCACCTGTATAGAGGTAATGCAGCAATGAGGAGAACATGGGCGCATCCATGCCTGCTGTGCCAACATCCAACAACACCTCCGCTCCATAACCCGGCGACGACGAAAGCAAAGTCTTGAAGAAGGGGCAACGGGCAGCCAGAATGGCACGGTGGGTTGGAAAGCAGGAATCCTGGAAGATCAGGTCCACGTCAGTGCAGTACTTGTGCTGATAAAGGGTTGCCAAGTCCCGCTGCAAGGTGCGAGCTTCGGGCCGGGCAAGGCCTGCCTGCAGACTGAGCTCTTTTAGAGCCGCTGTGCCCTCATACTCCTCAACCAGGGCATTAACGTCACGCACATCCCACCCCGAAAGGAGCTCACGCATCTGCCGTGAATGATCGGCTGACCGACTAGACTTGCGGCGCTTAATGAATCTCCTCTTGAGCGTTGCCAAACCAGAGCTCTTTTTCTTCTTGTCCTGAGGTTTTTCAGGGCCATGTTCTAGGCTGTAGAGCTTGGACTCACCGCCATAACCCTGTGGTGCATAGGAGGCGCCTAGTGACATAAACAAATTGTGTTAAATTCTGGATACCTTAAAAGTTGCCTGCAGAAAAAAAAATGCAATGTTATCACTAAAGTTTATTCCAAATAAGTGCAACACCACAGGGTTTTTTATATATATAAACAAGTGTTATAGAAAAATTCTGAAACAAAACTGATATTTAATGACATTGGACTGATGGAGGAAATGGAATGCAGTGTGACTAAAATAAAAAAATTAAAAATGCACTCTTAAAAACCAAATTGCTTCTCGAAAACCTTCAATAAGGAATCAAACAAGATGATTCAAGAAGTGCTATTTTTGGAGAGGTTTTTAATATTTATAAAGATTTATATGTTGTTAAAATTCAATTGGAAATTCAAACAAATTCAAATAGTTTCAAAAAGGTTTCTTAGCAGTGCAGTTGGCAGTTTAGGAATTTTCCAAATCCCTTAATTTTAACTTGCCAAAAGAGGGAAACTATGAAGTCATCTAATGTCCTATCCAGCATGGCTAATATCTCCCTGATGACACTTTGTTTCTATCCAATGTTCTATTTCTCATCGTAGACCCACTGTCATGCTTGGCTTAGCATTATGAAAGCATCATTACTTCACTGATCTTAAAGTCAGTAAGGACATGAAAATATGCACATCAGAATATGCTGTTAAACACAGACTCTGTGGGGTATGGAGAAAAAAAATGACACGAAGCAACTGCTCAAAGTAGTGATACAATTTCCAAGCCTTTAAATAAATGAATCTAGACAAGATGTCACAGTGAAAGAATATGATAACTGTCCCAGCTGTTGAAGTCAATAATTTAATGAGATTCCTCTTCACTGTGCTGTTGAAATGCATCTGAGCATTGTTCTTTTTTTACACCAAAAAACAATGGATTTAAACTATTTTAAATGCAAGTGAAATAAGAACTCCTCTTTGAGAGAGATTGCTTTTTCTTGTAATAGAAAACACAATAACATCATATTGCAATGTGATCCAGTAAATTCAGGTCTTGTAAAACTATGCTGCTGAAAGATGCAAGCATCTGAAAGCAGAACAAGATGCAACAGTGCTCCCAGAGCCTTTTACAGGCTGTTATACTTTTTATAAATTCATCAGCTATAAACAATAATAATAATAATAATAATAATAATAATAATAATTAGGGCTGTCAATCGATTACAATTTGTAATCTAATTAATTACATGGTGTCCCGATTAATCGCATATACAAATATTTGCTGAGAAAGCCCCTCATATAACAATAATATATAGTTATCTTTAATATATATATAAAATAAAAAACATTCAGATAATTAAAATGCATTACATTCTTGTAGCAGAAGAGTTAATCCCTGATAAGACAATACAAAAATAGGCTTTAGAATACAATGTATTGTTTACTACCATATTATTGAACATAAGTCAATCATTGGCACACAGTTCACAGCAATCCATTTTACAATTGAATTTGTCAATCAGATGGAGATTTATTATGAGGGCTTGTTTAAGGATCCGTCAAATTACACCTGCGACAGATATACTTGTGTAGCGTCTCTTGTGCATTGTGTCATAAACATAAATGTTTAGGTCACCGTGTCAAGTTAAATATAGTTTAATACCAGAATTTCCGCTAGAAAAAAATGGACCGGCAGAGGTTTCGTTTTACGGACATTTTGATGATATGCCGGTCAAATATATCGCCTCTTAATTAGTCAAGTTGAGGAAAACTGGAGGCAGTCTATGTAACTTAAAAAATGACATAATCAGGCCGTATAGAATGCAACATATTATTATTAGCTTAACTTTCAAATAGACGAAAAAAAAACATGAACGTCCGATCATCTGTTTTTTTACTGTGGTTTCGCACACATTCACTTTTTGAAACACTGAGGCACGGATGTACCTAATACAAATAAATAAAACATCTCCAGTTAACTAGCAGATCATTCATTTAGTCCGTTATTAAATAAGAGATCTAGCGCTAAAATCTGTTGTTTTTAAATCAAGCTGAGCTGTCGTGTCCGCTGCTATCAGTTGCATGGACGACGCTGCTGCGCGAAGTTGCGCAATGTTCACTAGGACGCCGCGTTTCAATCTATCGCCGTTGTGGAGACTCTCTATTAATTCGGTGAAATCACAAAATAAAATGCACACAAACGTGTCCCTGCTTGATATAGACTGTAACCATGCACTGATGAACATGGGCTATTCAGTTTTGATGATAGAGAAAAAAAACTGCACGAATGCGCGGATTAGAAGCACTGATCTATCTATAATGAGATGTTCCTGATTCACCATCGTCTGGCCTCTGAAAAAAAGCTTTTAAAGCTAGTCTGCCTGGTCCTGGCCATATTTGAAACGTCTCACTCAATCGTTCGTTGTTTAGGTCTATATTGCAGCCGTTTTAGGCGTGCGCTTTATTTGAAATGCAGCATGCGATGTTGTTTCATAACTTTCAAACGATAGAGCCTGTTCCTTTATAACATAGCAAGAGATCGGTGTAGTTTTGCTTTATACATTTTAGGCTTATTCTCAAATTCAGATTGTGTTAGGGGGACGGGATTATTAGGCAATTTTAATCGGACAATTTGACCGGAGAGATTTAATTTTGTCGGACATTTAATTTTTTTACCGGCCAATGTCCGGTAATTACCGGACAACGGAAACCCTGGTTTAATACTCAATCTTTAAACACATCTTGAGATCCCTTAGTTCGCATAAGTACTCCTTCAAGTGTTTTGAATGCAAGAATGTAACGCATGTTTGTGTTGTTCTGCCTACTGAAGTGTTGTTTTGTTCACTGTACAAACTGTGCTTTGCCCATACAGATGAAGTTTAACTTACTGCCCCCTGGAGTAAACAGGTGGTACTACAAGCTTGCATTTCTCAGGAATCGTCCTTATTACAGTGCGGGGAAATTGCGATTAATTGCGTAATTGTTTTTTAACGCGTTAATTTTTTACAAATTAAATCGCACTGAATTAATGCGTTAAATCGACAGCCCTTATAATATTATATGTCTCTACAAGAGCATGCAAATGGAAGCAGCTCAGGGAGTTTACCTATGAAGGTCTGCTGAGGATGTGGGTTACCCCCGAATCGAGGGGAGCATGAGTGAGGGTAGCTGGAGGCATTCACACCCATCCTCTCCCCCCTTCTTCCTCCTCTTGTTAGTCACCCTGCTGGATCATTCCACCCGAGCGTCAATGCACTGCTAAGCTCAATCAGAACTTTATGAATGTGGTGACACTGCAGCGATGTCAGTCATTCCTGGAAGGAAGAGAGATAGAGAGAGATTGAGAGGGAGAGAGAGAGGCAGGGGAAGTCAATACAGCAAGAGCCAAGAAGAGCTGTTCAATGTATAAAGAAACTTGGCAAATTGAAAGAACTAAAGTTGAGACTTGATGTGTATTGATTTTTTTTTTTTAAGAAAAGTGATAAATCAAATATTGATCCAATATTGATAACATTTTCAAAAATGAGCGTGCTTCATTCTTCTACTCATCATCTGGTAAAAAAACATGTAGGTCAGTATGTTGTTTTCTAAACAAAAAGGATTAGGATTGCCCAGCAGCACAATTTTGTTAAAGTGGCAAAAGTTATCACCTCGTGGGTTACTCTGGCATGCCAGCGATACATTCAAAATTTATTACAAAATATATGGAGGTAATATGCAGTTGTTCATCAAATGTTAAAGGTGCACTCAGTAACTTTTTGTTTGTGTATTCTTGGACTTACAGTGACACCTAGTTCACTGCTGCTTTTGATTAAGTCTTTTTTATGGCCTTTGTACGCAATATATTCTTTATGATTTGTCAATGGTCTCAATGAAGTTGCCGTGTATCATTTCTTGCCATATCTCTTCATAGACTTTTTTTCATTGTGATCCCTCTAATTTATGCCGAATTGGCAAAGAAGACCATAATATCACAAGTAGAACACATTTTCCAATTTTGGAAAATTAAAGTTGACCAAAAAGAGAGACATATTACAAATATTTTGATATTTAAAAAAAAAAATTCATGTCATTCATAAGTTTTTAAAGCCTTAAAAATTAAATCCCTATTTTAATTGAATTGAATTGCTCTTGTTCTAATATAAAGAGACAAATAAAGAGAACAAAACAGCCCACATGAGCAAATCTTTGATGAGTACTTCTGCTTTTGAATGCTATTAGAATACTGTTGGAGGATTCTGACTAATTCCAACCCTCCCACTGATGTCATGCTAATGCAATCTGACACAAAGGCACAACTGGCATGTTTACTCAAGCTAAACAATGTTCACAGTGCTGTACTTCTCTTTTCAGTTCTCTGTAATCGCCAAACTTCAGCCTGTGACCTTGATCTGGTCCTAAGCCAGCAAGTTCACACCATCGGCACAGCACATAATTTCTAGAATACCACACAACTTCCTTTAAACTGACCTGGCAACAAACTAAATGCTGTTATTTCCGGTCCAAATATGTACTTTCATGGGGAGGTGGAAGGCTTGGTTGTGCTGTATCCACATGAAGAACTATTGCTCCATTCTGATATTTATGTTTCACATTACATTCCAACCTTGTGCTGCTGGGAACTGCTCATAGGGGGAGCCCGTAACAGTTTAGGAAGACATGAACGCTTAAAATCCCCCTCGTGACATTGTAAGTAAAGGGATACAGGAAGCATTTTTCCATGCCGATCAAGCATTCAGCAAAAAGGCTGAGGAGATGGAGAAATAGCTTTTGGTAATTTATAGAGAAAACTTTACCTACAGGGAGTTTACCTTAGCCTATAGGCTATTGCTTAACCACTAGCACATCTGTTGGGTCAATGCATGTGCACTACAGCACAGGGGGCTTATGACTAAACCAGGTAAAGTTATATATATATATATAAATAAACAAAAAAAAAAAACTGTATCTGGCAAGACTGAGGCAAAACATCTCTCAGTTTCACGCACTCCAAAATGCTCGCTCTTCATGGGCTCTCAATTTCTCATCAGTCACTCATCTCAGCACTATTTTGTGCGAACCCCAATTTAAAATAAGAATTAATGTTTTTCATAATATCACTAATAACAGCAATGACAGTTTAACCTTCAATAATGGCACCACGTCTTCATGCAGTTGCATAATAATTAGCGATTTGTGTTCCAGCAATATGCCAAAGACGGTAAACAAATCATAGAAACAAGTGATTTCTCACTTGAGCAGATTTGGAGCTTATTTTTGAATGTATCTTTGCTGTGTGTGATGTTCTTATGGGGTTTACTGGTTGCCAGTTTGTCACAATGATTTTCCGTAGTGACAACAGAACTATTCATGTTCAGCATTAAGCAATTCACAATTAAAGCTGAAGTATGTAATTTCTGCGACTGCAACACTAGCGAACGGAATTCACAGAAACAGCTTTCCAAATATGCCATTCGTCTGCTGTTATTCGAACCGTCAGATAATCCCACCCCAAACTCGACCATTAGTTGAGTAATGTTGTTGTGGCGGGTCCAAGTGGATGGCTCTAAACAAACACATAATTTATAGTGCCACTGAGACAAAGCGTTTACAGCTTTCGAGAAAATTAACCTCTGAATGACTTGCTTATAGTTGTCTCTACATATTAAGCTGGGATAGAAGTATTTTAACACTGAAAAAGTTACATGCTCAAGTTTTATCGTAAATCGAATGTAATTTTGCAATGCGGAGCATAAACGTATAACTGCGACATACAACTTTTAAATGTGTGGAAGGGGGCAATTAAATAAAAGATTAATATCAGCAAGTTCCTTTAAAAATTGCAGTACGACTTTACTAAAATGCAATAGCTGCAAGTCTCAACATCTATATGCATATGTTTAGAGACTTGTATTTCATATATGTTGCAAGGGAGATCCATGTTTCATCGTGTGCAATGCGCAGTGAGCCACCAGTGCCTTTTGAGCGGACTTCAGCTGCCAATCTAACAGTCAACTGTTGTGTACCATACAGACCCCTGCACATGTAGGTCAGTATGTTGTTTTCTAAACAAAAAGGATTAGGATTGCCCAGCAGCACAATTTTGTTAAAGTGGCAAAAGTTATCACCTCGTGGGTTACTCTGGCATGCCAGCGATACATTCAAAATTTATTACAAAATATATGGAGGTAATATGCAGTTGTTCATCAAATGTTAAAGGTGCACTCAGTAACTTTTTGTTTGTGTATTCTTGGACTTACAGTGACACCTAGTTCACTGCTGCTTTTGATTAAGCCCTTTTTATGGCCTTTGTACGCAATATTTTCTTTATGATTTGTCAATGGTCTCAATGAAGTTGCCGTGTATCATTTCTTGCCATATCTCTTCATAGACTTTTTTTCATTGTGATTCCTCTAATTTATGCCGAATTGGCAAAGAAGACCATAATATCACAAGTAGAATACATTTTCCAATTTTGGAAAATTAAAGTTGACCAAAAAGAGAGACATATTACAAATATTTTGATATTTAAAAAAAAAAATTAATGTCATTCATAAGTTTTTAAAGCCTTAAAATTAAATCCCTATTTTATTACTTGATTTATATATTTGAAGTTAAATATGTAAAAATTAACTTCAAAGTGTTTAACAGGCATGCAGAAAAAAAGCATACTGTAAATACTATGTCAATTTATATGACAATTAATCATCACAGCCCTAAAACAGATTATTAATCGCCATAATCGTAAATATTTGTATGACAATTAATTGTCAGCCAAATTTCATAATCGTGACAGCCCTATTATAAAGAAGTACTCCTTGCTGCAGACGGTACCTACTGTTGTTGTTTGAAAAACTGTACCTGGTGATGAAACATTATCTAATGTAATCTGTTCCTTTGTAGAGACCAGCAAGCTTTTGGGATCTGAATTCCCACCAGCCCAGAAAACTGCCCCCAAACCATTTAGTGTCCACAAGCCTTACATAGCTTTGGTATAGCACCATTTCAGCAGAAAAGGGTCATCAGATTATCCTAACCCTTTTGTCATTACGAACCCCCCAGCTGAGGCAGACACAGCAAGCCAAAACACTTCAGATATTTGTCTCAGTTTTTGTGTTCCACAGTAAAATCGAGGGCCCTGCATATGTAATCATAGACCTATGTTTGGAGTTTAGTCTAGTTCAAGCTGTGTTTGGAATGTTCTCAACATCAAAGCAGGGGTTTTCATGCACTGACTTTGATGTTGAACATTCAAAGAAAACAAAAGGAACTGCTGTTTGTCAGCAAAGCAAGGGCAAAAAGACAATCAAGAGATGTCCTTTGGCAAGAAGGTACTGTCAGTTAACTTCTGACCCTTGCCCCCGAAATAATTCCTCCTCTTTTGCAGATGAGGCTACACTATTATACGTAGAACTAGCTCTTGGGGGAATAAATTACATGTGTTCATCTGTCCAACAGTTCATGTCACCAGTTAAGCTGAGAGCCTGAAAAACAAGAGCCTTAATGTCATATCCTTAACCAAAAAAAAAAGTGACAAGCTCAAGTCAAAACAAAGTCTTTAGAGGCTGAAATGCAAAGCTGAGCAACAGTTCATCACATATTTCATCATTCTAGTAATGCATAAACAGACAGCCTCAAGACTTATGCTGGAGAACAGTTCAAATTTACAATTACAATCTGCAAATTTACAACGACTTTTAAATTGATGTAAGCCACAAAATGTTTATTGGCTCAGCATATTATACATCAGGTGAAATAGCAGCCCGTTTTACAGTGTAAGCCAAAGATAAAGGGGACTCATTATAAAGAACACTCCACAGTGAAAAATAATAATTACAGTTTCTGATACAACAAATGTCTCTCAACATGAGTGACAGGAATGGAAAGGGAATAAATGAACAGTTGTTTAAAACGGCAGAGCTCCAGAGCAGTCACGGACACTGACAGCAGTTATGCAAGCTAGCAGGAAAGCGGAGCAGTTTTGCCACATTAGGTAAATCAATAGGGAGCCTCTGCACCATTTCTGCAGGGGAAAGTATCAATAATTTTGAATGCACATTCAGGTTTTGTACTAGTCTAGGTAGGCTTACATCAAAAAAATTTTGAATCTATAGATTTTTTTAATCTTTAGAAATAATCTTTTACCTGGGTTTAAATTCTAAATAAAGAGAGACCACCAAGCGAACGTCAAAAAAGGTGTGCCCTGTGTGTCTGAAAACTCAAACTGGGTCACATAAATCAGCTTGTATACTTGTATTCCAAGAGGTAGTTTTAGCTGCCTCTGACCCAACTTCATTCCCATTCTTGATTTGACTTCAGTGGAGTAGGAGAATTGATCCTTGATCGATGTTAAGCATTAAGGTTTTTTTTTCTTCTCTCTGGTTTGAAAGGTGCAGCTTGAATAAGTTTGATAAAAGGAAGGTCAGCCTTTCAAAGGAGCACCTGTTTCAGACTGGCTCTTAATGTCTTAAATAGTCAACCATTGCCTTTGAAACACTATGATTTATGTTGATCATGGACTACACCTAAATTATATGCAGAGAGAAGGGAATTGGTTCCACTTGAGCTTGACTATTCACGGTTCATGACAGGCTTTGTGTGGATCCTCCCCAGAAAACGTCAGCCATCATCACTCTGACTGGGTGTGCCTCAAAGAGGTGTTTGAAGACAAGGGCTGGGTATAGTTAAAAAAATATTCGATATCGATACCTAAACGATCCTTTTTTCGATACTTTTGTCGGAAAAAAAAACTTGGTTTTAACGTTGGTTGGACGCTAGGTGGTACTATGGGATCCTTTTCATTAAGCAGGGTTAGGTTTAAGCTTACACATTAAAGCAAGACACCTTGATTTCAAACTTTGAACTTTATCTTTTATTTATTTTAACTAAAAGTTCAAATGAAACTGTGAAAAAATAAGTGCATTTAAAATGTGTTGTTCAACTTTTTGAAAGATGGCTTTACAACAGTTGTGAACATCTCTTCTGGCAAAGAAGCTTCATCTGTGCATTCTATACCTGTCGGGTATTTCGTTATCCAGGAAAATATATAATGTGTGTGAATAAATTAGTTTAGTTCCCTCCTTCACGATATATATATCGAATTACATCGGAAACCTCGGGGCTTAAGGATTAGTGAATATTCTTGCTTTATTGATTTTGCATTGAAAATGTAATAATTTATTTAAAAACCTAAATCAAATATATTTCTAAATTGAAATCGCACTCCAAACGAAATGGCAAATAAATAAATAAATAGATAAAATAACACGCACACACACACACACACACACACACACACAATATAATATATACACACATTGCCACCTTTCCATTTACCATCAAGCAAGAATCTGTCTAAACATGCAGGTGGAAAATTACTTATACAAATGAAGACATAAAAACAATTATAAATGTAAAAATAATAATTATAATGATGATAATAATCACTGAAATATAAATCATGGTTCGAGGTGAGTGTTTTAGTATTTTATATAGTTTGTATTTTTTTACAGGCTATAAGAGCCTTGTATATAAAGTGAACTGAACTCAAAGCACCCCTGAACTGAGTTGTCTGAGGTCATTTGCAGCACTCATAAAAATAAAAATCGGAATGCAGAAACAAAGTGTGAGATCCTTAGATGCGAGTGTTCCACAAGTCTGCACGTCTCCGTATCAGCGTGTCATATATGCCCATATATGGCTTTTCTGTCATCTGTATTTAATAATTATAATAAAGAGTGTTTCTTTAAACGAGTGTCTTTGTGTCTATGGGCAAATTATTTGTTATATTAATTTGATGATAATAATAAATCTAATAATAATAATAATTTAATAGATTAATGGGAAAATGAGCCAAATATCGTCATGATATGGTCAAAGGCATCAGCTATTGGTGATCACTCTGACCATCAATGATCCCGAGATCATCATCTGTTTGCTCAACCCGAATGTGCATTTCTCTCTATAAATTAACAAAATGTTCAGACAGTCTGTTGCTGGTTTTTCCCAACACATTCAGGATCCTTACCGCATTTCCCTGTGTCGCTGTGGCTCGCTTCGTGCGTGCTCTTGTAAAAATTATATTTTAAAGGCTCATTATTTACGGTTTAGTATTTCTCTGTAATGTAGAACAGTGTTAGCAATGTTATTATAACATTCTTTCTCAGCCCTGGAACTGAAACATTTTCTGATACCAGCACTTTTAGATTTGGACACATCTAGCATGCTACATGCTTATCACTGACGTTGACGAGATTAACCCCTTAGGTATCGAAATTTACAAGACATACCGAACGACAATACTTTTTTCGATACTTGATTGTTTAAGAGGCAATTCGAGCGGTGCCTAAAAACGTATCGGTTACCTAACATAACCTCGGTTCTCTCTAGATGAGGGAACGAGTATTGCGTAAGCTAGCTTACGCTACGGGAAAGATTCATCTTTTCTGAGATATTGAAGCCAAAAAATTATCCTTAATTTTTGTATCCATTGTCAACGCAGTGCGGCAGCTGCAGACCTTGAGCGGGCTAGCTAGCGAGCTCATAGGTTGCTCTGCGGCAACTGCTGCAGCCTATAGACGAGCTTGGGCGAACTCGCATCCAATGAGAGGCGTCCGCGCGCTCACTGCATCAAAGCCTGCCAAAATGGCCGTGACTTGAGTGCATATAAGCGTAGTTCGTAGGCTGGAACCCTGGTTTTCATTGACTGAAGCGAAAAGTCGCCGTGGCGCGAAGCACGGCCGGCTACGCAATACTCGTTCCCTCATCTAGAGAGAACCGAGGTTACGTTAGGTAACCGATACGTTCTCTTACGAGAGGTTCTCTTGTATTGCGTAAGCTAGCTTACGCTACGGGACCCCATTGTCAACGCCGTCGCGCCAAGCATCCACTGTATGAGCCCCAGGGAATTAAGGGGGACCCGGGGAGCACTTATGAGTGGGGAAATAATATTTGGCCGGCAAGAATGCGGGTCATTGATTGTGTAATACATAAGCACATAGTGGGAAGGGAACGACAGAGCGGCGGTGCCGGTCTGTGTGGAATGTGTCCCATCAGTGCAGCTCACCAGGGGAGCTGTAGCGTATTAAACCGCTAGTAGTTTTGCCTGCAGAGCGGGCACTTCCATATTGTAAAATCTGACAAAGGTGGAGGGGGAAGTCCATCCCGCTGCCACACATATGTCGTGAATGGAAATCCCGCTGGACCATGCCCACGAGGATGCCATGCCTCTAGTGGAGTGAGCCCTAATGCCCAGCGGGCATGGCAGGTCTTTTGAAGCATATGCAGCAGCAATAGCGTCCACTATCCATCTAGATAGTGTCTGTTTCGAGGCGGCGAGACCTTTGGTGCACCCTCCGAACGAAAAGCTGCTCAGAGCGTCTGAAAGCGGCGGAGCGCGCAGTATACAATCTCAGTGCTCTGACCGGGCAACGGAGATTGGCGTCGCGTTCGCTATCGGGTGCTGGCAGCGCCGATAGGGAAATGACCTGTGCTCTGAAAGGAGTACCGATCACCTTGGGAACATAGCCGTGTCTAGGCTTTAAAATGACCTTGGAGTCACTTGGTCCAAACTCAAGACACGCAGCGCTGACAGACAGCGCGTGAAGGTCTCCCACACGCTTGACTGATGACAGGGCAGTCAGAAAAACGGTTTTGAGTGAAAGGTATTTCAAATCCACGGATTGAAGTGGTTCGAAAGGGGGGCTTTCATAGTTTCGAGAACTATAAAAAGATCCCAGATAGGAACCGATGGGGGGCGCGGGGGGTTCATCCTTCTAGCTCCCCTGAGGAAGCGGATGACCAGCTCGTTTTTACCCCCATGACTGGCCGTGCAGGGGTTCAGCGAACACCGCAACGGCCGCCACATACACGTTTCGTCAGCGTGGATGGGGATCTGCCCTTATCCAGCAGCTCTTGTAGAAATACGAGCAGCGACGACACCCCCACATGTCCGCGGGTCCAGGTCTCTGTCGGTGCACCATTTTGAGAACACAGACCATTTTGACGCATAGAGTCTTCTTGTGGAAGAGGCTCTAGCGTGTATGATGGTGTTTATTACTCCTTCTGGCAGAGCGACGGGTAGTCGTTGATCACCCACGCATGCAGCGCCCAGCGCTCTGGGTAGGGATGCCAGATTGTGCCGCGAGCTTGAGAGAGGAGATCTGCTCTCACTGGGATGGGCCACGGCGCTGTCAGTGACAGCTGTGTAAGCTCCGGGAACCATGTCTGATTCTCCCAACGCGGGGCTATGAGGAGCACCGAGTGACGCTGCTTCCCTGATCCTCTGCATTACCTGTGGCAATAGCGAGACGGGAGAGAGGGCGTAAGCGGGCATCTGGGCCAGTCCTGGGCCAGCTGCCCTCGCTGAGAAAAATATTGGGCAGTGAGAGTTCTCTTTGGACGCAAAGAGGTCTATCTCTGCTCTGCCGAATAGGTGCCATAACGCCTGGACTGTTTGAGCGTGCAGGGACCATTCCCCTGGGGAATATTGTCTCTGGACAGTCTGTCCGGGCCGTCGCTCAGGTGGCCTGGCACGTGCGTCGCCCTCAGCGAGCGCAGGTGGCACTGGGACCAACTCAGTATGCGTTTCGTCAGATGGAATAGGTTCCTGGATCTGACACCGCCCTGACGGTTTAGGTAGGATACCACAGATCTGTTGTCCGAACGGACGAGGACGTGGTGACCCTGAATGACCGGGAGAAAGCGTACTCGACCGCTATCATTTCCAGACAATTTATGTGAAGGAGCTTTTCCTGAACTGACCAAAGGCCGAAAACCGGAGAGCCCTCGCAGACCGCGCCCCAACCAGTGTTGGACGCGTCTGTCGAGATGACTTTTCGGCGAGATACAGCTCCCATTGTCACTCCCCGCTGATACCATTCGGCCACTGTCCAGGGCTGCAGAGCTGAAATACAGGTCTGAGTCACCTTGATGGGCTGGCGGCCTGTGGCCCAAGCCCGGCGAGACGCGCGGTGTTTAGCCAATGCTGAAGCGGGCGCATGTGCAGTAAACCCAGCTGAAGTACTGCTGCGGCTGAGGCCATGTAACCTAGCACTCTCTGGAATTTCTTCAGAGGCGTGAGGCTGTTCATCTGAAAAGATGCGGCTAGTCGCTGAACACGGCGCAGCTGTGTAGATAAGCGAGCCGCCATTGCCACGGAGTCTAGTTCTATTCCAAGGAAGGAAATTGTCTGACCGGGCTGTAGTGAGCTCTTGGTCCAATTGACTGCAAGACCCAAACTGTTCAGATGGCTGAGGAGAACTGCTCTGTGAGACAGAAGCTCCATATGTGACTGTGCCATAATCAGCCAGTCGTCCAAATAGTTCAAAATTCGCAAACCCTGACTCACGAGGGGTGCGAAGCGCCGCATCCATGCACTTCGTGAAAGTACGGGGTGCTAAGGACAGGCCGAACGGAAGAACGGTGTATTGATAAACCTGGCCGCCGGCGTAATCTCAAGAATGGCCTGTGACGGGATTTATCTGAATCTGAAAGTATGCATCTTTCAGATCGAGAGAAATAAACCAGTCCCCTGGCGCACATGCGCGAGGAGTTTCCTGATTGTAAGCATTTTGAACGGTCTTTTGCAAGCACCTTGTTCAAAACCCTGAGATCTAATATGGGTCTGAGGTCGCCGTCTTTCTTGGGAACAAGAAAATAACGGCTGTAAAGCCCCGACTCGCTCAGAGAGGGTGGAACTTTCTCTATGGCCCTTTTGCACAGAAGGCTTGCTATTTCTGAATGAAGCATGCACGCTGCTTCCGTGTTCACAGTGGTTTCGAGCCGCGCTCTGAAGCGAGGAGGGCGGTGATCGAACTGTAGCAAATAGCCCTGTTGTATTGTGCTTAACACCCACTTGGATATCCCTGGAATAGCTTCCCATGCTTTGAAGCATAACGCTAGAGGGTGAATGGCCAATTCGCTCTGATTGCCGCACACAGAGCGCTGAACAAA
Source organism: Xyrauchen texanus (assembly GCF_025860055.1). Taxonomy (NCBI): domain Eukaryota; kingdom Metazoa; phylum Chordata; class Actinopteri; order Cypriniformes; family Catostomidae; genus Xyrauchen; species Xyrauchen texanus. The sequence goes on from NC_068305.1 coordinate 24,092,073, forward strand.
ATGTGTGAGCGCGTTCAGTGCGTTTATGCACGATTGCTCGCAGACAGCATGAACAGGCTGTTTTGTGAGTGACTTCCCGATTGGAATGAATGGGGAAAGAGTCACATGTGTTACGTGATGCGCAAGCATAGTCATGGGCACGGGACTTACACACAGAGGAATGTTTGCTGGCCGTGTAACAGAGCGGGCAGAGAATGGGCGCACGACGTATTCGTGGGCGCATTTATTGACTCTAGCGCTCGAGCAGTTCAGTAACCGCTTTATGTGAGCGTGCTCTGGTGGGGACACGAGACATGCAGTGCTTGTGTGTAGAGGTGAACACTGGATTGTGGGCACATTTTCTACACATAGGGCTGGTCGTGTGACAGAGCTGCCAGAGAATGGGCGCCACGACGCATTTGTGGGCTCTTCATTGACTCTGACGCCGAGCGGTTCAGTAACTGCTTTATGAGAGCGTGCTCTGATAGGGGCACGGATGTGTTATGCTTGTGTGTAGGGGTGAACACTGGGTTGTGGGCACATTTTCTACACAAGACATGTTTGCTCTTTACAAGATTTATTTGGGTCGCCGTGAAAACAGCGTTTGAGTGCAGGCAAGCGGGCAGTGTCACCGGCTTGTTGGCTGCTAAATTCACCACTGCAGTAGCCTGAGAGAAGGGGACTGACAGGGGCTAAGCTTTGATGGTGGTCCGGCCGCGGCGGACTGAGCCGCCGCTTGTTCAACACAGTTAGGAAGACTTCGCTGCTCGGGTTTCAGCGCTACCTTAGATCGAGGCCCGCTGGGGGTGTCTGAGCGCTGATCGAGGGCGGCCGCCCTGTCGACGCTGAGAAGTCTGGAGTTTGTTGAACTGGGCGCTGTGAAGAGGCTCGTGCAGGAGGCTGATCACGTGAGCGGCCTGCAGAGGAGCTTAGCGCGACGCGGCAGGAAGAGGTTCATGGCTTGGGTGGCTTTCTGGACTTCTGAGAAGCGGTCAACAATGCCACTCACCGCTGGAGCCGAAGAGACCGGGTCGGAGAGAGCGGTGCGTTGAGGAACGCTGAGCTTCTGCTTCTCCCATGTTGGCTAGTGTTAGCCACAAGTGTCTCTCGGTCACAGTCAGCAAGGCCATGCACTTCCCTAGAGCTTGGGCTGCAGCTTTGGTAGCGCAAGGGCGCAGGTCTGTCGCGCTCGTAGATCAGTAACAGCCTCTGGGTGCCTGCCTTTCTCATCCCACTCCGAAGAAGGTCTGCTTGTAGGATCTGTAAAACGGCCATTGAGTGCAGAGCAGATGCGGCTTGGCCGGCGGCGGAATAGGCGCGCCAACATAGGCGGAAGTCGCTCTGCAGGCCTTAGACGGGAGCACAGGCTTGGAACGCCATCTCGCGGAGGGCGGACAAAGGTGTGCTGCTACCGAAGTCCTCGACCGGGGATGGAGGAGTAGCCTCTCTCAGTGGCGCCGGCCCACCGACGCGAGAGAGGTGGAGACGTGGGAACGGACCTGGCTGAAAAGGAGCTGCTCCACGCACTTTGCAAGCTCCGCGTGTAATTCCGGCAGGAAGGGAGAGCGGCGATGGCTTTGAAGAAAGCAGCCGCCGAGTCTGTTGGGTGCCTGCTCAGGGGCGGTGACCACTGAGCCCGAGGCGGTCGACGGCCTGTGTGAGGAGGCGTGTTAACTCCCTTCGACCCGGCGCGGGTCCTGCTGGATTCCTGGGCCGAGGAGGAGGCTTGGGAGCCTGACCACCTCGCTGTCCGAGCCATGATGGAACAGCGGCCCTTATCCTCCGCCTCGTCATCCGAGATGGCAGCAGTGCGGCCGCCGGGCGGCAACTGCGCTGGCCCGGGGGCGGGAGGGTGAAAGCGATGCTCGAGGGAGAGGCTCCGGCGAGGCAGTCGCTTCAACCACAGTTTCCGCAGCCTTTGTGAGCGGCTCTTCTCCCGCGCGGCTGAAGGTAAGGCGGCGCGGCGGTTTCTGCTTTGAGCGCTCGAGTCGAGCCCGCAGGGTCGACATCGGTAGCTCCTCGCAGAATCGCATCCGCCCTCAGTGAGGGCGAAGCTCTGCGTGCCCCAGTCCCAGGCAGAGAGCGCAGATGATGTGGCGGTCTCCTGTGCTGAGAAGGGCGCGACATGTGGTGCAAGTGGAGCGAGGCATCTTGAAAAAGACGCCAGACTCTTTTGTGAATAGTTTGTGAGAACTAGCTTGCTGAATAAAAGGATACGTCGTCGGATGGCGTAGCTCGCAGGATGGCTGAAGGTGGCTGAGACGGCCGGCTTCTTCTAGCGCTGTCCACGCTTGCTTGATGCCCCTCGAATGGCGACGCGGCTTCCAGGTCAGCGATGCGAAGAGCTTCGCTGAAGAGATGAAAATCAGGGTTCCAGCCTACGAACTACGCTTATATGCACTCAAGTCACGCCCATTTTGGCGGGCTTTGATGCAGTGAGCGCTGGACGCCTCTCATTGGATGCGAGTTCGCCCAAGCTCGTCTATAGGCTGCAGCAGTTGCCGCAGAGCAACCTATGAGCTCACTAGCTAGCCCGCCAAGGTCTGCAGCCGCCGCGACTGCGCTGATAATGGATACAAAAATTAAGGATAATTTTTTGGCTTCAATATCTCAGAAAAGATGAATCTTTCCCGTAGCGTAAGCTTGCTTACGCAATACGAGAGAACCTCTCGTAAGAGAACCCAGCCCTATTGAGGATAAAATCTGGCCTTGTGGTTTGAAATGAAGCAGTTCTTGAAAAAGGTGTTCATACCCAGTTAAACATTACAGAAAACCACTTTAAGTGCATAACACCATAAGTGCATCAGACTTAGCAACAGTGTCCTAACTGAGAAGTGCTTTTTTGGAATACATTTCAGAGTATGACCAGTACGTCCATCCACTTTTCCAATTCACATAGCTGCACATTAGGGGTGTAATGGCTCTCGGGGGGGGGGACAAAAAAACATACCATACGGTTCGCCAACCATGGTTTGATAATTTGCTCTGTGGTTCATCTCTAGCATCTGGATCATACAGTTTGGTGAAGAAAATATCACAAATCTGCGTGCATCAGTTGGCAAAATGGCAAGCGGAGAAAACAAGCCGCAAGAGATCAGCCCCTGCGTCATTCAAGTCTCCTGTCTGGGAACTTTTTCTTTAAGTCAATTAAAACAGCGATGGTCAAAAAACAGGCACTGTTTGCAGACATTGCTTGACGCAAGTGCCGTATGCTGGTAATACATCAATATTTGATTAGCTATTTACACTGACATCACCCAAGGATAGATAGCGTGCAGTACTTACAGAGCCGCAGATGAGCGCGAAACTGCACACAGATACACTACAATCCCTTCTGTCTTTCAATAGGCACTCAGTGCTAGTTCGGACAGACATGAACCAAGAACTTATGTGCTTGGGGTGTTCATTGCCAAAGTTATGTTGCCCTTACTCAGTTGATGAAGATGTGGGATTTCCATGTATGATTAAAATACTTGAGTCACGTTTCAACATCCATTCATCATTTTAATAGCAAGTTTACTTCTTCTATAGTGATGCACAGATTCTGAACGTTTGAATATATGTCGAGTTGAGTTTGAAATGCACTTTAAGTTGATGCATGTAGCATAATAATGTAGGTATTAAGTTAAAATGTTGAGTTAGTAATTAGAGAAAGTTTTTCTTTTAGTTAAGGACTCTAACGAAAATTAATCATGGTTTTACAATAGTAATATTGTAGTAACCATGACTGTAATAACAAGGACTGTTGTCACCATGGTTTTCTTAGCAGAAATCACGGTATTGATATAAATAACCATGGTTTTATGTAGCAATAATGTAGAAGCCATATAGAAACCAGGGTTTTACTTAGTAATATTGTAGTAGCCATGACTGAAGTGACAATTACTGCTGTCATTATTGTTTTCTTAGCAGAAATCAATTAAACATTGTTTTACAAAGTAATACTGTACTTTCAATATAGTATAGATTTTACTATAGTATTGAAACCAGGATATTAATTAAATGTTAATTTTGTTGTTACTCTGATTTTACTACAAATTCATTGTTTAAACTATGGTTACTTTAGTAAAACCATGGTGATTTGTAGTGAAGGCAAATCTCTTGAAGTGTCTGTTACCAAATAGAATATTTTTTTTTCCCCCTTAACATAACAAATACCGAACTGTATCGAAACAGTGACACTAAAACTGTGATACAAACCGAATGTGAGAAATTTGAACCGTTACCCCTTACTGCACACCCATGACCCAAAAACAACAAACAAGACATTGTAGGGTGTAGGTGTTCCTCAGTGTTCATGTAGTTTTACTTATGTTGCATTGGACGGAACCAATTCAACCCCATTCAATTCCAGCATGTGCCCACATGTGCCTCAACTCCACTGCCAACCGTGAATTCCAAATACATCAAGTTTGCATGGTAGAATAAGAGTAAGGAGAAAGTTAAATGTGTTTGGGGTACAACCCTTTACCAGACCACTGAGTATAAGCAATGTCCATTGGAAATCGCTGGTAGAAAGGGCACTCTGTTCCAGGGTGTCTGTAGTTCTCTCTGAGGTGGTGAGACAGAGATGGGGGGAAGGGTCATGGGCACCCCATGGCAGCTTCCTGTGAGTGGTGGCAGTCTGGCTCATGTGAAACTAATGAGCGTGGACAGAGCCAAGCCACACCATGGCCAGCAGTAGGTCGTCTAGTACACCCTGCCCTGCTTTTCTGCTGAGTTTTCAAAGAGCTTTAAACATCAGAGCTGGACCAAGTAGAGTAACAGACAAGAAATTGCTGTGCAATCAAATTTCTTTCATTATTAGCAACATCATTTTCATCAAGTTAAAAGGTTGCAACAGTCAGTACACATTACCATGCACTTTAAAAATTACATTTCAGTCGCACTAAAACAATAATTCTCTATTTAAAGACAAAGTTATGAAAACAACTGAAATCGTACCATACTGAGTTAAGTCAGACTAACAAACCTAGATAATGCCATGAAAGCTTGGCTCCATTCATCATATAAAAAAGTTAATCAGACCATAATTGGACCTCGGCATTGTGCACGTGCTCCGAAATACAGGTAAGACTCTACTTGTATTTACCTGGCGTATTTGGTGTCCTTTCCACCAAATATTAGATTATACACTGTGGCATGTATACTTTGACAGACAGATGGAGACTGTAGCTCGATGATGCAAAAACTGGCTGTATCTTGATTATAACTGGGTAAACATACCAAGTGTTGAGATTACTGGTCAGAAAGAAATAGATTGTCCATGGACATTAAACAATCTTCATTGAACTAAATTTCAGGACTCAGGGGACAAAGTTGGGCAGAAATGTCCTCAGCTTCACCTTCAGATCTTTATGGGAGAATGCTGGAGATCACTATTCTTGAAGGATAGCGTGCCCCCCCCCCACATCTTCTGATGATCAAGAGACACGGTGCCTTTATGGCCAGGCTTGGCCTTTTCTAGAGGGACCTTGAGGAATGCTTTACACAAAACTGTGCTCACAACCCCTCCAAAAAAACAAGCAACCAGCATTGTGGACGATCCCACACACCCCTCACACAAACTCTTTACCCACCTACCGTCTGGCAAAAGGTACCGAAGCATTCGGGACCTCACGGCCAGACTGTGTAACAGCTTCTTCCCCCAAGCCATCAGACTCCTCAATACTCAGAGACTGTTTTGACACACACACACACGTGTCCTGAGTTGCACTTTAATTACGGTCACTTTATAACTGTCTGCTACCTCAATAACTGCTATGTGCATAGAACACGATCTCATAGTATATTATATTTACGTTTTTAGAAACTGTCATCTTTTTGCACTACTGTGTACTGGTCTCCTGTTCATTGTCAGAAATTTCTTGTACTGTCCCGTACTTTTTGCACATGTTTGCACGTGCACTTTATATATGTGTGTGTGTGTGTGATTGTGATATGTGATATGTGATATGTATATATATATATATATATATATATATATACACACACACACACATATATATATATATAGGTATTTTATTTAGTTGTGTAGTCTCATGTGGTCGTGTGTTTGTCCTATGTTGTTTTTATGTAGCACCATGGTCCTGGAGGAACGTTGTCTTGTTTTGCTGTGTACTGTACTAACTGTATATGGTTGAAACGATAAAAACCACTTGACTTGAGATTCAGCAAATACAATTTCATAAAACATCTTATTAGGTCTTAAAAGTTCAGGCCAGCATGAGACAATGAGATGTTTTCTAAGGAGCCTGGCCACATTCCAGCAGCCTTTTATAGATGCCAGCATTTGGTAACTCCGATTTGATGCTACATTGGAAAAATAAAATCCTGTTGTTTTAACAAAAATATTAATAAAAATAAGAAACACTGGCAGCTGTGGTTGCCAGAATAATTATGTAAAAAATACAGTAAAAATGTACTTAACAGAACAATCTGTACATTTTACAGTTTAAAACTGATGAAATTTACATGACCATGATGGCACTGTAAAAAAAATTAAAATAAAAGAAAGAAAGAAAAGAGTTAAATTTACAATTAAACAAACGTCATATACTTGATATTACAGTTAGAGGTCGACCGATATGGGTTTTTTCAGGCCAATGCCGATCTTTTGAAATTCGGGTCGGCCGATGGCCGATTAATGCAGCCGATTTATTTTGGCCGCTATTTGGCCGATATGTGCTTGTTTTTAACCTCTTATTTGAACCTTTTATTTGAAAGATAAAATGTAACACAAATAATTACTTTAGACAAAATTTCTCAACAAATACATTTATTGAACACTTGACCAATCTGCACCTGTACACAAATTAAAAATGTATAATGTAAAAACATATTGTCTAAATAATGTATAACAAATATATTAAATAAACAAAGAAGGTGTTACGAACTGCTCCGACACGAAGGTTGAGATCCAAATGCAGCTTTAATTAAGGGGCAATCCAGACACGTAATCCAATATTCAGAGCATCCAAGAGAAGCACAGGCATAACTAGGGATGGGTATCGTTAAGGTTTTAATGGAATTACTACTATTACCGATACTGCTTATAGATCCGATATTCTTAACAGTTCTTTTTATTATATAGCTTTGTGACTTGGTGCATTATCCTGCTGGAAGTAGCCATCAGAGGATGGGTACATGGTGGCCATAAAGGGATGGACATGGTCAGAAACAATGCTCAGGTAGGCCGTGGCATTTAAACGATGTCCAATTGGCACTAAGGGGCCTAAAGTGTGCCAAAAACATCCCCCACACCATTACACCACCACCACCAGCCTGCACAGTGGTAACAAGGCATGATAGATCCATGTTCTCATTCTGTTTACGCCAAATTCTGACTCTACCATCTGAATGTCTCAACAGAAATCGAGACTCATCAGACCAGGCAACATTTTTCCAGTCTTCAACTGTCCAATTTTGGTGAGCTCTTGCAAATTGTAGCCTCTTTTTCCTATTTGTAGTGGAGATGAGTGGTACCCGGTGGGGTCTTCTGCTGTTGTAGCCTATCCGCCTCAAGGTTGTGCGTGTTGTGGCTTCACAAATGCTTTGCTGCATACCTCGGTTGTAATGAGTTGTTATTTCAGGCAAAGTTGCTCTTCTATCAGCTTGAATCAGTCGGCCCATTCTCCTCTGACCTCTAGCATCAACAAGGCATTTTCGCCCACAGGACTGCCGTATACTGGATGTTTTTCCCTTTTCACACCATTCTTTGTAAACCCTAGAAATGGTTGTGCGTGAAAATCCCAGTAACTGATCAGATTGTGAAATACTCAGACCGCCACGTCTGGCACCAACAACCATGCCACGCTCAAAATTGCTTAAATCACCTTTCTTTCCCATTCTGACATTCAGTTTGGAGTTCAGGAGATTGTCTTGACCAGGACCACACCCCTAAATGCATTGAAGCAACTGCCATGTGATTGGTTGATTAGATAATTGCATTAATGAGAAATTGAACAGGTGTTCCTAATAATCCTTTAGGTGATTGTATGTATGTATGTATGTATAATATATATATATATATATATATATATATATATATATATATATATATATATATATATATATAAACAAAGATAAACAAAAGATAAACAATTACACAAAGATAAACGTTATATAGGCACAGTGATTTAATTTCAGGAAGGTCTAGTAACGTTAATGTTCAGGTGTGGTCAAAAAGGATTTCTAATAAAGTAATCAATTGTAAAATAACACTGCATAGTTTATCATAGATAGATTAATGCTTATTAATGCAGAAGTTATCAATATACATTATTAGAGATGTAAGAGATTTTCTCTTTGCCTTTTGTTGTTTAATTTGCAGTAATGGCACAATCGTCAGCATGTTTATTAGACTGCTTCCCCTTTAAGACCGAGCTCCTGATGCACCATATTTTCTCCCAACTATTTCCATAACTACGTCCATTTAAGACAAACTGTGTTTAAGTGAATCTCCAAGCCAGTTGTTTTGACATATTTTTGTGTATAGTTGATCGTTTAGATGCGCACATGAAACCAAAAGTAGCCTATACTTTGCTTGTCTCGTTGCGGTCTGTTTTTGGAGCGCGCGCCGCCTTGGGAACAGTATCTCATGCGCTCTTTTTATTATTAAACGTGTCCCGCAATTTAGCAACAGTAACTAGACTGCATTTTACAACAATCACCGATCGTGCTGATTCTGACGTTAAGTTTGAGTTTTAGGGAGAAATGTAAGTGCACCGCTGTGAAGGGAAGGAAGTTGTGCTAGACAGAATGCGGCTTATGTATAAATATTCTTTTTATAATCTTTGGAAGGCGAAATCTAAAAAAAAAATCAAACTAATATCACAGATCTAAAGTGTAACCAGACTACATTTGAATGTTTAATTCTGTCACTCATTAAGCAGGGCTCGTGTTGTGCTCGCTGTGACACCGCGTGAGAGAGATCTCTCTCTCTCTCTCTCTCTGACTGCGAATAGCTAAATTGCATCACAGACAAATGGTTTCATATTATTATACATAGAAATGGCTGGCGAGATAAAATTACTCTCTCTTTATAGCAATAATAAATGTATTTTCTTAATTTCTCCAGTACCGACAGCAGAACCGATAACGTCCGAGCTTACCAAAGCCAGTCTTTCAATAGCCTATAGTGCGTTGGTATCTTTTTTATTACTTATTTCTCTGCATTGAGTGACAACCTTCTCAAATACAAGACACAAACAGAACAAATAAAAGTCTCAGATTCACTGTCTGTAATTGCAAACTACTTGCTTACTTATTGTGACACGATAGCAACCCTTCTGCTGTGATAATGCAACTTCAACTACGCTATCAATATCCAAAGTAGCCGAACGTCATGTCGCCTATCGCATTTGTCGCGTTTTTTTCTTGAAGTTGGCAGTAACATATCAAAAGTTTTTAATTAAATATAAAGGAGTTATACAAATTTATTCTTTACCGTTTTCTCCAAGGAACTTAGCTCCTTCCTTAGGCACTGGATGAGGTCTGTTCACTCTGCTGGAAAATGACTCTAGGGGCAGCGTGTGTCGAACACGTGTTCCACAACAACACTAGGCTGCCCACAGATATGCCTGCCTAATAATCAGCTTGATATACTTGGACATTGGCCGATGCCGATTATGTTAAAAAATGCTAAAACAATCGGCCGATTAATCAGTCAACCTCTAATTACAGTTATGCAGTTGTGAAAAGAACTGCATTTCATTTGCTTTGTACCTGTACTCTGCACAATGACAACAAAGTTGAATCTTAATCTTAATATTATCCTTCAGAAACTGTAAAAATCTGCTTTTTACTTTGTAGCTCTTCCAGGACCAATGACCAATAAACATATAGAGAAGGTGCTCAGTGTCACTCACACAAACACTAAACACCATCAGGGTAACACATGTGAAATTAAATTAATGCAACAAACAAACTAAACTACATCAAATGCATGTAACGGATATTAAAAATAAGAAACAACTATTCCAATCAAATATAATGAGTCACGCAGGGAATTCTGTGAACGCCTGATTACTGTAATTTAAAAAATAATTTTCCGTAATAAGTACATGTACTCTCTTGTTAAACAATTTAAATATTTACCATTAAATATACAGGAAAATCACTTCTAAAAAGTGTCATTTTTACAACATTTTATTGTAAAAACTACTGTATTGTCTTAAAATATATAAAGAAAATTTTACTGTATATTTTACAGTTAATACTCGTTAATCAATTAACGTTTTATTTAAGTAGCATTTTTTAAGTATTTTACTGTTAAAATTACAGACATTTTTTACAGTGTATGTAAAGAACAAAAGGGAGTATTGGGTCACTTGATTGTTTTGGATAATTTTTTTTATAAAAGCTATTGCTGAACTGGTGTAAATAAAAAGCATAAAAACATCTACACTGGGTAGGTATAGCCTATATGAGAACCGTTTTTGGCATGAATTTTTTGGAACTTAAAATGGATTTATCCTGACTGATGATGATGTTTATTATGCTTGAGGCACAGAGGTTATAGTAAGAATTGACAAACACATAAGCCAAAGCTTTTCCCTGACATTATTCTTTGCATTCATTTATCGTCATCTAGGCAAGCACTCCTAAATAATGCAGCACTGTTAGTAAGCAAAGTGTCAGTGGTTTCAAAGTCAGCCAGTGATGGAAATGTGATGGCATGCATCTACTTAAATTTGCATCGTAAATAAGATGATAATGTAGAGTTTCAGGTTGTGTGATCATAAAATATTTATAATCCTATGCATTGTCTTAAAATAATTACAGAGTGCATAACAATGAAAGAAATTGCTTCTTGTAATGGTATAATTTAAGAGGTAAGCTAAGATAAAAGAAAACACGAGGGAAAAGAAGTGTTTACTGACTTTCTCTAACATCAGTGTTTTACAGGAATAACAAATTCTGGTATTTACTCACTCTCATGTTGTTCCTAACCCATATGACTTTGTTCCTTCTGTGAAAATCAAACGCAGGTATTTCAAAGAATGCCGCAATCGCTGATTTCCATAAAAAAAGCAGTTAATAGTGACTCACTTTAAAGTAAAAAATACAAAAATAAAAAAAGCATCCAAAAGATTTATAAAAGTAGTCCTTGCGCATCTTGAGCATCAAATTCCAAATTATTCTAAAAGGGATACAATTTCTTTGTCTGATGAAAAGACCAATATTTAAGTCAACTTCTGTACTAAACAAAGCAAAAAATTGCTCTCGAGAATTTTTATGTTTATTGTCCCCCCCAACATTTTGATGAAATTTTCACCCCTGCTTGTAGTAATCATGAGAATTACACAAAACCTGACAGGAAGCCAGTACAAGGACTCCAAGACAGGAGTTATGTGATCACTTGTCCTGGTCCCTGTCAAGATTCTAGCAGCAGAGTTTTGCACATACTGCAATTTATTTAAAGTTGATTTAGAAACTCCTACAAGTAAATCATTGCAATAATCAATACGAGAAAACAAAAGTATTGATCAGTTTTTCAGCCATCGAGAAACATAGCATGTTCCTGAGATGGAAGAATGATGTTTTAACAGAATTCTCGACATGGAGATCAAATGTTAAATTTGCATCAAATATGACCCCCACATTTTTCAATTTTAAAATATAAAAGACACTGGCAATATTCTATTCAATATTATTTCCTTTAATGAAAATAACTTGGATTTCTCTAACCAGGTTGCCTTGCATTCAATCAAATTGTCAATCGTCCATAAGTTTGATAAAAATCGAGATTTAATTTTTTTGCCATATCGCCCGGCCCTAGACTTGTGGCTATACTTTTGAAACAGTGATTATTTTAATGTTTTAAAATGGCTCCCCATTCACTTGCATTGTAAGGGCCTCACTCTAAACCAGATTCTTTTCTTTTGTATTTCTTCTTCTTTTTTTTTTTTAAAGGAGTAACGAGTCTAAATACATTTTTGTGCAACATTATGCCACAAATGCTTTCGATTGAGCTTAGCTTGTATAGAACCCAGAACATTCCTTTAAGAATAGAGACACGTCAATAAGAGCAAACCTAATTAGTTCTAGTGCATCTCCTTACCAAACGGCATGTTATAACACAACCAATGTGATTTGATGTTATTGATATCGTCATATTTGATTTGTGCTCTTTTAAAGAGGAGCTGATCAATTACTTGATTTGAATAATAAATAATGACTTAAATTTTGGTGAAGGTAGTAACTTATGACAGAATTTTCATTTTTGGGTGAATTATCTCTTTTACACTCTCAATCTATTTGGTAATTATGTATTTGGGAGAACGAAAATGATGCACGACCAAATTGGCTGGGCTGCTTTATTTTATAATCAAACTGGCCTGCTTTCTGTTTATGAGTATGTTTCCTTTCTTCATTCATTTCACCTACTTCATTTGACCGTATGATATAAACATCAGTAAAATTACACTCAAAGATATTATAATACCTCTATCATATAATGTAGTGCCACAAAAGAGTGATCACCTAGCTCAAGAATGTTGGAATTATCTAATCACAGTGATTGAGGTAAATGGTAGAGCTAGACTTTTGGCAGGAGACAGACAAGATTAGGAAAACAGAATTAGAAGCCAACTAATCAATACTGCAATCTACCACCTCACTGACTCAAGCATTATTGTTAATACATTAAAACACCCCCTGTCATTTTAGCTGATAACATGAATGTGTCTGGTGTGAAGCCATGGTCAATATTAATAAGCCTACATATTTGTTGTGTGTTAGGAGAGTGCAACCCACTCCGTCAAGCCTCCCACAACGTTTCAATTTCCACTGTCCAAATATTTTTACTTGGGCCACTAGATTAGACAAGGTTTCAAAGAGAAACCAAGAAACTGAAAAAATTGACAATTTCTGTCCCCTTCCCTGAGCCCACCACTGTTCAATTTTTCTAAAAGGACTTTCATCAGCTCGCACTCCCAGTAGACTCAGCCTATGACCCTTTCAGTGATGCATGAATGAATGCTAGGAGGAGGAGGATGAGAAAGGGGGGTTTGGTGTGGAACTCCCGGATCATACAACTGTTTGACTGAACCACATGAAATGACAGTGGAAGACAGCTTGGCTGTGTTTACCACACCGTTAATAAAAAAAATGTGTGGTAGAGAGGAAAACTAACAGACATGCTTCCTTCACACAGGAAGGGTGAGGCAAACAGAGTCTGTAGTTTAGTCCATTACAGCCTGATGAATTTGCTAATGTTATAAAAATGTAATGTATCCAAATCTAAATAGCTGACTAATGAAACATGACTTGTTCAATTTCATTAACACCCTGAAACGATGTTAACCAAAACCATGGCTGAATAAACCGTGAGGTTCTTTTGCACAGCAAATTGCCAAATCTAAACCAGATGTGAAACAACTCATAATTTGACCTCTATCGAAATTAATTTTTCTCCTTCAACTCACATACTGCACTAGACACCAACATCAGGGAGAAATGCATGCAAATAGAGACGATTAACAAAACGAATGGTATACTTCTCCTGCGTAAAAACCTGTGCCGAGTCAAATATGTGGATCACGGATGGTCCGCTGTGGCGACCACTTAAGGGAGTAGCCGAAAGAAGTTGCAGTTTCAACAATCAGCTTGACTCGATTTTTTGAAATGGCCTAAACGTTATTCACAGCAGTGCCATCTTTGATTTTTTATGAGAATGACAACGAGGCTTTAATGGGGTGTACAGTTGTTTTTGGATTATTCAGCAGATGAACCATAAAAAAATATCTTTACAAGAAATTTCAGTAGACAAAACTCCAGACATACTGAGCTGTGGAAAATTAGATATGATCTAGATGCATTTAAATAGCTTTATACAGCGCATAGACTTACCATCTCTTCAATTATATCCCTAACAGCCTCATTTACATTCCCATCAAAAATCAAAGATGGTGCTGCTGTGAATAAGGTCTATTAGCTGGGTTCCCATCAAAATGTTTCATATTTTGTAAGTGCATTTCTAACAATTTGAATAAAGAAAATTTGATCATTGCATGTTTCCATTTGTTATTTAATAAGTATTATATTTAGGGAGCCCACCATATCATGGAGCAGTCGAATGATCTACTTGCTTCTGGAGAGTTGTATTTGCGGTATTGGACCATATGTATATAGTTTTATTAAATGCTGCAAGGAGACGCTGCAGAATGAGTGTAGGCTAATATCTCATCCGAGGGCTGAAATGGCTAAGATGCCCATACTCAACCAGCCTCTGTAAAACATTGCTCCACAGCTTGCTCCGAAACCAAAATGTTAGCATTGGTACGATACCAGCAATGGTAACTTGGTATTGATATGAAATCGATACAACAGCAACAAATAAATAACATTCACACACAAAAGGATTTGATTAAAGAACTGCATAAAGTCTTGCAGTTGCAAACTCTGCATTTTCCACTTTCATTTAATTCAATGTTATCATAACGACAGTGTTTAATCAAATGAATACATAAAGCTTTATTAAAATAAAACTATAATATAAAAAAATCTGATTATCTCTGGCACAAGGCTGCTATAGCAGCATACACACTGCAAGCGACATCGCGTACGACAGCGACTCCATCCCATTCATTTTCAATGAGAGCACAGCGGCTTCTGGCGACACGAGCTATCGCGACCGTTGGCGACTAGATGTGGGCGTGTCCAGCGACGCGACAAAGTTGAGACAAGTTCAACTTTATTCAAATGAAGAGCGACTAACGGAAGCGACAGCCAATAGGAGACAAGACGGGAGAGCTCACGTGATCTCTCTCTCTCTCGCTCTCTCAGCTCCTGCAGTAACGGAAAGATGGATGAAAGGCTAATTCTTGCTGTTAGCAATTTTCCAGTGCTCTATGATATGGATATGGTATATCCAGCCGCAGCTCTTGCACCAGCCAGTGGTACTCGCCGTGCTGACTCCGAGATTTAATGGTTTTGTGGACCCAGACAGACCGGCGTTTGCGTTTTTGCCGCAAATAAACAGCCGTTATGGCAAAGAGCACACCTTGTTTCTCATTCATCTTTGACATAAAGCATTTTATGCACTGATTCCATTTATATTTAGTCTTTTCCCTCCAAAATGTTTGTTTTTAGTGCCAAGAAAAGCAATGGAATGACATCCGTAAATGTCATTTATAAACGTTACTAGGCAACCATTAGTGGGAACGCCCACTAGCGACTTCACCGCCAGCCACTGGCAACCGGTGTGTATGCAGCTTATGGCTGAATCACAGTGTGATGATATAGGTCTATAGTACAAATGTTTTTGTGCTTACATGCAATAACAATTGTGTCAATGTCAAGTATATTTATAAAAAAACTGAAGTTGACTGTACAATATCAGGCATGAGAAAAGCAGACAAAATAGACAATAAAAAAATGACTAAGAAAACTAAAAGGGGGGGGGGGGTTCAAGGTTGATTAAAAGCCAATGAAGTTTAAGATTTAAAAACAGAGAGTGATGGAGCAGTTCTGATGTGTACCGGCAGGCTGTTCCAGAGCTTAGGACCAGCTATGGCAGAGGCACGACCACCTCTTTGCTTCAATCTGGAGCTGGGAACATAGAACAATACGAGATCCCCAGATCTAAGAGATCGAGATGGTTTGTGTGGGTGCAATAAATCGGAGATAATGTGGCACCTGGTTATTTAATGATTTAAAAACAAATAATAGGATTTTAAAATCAATTCTGTATCTAACCGGCAACCAATGCAGTGAAGCTAAAATTGGAATGAGGTGTTTACATTTTTGTGTCTGCCCTTCAGATGCTTTGTGTCTGACTGCAGCATTTTGGACCATTTGAAGACGAGAGAGATGATTGATTTACTCCGATACAGAGGGAGTTTCCTTAATTTAAGTGTCATGAAATAAAGGCATGAATCACTTTTTCAAATGTTCCTCAAGGAAAGAAAAAGGTCATTATAAATAATAATTAAACAATTGATTATTGTTTTAGTAGTATTGTTGCTATTACTTTCAGTATTACATTTTTCTATATAATAGAAATATATATATAATAAATTTCAGGCATCCAGTTAAAAAGAGCTTTTACTTTGGTGGAACTTTTATTTGGATGGACCTTTGAGTTCCTCCTGTGTGGTAGCACAAGGGAGCCTTCAAGCATAGCCTAAAATAGCATAACGCGGCACTCTCATAGACATTCTATGATAAGACGCTGTTCTTTTTGAATGGATGTCTACGGAGATGCTTCAGTGTGCCGAATTAACTGCTTTTGTGAGGAAAGAGCTCACCACATAATGAACTGACTGCCATTCAACTAATCTTCAACATGTTTTACACTAAATTGTCCTTTTGGAATTAACTATGTGTGGAGTTTACCACGATAAAATTGCTGTTTAATAAGAGAAGAGATGGATGATTTTGTGATAGGTAGGTGTAAGTTTACAGCTCTCCTCACTCATTTCTAAGATATATGCAAACAGTGACATACTATAATAACACGCTTGTTGACTGTTATGGTCTCTCCTATTGTAGAGCCACAGAGGTTGTCATCTCCACATATATAAAAGAATCTCTGGTGGTAGTTTTTAATAAGTTTCACGTTCTAAATGAGATGCTGAAATACTTGTGAGATGGGATCTCAGAGCAGCACAGGAGAAGTTTGTGTGAGTGTTCACAGCTGATCATCCACCAAACAACTTGCCTTTTTACATCATGTACGATAAGTTTATGTGTGTGTGTGAACTATGACAAAGAGCAGAGTGGCACCTCTCGTTTATCTGAAGCGTGCAGTGCAATTGGACAGCATATTATTTAATAAAATGACATCCTTCTACTGTTTAATGTTTACACTTGGCCATATTGAATTTGATTAATTGTCAAATTGTAATTGATTTCATCTAAAAAAATAAATAAATACGATTTTAACATTCAGAGGAGGACATGCTCCTATGTTTTGGATCATTGTCTTGCTGCATAATCCAGTTGTGCTTTAGCTTTGATGACCAGACATTCTCATTTAGGATTTTCTGGTAGAGGGCACAATTCATGTTCCCTCAATTATTGCAAGTCGCCCTGGCCCTGAAGCAGCAAAGCATCCCTGCACCATCACATTACCACTTGACTGTAGGTCTGATGTTCTTTTTGTAGAATTCTGTGTTTGATTTACACCAGATGTAACAGGACCCCTGTCTCGCCAACAGTTCCACTTTCGACTCATCAGTCCCCAGAACATTCTCCCAAAAGGTTTGAGAATCATCAAAGTATATTTTGGCAAAATTCAGACAAGCCTTAATGTTCTTCTGGGTTAGCAGTGGTTTTTGCCTCACCACTCTTCAATGGATGGCCTTTTTGGCCAGTGTCTTTCTGACAGTGGAGTCATGAACAGTGACTTTTATTGATGCGAGAGAGGCCTGCAGTTCCTTGGATGTTGTCCATGGGTTTTTGTGACTTCCTGGATGAGTCGTCGCTGTACTCTTGGAAGAATTTTGGAAGGTCGGACACTTCTGGGAAGGTTCACTACTGTGCCAAGTTTTCTCCATTTGGAGATAATGGCTCTCACTGTGGTTCTTTGGAGTCCCAGAGCCCCTGAAATAGCTTTGTAACCCTTCCCAGACTGATGTATTACAATCACCTTTTTCCTCATAATTTCTGAAATTTCTTTCGACCTTAGCATAGTGTTAATGTTATATTTAGGTGTTGATTTGATTGAACGGGGCTGGCAGTAATCAGGGTGTAATCTGGTTGTGTCTAGTCCAGCTGAACCCATTATGAATGCGGTTTCATAGATTTGGGGATTTAGTAACTAAGGGGCAAATACTTTTTCACACAGGCCCAGTTGGTATTGGATAACTTTTTTGCTTCAATTAATAACATTATATTTTAAAAACTGTATTCTGGAGTTTACTTAGATTGCCTTAATTGTATGTTCAATTTTATTTTAATTTTTGAAACAATTTAGTATGAGATATACACAAAAACAGACTAATTCACATACTTTTTCAAAGCACTGTATACGAGTGTGTTTTTTTTTAGCAAACACTTTACTTCTATAATAAGTGAACCACAAGGAATATATTACAAATAAAAAATATGGTATGTCTAGACCCCTTTAACTGCTGTACATGAGAAAATAACATTCATTCTTGTTCAAAAGCACACATCACACTCTGATGACTCGGAAGACAGCGCCGCTGTACATAAGACTTTAAATATAAATACAGCCGGACCTTGGCTATTCGTAAAAGAGATATAATTAAATCAACACAAAATGGACAAGCTCAGTAATCTATTTGACTTCTGCATCTACTAAGTCCACAGTTAAAGAGTTAGATCCGAAGAGAGGGAAAATTAGGATGGCAGCTTTTTTGGGCCTCTTTGCAAGAGACCAAGGAATTAGAAAAGCTCCAACCTCAATGGACAACACATTCAAAGTGTACCCAATGGGAAGAAATGTTGGTTTAGTCCAAGCTCCTCTTCTTCCAAGGAAGGCCATTTTGTAAAGTATTGCTGTGCTGAGAGTGCAACCTGATATGCCAGTCCAGTTATAGGTAGGCATTTATTTTCTGAGAACAAGTGCCTCAATCCAGAAGAAACAATAGAAATGAGAAGGCATTTACTGGGAGAGTCAATGGTTGTTCATATGATTTTGTTCTCATAACGATGAGTCAGTGTGACCATGATATCTCATTACTGAGAAGGAAAGGAGTGCTGGGGGCCACTCTGACTTCTAGAGCTAATCACAAGACTCCATCTCTGTGTGCGGCTGGGAACTCCTGACTGCTCCTGTTGTGCCCTTGAGCAAAGCACTTCACCCTATATCTACTATGTACAACCTTCAGCTGCCTGTGAGCTTTGCCCCTCCCCTCAACCTGTCTGTGCATCATAGATAATGGAATATTCAGAAACAGGAAAACCTCAACATCTCAATACCTATATGATGACAGAGTTTTATTTAAGAGTGAACTAATTATTTAGTTGAATTTTTGCTAAGATATGTCATGGCCGAGTGCTGGGCAATACGGTTGACCAATAGTCAGATTAGTTTCAACTCTTCCCCTAAGCCACCTGTCAATCACATGAACGATTGCAGCAATTAGCAAACAGCATGGTGATAAGGTATATTTTATGTTGCTACCCTCCCCAAACCCTCTTCCCTATCTATAAACTACCCTGTTTCCGTGCCCGCTGGCTTGAATTTTACACATTAAAGGAGGAAGGATATCAGAGAATTCAAGTCTGTGTTGCAAGGACAGGTGGCTAAAGTTTAATTTATATTTTTTGCCATGATCAGTGAGATTATGTTCATTCCTCTGTGAAATTAGTTTTTAATCAAGGTGAATATGACTGTAAAGTATATTATTCCTTCTTTCATTTTGTCAAGCAACAAGTGTGCAGTAATACAAGTAAATATTAATGTAAACAAAAGTACAATTTGTTACATTGCACTCACAATCACAGCTTAGACAAAGATGCATGCAAATACATTGCTTGTGTTGAGAAGGATGACCAGTAGCTGCAGCGAGTCTAAGTGAGCTTGACAGAGTGAAGACTCCACCATCATCTCAGCTGTCTGTGGAGTCTCAGTGAAGCCTGATGTAGGGCAGACTGCTAATGCATTATCAAAAACCTTAAATGGGTCACCAAGAGCCTCCTGTCAATGTAGTCAGGAAGCCAGTCAATCAAAATTGCAAACATTTTGGAGAGAGATTCTGTAATCCCTGCTGAGACTATAGCCTAGAATTAGAAATAATTTTTTAGATGGCCATATGGATAGATCCTTGTCTACTTGCAACACTGAAAATTAGCTTACATAACAGGTTAAGTGTGCAACGCATTTCAAACCAACCAACCAAACAAGCTATTGGCTACTTAAAACAATTAAGCATAAGGGTGTGTAAAAATATAGTTTTTCTGATTAATTGTGATCATTTGAACGATATCGATTCTTAAATCCGAAGATTGATCTTTCACTCAATGCGCAACCCTCTACAACAATGAGAGGAATCACTAGCATTTGCAACAAAATTTCACATTATGCGACTAAAGTGAATATATTTGGCAACTGGCTGATACATTCCAGTCTTCTCTAGTTAACATGTGCTCATTTAAATGGCACCATTTACAGAAATGCTGTTTTTTGTTAAAGAGAAAATACCAGTTTTAGCATGTGCTCAACAAATCAATGTAAATATTTGTAAACAGTGCAAATTCTGCAATTTAACAATAAATATGTAACAAAAATAATATATTAAATATAATCTCTTAATTACTGATAGAATACATTTATTTGTTCATTTTTAAAATCAAAATGTGACCAAAATGATGAAAAATAAAATATAATTAGTAAAATATTTTCCTAATTAACCTTGTTAAAACAGTGTTCCCCTATATGCATTTTGCAGCACTGCTGCGCCACTGCTGAATTATAAGTGCTACTGTTGGGATTTAATTTGGTTCACCTAATATTCTTGACGCAACATAACGCTTGCCAGCCAGCTGTGCACTTTGTACACTGCGAAAGGGACCTCACCAAATATACGCACTTACTCAAATAGACGTCACAGCATTACAACACGCGTCAAACTCGCTTCATTTCAAGTGGCCTGCAAGCTAATTTCTGAAACGTAGGATGGCAGGGGATCGCACCATTTCATTTGAACAATCAGTTAGCGCTTTCCTCGTGAATATAAATGAGCCTTCACCTGTCATCTGTATGTTTTGGAGCGCATTTTGCTGGCTTCAATAGCGAAATGAAACAGCACTACATGGGTCAATTATCAACACGGCTTAATCATAGCAGCACGAGGGCAGAGCAGGTGCTGTAATTCATGGACAGGTCTCAACAGCAGACAATTTTAAATGCATTTGTGAACCATTGAGGTGTTTGGCGGGGATTGCGAAAAACTTTTGAATAAGATACAGAATTGTCCGTTACGAAACCCTTATGTCTCGGTGATGAAACTATAGTTTTAAACAAACAGCCCCCACAGGCTTTTCAATTAACAGATCACAACGCTTACAAAAATGTACTATGGATTTACTGTAGTAACACTAACTGTAGCTACTGCATTACCTATTGTAGTTGTGGCAGGAAAACTGCAGCTTTTTTTCTTTACAAAAATGCCATAGTTCTTTATATGGAAACTATAGTTTCTAATCATGGTAGTGTGGCACCATGCATGATTTTACATGGTTCCCATGAACTATTACAAAAATAATTGTTAAAACTATGGATACGAGCTATGGTGCTTTTTCATAATTATGGACCAAGCTATCAGTTTTCCATCCGTGTACATCCGTACTCCTGTAATGCTCTCTGAATGTAGGAAAATGTAAGTTGTTTTACTTGCCTTCAGAAATTCCAAGACATGACTGTAGTTTAATTAGTAGGAGCCTGATGAAAGGAATCTGTACTGTAAGACCCAACTTAGTCACACTGTCAGAAGATTTCAATTTAGCCATATAAAAATTAGGTGTTAATTTTTTTCCAAAGATGTTACTGTTGTTAATATCATTATTTTCATTGATATCCCAACCTCAAATTAAATGCTGTACTGTCAAATGTGCATTTCAATACACATAACATGTAATCTTATTTGCATGGGTGTTACCAAAGCAGGTGCTGGTGCCACATTTTCAACGGGCTCGTTGAAGGTGCAAATAAACCCTGATGTGGCCCAGGCTTAAATTGTGTTTGACACCCCTGTTTTAATCTATTCTTCGACCACAAGACGTTAATACGGGTCCGGCATTGCAGGCTTGTGGTACACAACAGCACCGCTGCTGAAAGAAATCCTATGGGAAATACTGTAAAAGGTCCCCTGTATTATTAACAGCATTAGCTGTGAGATAATTTATTTAATATGTAAGCAAAAGGGATATTATAACTGAAAAAAACCCATATGAATTGATATTGAATAGAAATCTAATCGGGAAATCTGTATCAATACCAAGCCCCATTCTTTATCTCTTAGCACAGCATCATTAAAAGTTGTTATATGGCAAACCAATCCAAATAACCCTGTGACTGGGCCAAAGGGGGAAAAAAAACTTACAAATCTTACCACAACTACTCCCCATGCATGGCATTCCAGCCGTGAGTAGTAGTTTGCGAACACACACTCCAACCAACTACTTTTGCCTTTTCATGCCTTTAAAATTAATAAAAGCCTGCCAGATCATAAAAGAGTGATATCATGCCAAAGAGGTAATGCTGAATGAGATTTAAACTTCAAGAGACTTTAAACTGCAATGCAATATGGTTTTCCTGAATGATTGATACAAGCCACAGGCTTGTGAGAATCCACAATTTAAAAAAAAAAGCATCACATTTTAATCTTGTACAACATTGGGTTTCATTAGTGCATAATGATGAGAGCTAGACAAAGGAAGTGAGCACTTAATTCCCAGGTGAGATTGAGCTCACGTCCCCATTGAACTAGGTGAAATATTGGGAACCCGAGTCAGACTGTCATTTTAAGAGGGGAAAAAAATGGTTGCCAAGGACAACAAGAGGGAGTAGAAAATGAAAACATGTCCCACTTTCCTTTGGCCATCCAATTTCTCTCTCCAGTGACAGCAGCCAGAGGTCAAGCCAGTGTGCTTATCAAACTACAGGGACCTTCAAAGACTATGGACTGAAGAATAACATTTTATTCAAATTTCAACATACAGTACATGCGCATCAGCAAGCTTACCTTTTTGCCATTTAGTTGTACAAAATAATGGTATAATTAATTATATAACTTTGTTAGGAGAGTCCAAAAATCTATGGATGTTGCTCTTAAAAATACAGCATTTTTTTTTTTTTACAAAATATTATTGTACTGAACAGGAGGATAAAGAGTAATGTTTGAAAAAATCTTGCTGCAGTTGTGAATAGTGCAAAAAGATCCTACGAGGTTAGTGTACATGACACAAGCACAATAAAACCTTAATTTCAAATTATACCTGGGGAGCCATTAACTGACAAACAGATTTGTAGTTGTCTGATGCTTCAAGGTTATACAATTGGCAAGGTACTCCTGTTACACTGTACACAAGCTCCACAGTCAAGTTGCAAAACCCTGCCACATTAGTACAGAGAGACTGTGAACTAATTCCTGAGAGCGATTGATTTCATAAACTTCTAGATCTTGTCATGAAGACGTTGTTAGCCTAAAGCCTCACACCAATGCGATTTCTCACGGCAATGAATTATTTTTTACCAAAACAATGAATTTGAAATGAGCCCTTCACACCTGAAACGAACATCTGCGCTGCATCAGCGAAGCCCCCCCCCCATCTATCCACAACAGGTGGGCGACCTGTAAGACGACTCGGAGTGACACATGACAAGAAATGCTGTTAGACAAGTGCTTTATTATATTTTTTAAGAACAGAAAAAAGAAAATCTGCCAATGCGAATTTCATTCACTCTTTGTTCAGAGGCATACATTTTTCGTCTCTTTACAGGTGAATGTAAAGAGTTATCACTCATTACATTCATCCGAAAACTGTTTGCAAGAATAATGTTGTCTATGAGAATGCTACAGAATACAGATGATTTCCGTTCATCTCTGGAGGTGCTGTAAAACACAAACCCGCATCTCATAATAGCATTCTGAGATGTTATTCTTCTTACCACAATTGTACAGAGTGGTTATCTGAGTTACCATAGATTTTGTCAGTTCACACCAGTCTGGCCATTCTCTGTTGACCTCTCTCATCAACATTGCATTTTCATCTGCAGATCTGCAACTCACTGGATGTTTTTTGTTTTTGGCATCAGTTGGAGTAAATTCTAGAGACTGCTGTGTGTGCAAATCCCAGGAGATTAGCAATTACAAAAAACTGGCACCAACGATCATCCGCGCAATTATCTAATCAGCAAATCGTGAGTCAGCAGTGCAATCATTCAGATATGGGTCAGGAGCTTCAGTTAATGTTCACACCAACCATTAGAATGGGGAAAAATCTGATCTCAGTGGCATGATTGTTGGTGCCAGATGGGCAGAATGCAGAGATGCGGGTTGGCACTGTTTTGGCGGCACAAGGGTGACACAATATTAGGCAGGTATTTTTAATGTTGTGGCTGATCAGTATATTTGACCCAATGGGATTATTAAACTGCAAAAAAGCTGCGATTTAATTAAATGTATAGTCTGCATGTGCCTCATTCTTGTTAGTATTCAAGTGAATTAGCACTCTGCTCGCTGTCATCTACAACCAACGATGCTCATGATGGTGTATTCCGCGTAAGAGACAAGGAGTTCTAAATGGTAGGAACAGCCTACAACCGGCGTCAGCATTACACCCGCACAACACATTTCACAAGCACTAATGTTTAAAGCACACAGCCTTAGCAGTTAAAAAATCACACTAGGACATAACATGATTTTAATTTGTGCACGGTTTACGTAATTACATTTACATGTCAGATGGTATTAAGAGCATTTTTCCAAAAAATTAAACAAAAACAAGTGCAACAAAGTCTCATTCAAGCAGTCCCAGACCCTGAGCAAACACGTATGAGCTCATGATATTTGGGGTGCTCAAACGTTTCATTCTCCCGATCTCTCCTCAACACTTCCCTGTAACTTTTAACTGTCTAGTCTAATGATAGCAACTTTGTCTGAAAATATGCAGATATTTTAATTAAAAGAAAACTACTGAATTTCTTTCAAAGATTAAATTCACTACCCTCACAAAATGTGCATAAATCCAGCGATTTCATCTAGTTAGGCCCATAATCCTATGGAGTGCTCAAATTGCTTCCTGTAAAGGGTCTATTAGATCAGCAATGATAAAAACTGTGTCTCTCTCTCTGGCTCACGAATGTTGCGTGATGGTCAATCTGTGACACTTAAAGAAGTTTATCCCAGCCGTGTCAGCGTATCAGAGCGGTTCCCATGCATTATGAAAGCAAAGTGCTGCAGGTCCACTCCTTCATGCAATTTCAAACATCTTTACTGCTACAATTTATTATACAAATGTAAAAACTCAACACAGTAGGCCCATCACAGAAAAGGAGGCGATGACAGCGTTTCACCAGACTTGTGATGAGGAAAACAGCAAACTGTCATATTCACACTGCACTTTTCAAGCAAAATAAAAGCCCTCAGTGAAGTAATTACAAAAGAATATTTTGTATAAAACAAACCTAATCCTTCAAATAACAATAATTATGAATTATATTATAACTTGAGTTGAGAAATGTACTAAAAATAATAATAAAAGTTAATTGAATTTTAAGCAATTTTGTGTACGTCATTTTCTATCATATTAAATTGTGTGATATCATATTTATTGGTATTACATCAGCCTCCTTGCTCTCAAGATTTCTGCTCTAACCATTAAAAATCCCTCACCGGTTGATCACTAGTTGGCAGTTGTGAACATCTTAACATTGAACTGTAGCACTTTTGCAAGTAAATCTGAATCCATCCCCTACTGTACATTCAAAAGACATGTTTATAACATAATGCAAGACCCAAAACACAAACTGTTCTCTTCACTTGTTGTTGTTTCTTGAATTACCCATGTAGATGAACAACAAACATGGTGATTATCTATATTAAAGAAGACATTATTTTAACAGAATAGAGGAAGATAAAGCAGCACAGAATTGGTTTTGTTTCATTAAAATGTTTACCTTGGATTCTCATGGGTAGGTACTAGGCTATCAGTAAATCTCACTGTCTGTATTCCTGCTGGGGGGAAATCTGAGAGCATGAGAGAGCAGCACTGCAGCTTGTGTCTGACAGAAGAGAGGAAGAATTACACAGCTCACAGTCCAGATGCACACTAAACTTTCCAAACAGCTTCAGGTGATGTAAATTGCCAAGAATGAGGGAATTATAATGCAAAAATACAAAATAAGTAAATACAGAAGCACTCTTGTTGTGGAATAAGCGGAACAGTTGCTGGCACTCGGCTTAAGCAAAACTTGCATGTCGAAACACCCCAGCGTTACATCGTAATCTAAATGCAGTTATATTTAATGCATTATAGCTTTATTAACATTCAAATAATACAGAAGCAGATCATGTAAATAACTGCAAACTCCGAAACCGGTATTTCTTTACTGCACTCGTAGAAGTATAACCTATTGAAAAAATACACTTGTATACAAAATACACTAATATTTAAGATACATTCTCTTAAAGAATGTCTAAATATATGTTGATTCTCAAGTAAATGTATCTTGTTTTAAGGATTTTTAGACCATTTTAAATGGAAAACAAGACAATGCTTGATAACAATAGTATTTTTGCAGTTCATTTCTTTACCGAATTCAACTTAAAAAGTAGATTTTACCCCTTTAATTCAGTGAAAGTAATTTAGAGGTATTGTTAAATGTTTTTGTCCTCTTTGTTGTTAGTAAGCACTTTTAATAGAACATTTTAAGCCGGGGCACAAGCTGAATAATTGTTTAAGAGCTAATGATTAATCGATGCAATAAATCGCAGAATAGTCTAATAATCTTTCTAATAATCCTTAAATTAATCTATTGTAAAAATAATCGTTAGTTGCAGCCCCAAAACAAAAGCACTTGAAATCCCCGAACATTCCCTGTAACATGAAATATTTCTCAGTGTGACCATCTCCATATTCACACAAAAAGAAATTGATTAGCACAATCTCACAACAGATTTCTTTTAAGCCTCATGAGAACACAGAAGCCAAAGGGCTCCATGTAGGAAACAGAGAGCTACAACAGAGATGAATGAACTCTCAAGGCTGTCAAAAGGGCCAAAACAGGATGGGACTCAGTAGCATAAACCTTACCAAAATGGTTTGCAATTAATTAGGCCCTGATGACTTCCAGAATTCCAAAGGACATAAACAGTCATCAAGACAAAAGACAAGGGAGTATGTTCCTGTCCACTAATTATCCAACAAAATGCCCTATATAGCCTGATAGGAAATCGTTTATATATATATATATATATATATATATATATATATATATATATATATATATATATATATTTTTTTACACAATTGAAGCCAGGTCAAAGAGGGGGTAACTTTACACGCTTTTAACTGGAGGGAAAAATCTAAATCACGCCAAGTGTGCTTGTTGAACTCATTAGTATTTAGATGTTTATGTTGGACAATTTACAGATTATCTCCTATATCAAGCAAGCCACATATCTGATATATCTGTAACCGGTTACATGTTTGTTGCTACTGATAGCTCAATTGCGTTGAGAATAGCATTTTATTCGTACGATGAATAGTCCACTTTTTTTAAAGGACTTGAAATCCCAGTTTCTGGAGGTGTCCGCAGACATGAAGGCATTATATCTGTTGTAACTGAAAACTACGCATACTTAGCAAGCCTAGCTTAATTTACCTTTAGCATTCAGGTGGCTCTTATCTCCTTTAGCGTAAAAGTTACCAAAATCCAATACATCTCAATCTTTCGACTTCTTTGTAGTGTACAATAAGAACTTGTGGCTGTTTGTTTGCTTTTGGTTTAGCATGCAAGCTAATCCTGAAACTAAGGTTTGTTTTGTCTGGAAGAGTGGAATATTGGTTACTATATGAAGTTTATTAAGTTATAGTCACCAACATTAAAAATAAATAGCCAGGAACCGGGCTGCTCTTAATACACAAAGCGCAACTGTAAATGTAGCTAATTCAGCAGCTCGCCGTGGGAGATTAGCAAGCAAAGCACAAAAAGAGGAAAAATGCATTCAACCCTACCTGAGTCAAGTTTACTGGTCCTCTGCGCTCTTCTTGCTCATGAAACAAGCCTAAATCCAACCCAGTGACTCGTTTATATTAGTTTAGCCGAACACATTTGCTCGCACTTTTCTTTTGTAGTGTTATTGAGTAAAAAAAAAAAAATGCCTCTGCGTGTCCCGGGTTCATACACACACACACACACACACACACGTATGGAGCGCTAGCAGGCTGCTAGTACTTTTACATTACACTATACATTCTCCATTACTCAAAACAAAATACCTAAAATAGAGTCTGTGCTATTCGCTCTCAATTTCCCGTGATAAAATTTTACATGTAGTGTTGTGGAGATCCTCTATTCATTAAACAATGAGGTGTGGGCTAAGCGTCAGGGTTTTGTTAGCAATGTCGCTACGCCATCTATCTGCTCGAGCACAGATGGGACACAGAGCAAAAAGGTCCAATCAAACTCGTAAATTATGTACGAATTTTCGGGTTGGGTTGGCTTGAGCGGGGACTGTTTATACATTTTATATAGTTCGATTTGATCTTGTTCTTGTGCTTAAACTGAAACATTTTCTTATACAATACTTGTCTTTAATAATACAAAATTAATAACGGGAAATACAGGCTTACTGATGACATTTTGAATTATGTTGAATATTTTTTGTTTGTTTAAACTGCTTAAAAATTTATTAAATAAAAAAAATAAAAAAATCAATGTAACATTTCTTTCTCTTTCTTTCACCATTTTTTCTCCATAGGACAAACGACAACACTGCATATTTTAACTCTTGTCCACTAGGTGGCTTCAAATGGATGGCTTAATTTCTCATGAATGTTCATGACGTAATTCATAATTATACCCAAAAGTGACATATATATATATATATATATATATATATATATATATATATATATATATATATATATATATATATATATATATATACATATATATATATATATATATATATATATATATATATATATATATATATATATATATATACATACACAGTACTGTGCAAAATTTTAGGCATTGTGAAAAATGTTGCATAGTGAGGATGTCTTCAATAATAATGACATAAATAGTTTTCATTTATCACTTAATGTCATACAAAGTCCAGTAAACTTAAAAAGCTAAATCAATATTCATTGTGACCACCCTTGCCTTTAAAACAGCACCAATTCTCCTAGGTACACCTGGATACAGTTTTTCTTGGTTGTTGGCATCATATATGTAGAAGGCGCTTCTCTCTGCACAGTTGCTTTCAATTTTGTGAAAGTGAAAGCAGTTTTCAAGTTATCTGTGTGCTAGACAAATTACTATTAGTCAATTAGCAGATGTCACCACTTTATTTTTAGGAGATACTTCCTAAATCCCTTTAGCAAATTACCTTCTAAAGCCCCAGGCCTTATTTTAAACAAATAAATGTTAGCTTTTTGCTATTAAATATTGTGTATCACCCTCTATTTGCAATATTTAATTTAAATCTTAAACATATGTAGGAATTATAATCACCAGAAATGGAGATCATATATGCACACTACATTTCAATCAGGTTATAGAAAAGGTCTAAAGAAGATTACATTTATGGTTGCAGAGAGACTTGTTCCAAAATATATTGTGACATTCTCTTAAATGTTATCATATTGGTAGAACTTTATTAACATTGTTTAAGGGGATAAGTAAGTGAAAATAAGTAAAGTAAGTGAAGTGTCATTCAAGTTATTACATATATTTTATACCAAATCTTATTTAAAAAGGTTTCAAATATAGAGACCAATTACTCTTTTTGTGTTCCAAATGTATCAGCACTTTACATTTTTATTTGGATTGACTTTTTTTCACATATACTGTATTTTGTATTTATATTAATGCACATTTGCTTTAGGATTTCTCAATGTTGTCGTGTTGTCCAAATAATTTAATCTTCTAAGAAGACAAAAGCTCTTAACTGTAAACACCAGAGCTAAATGTGAGCTACCAATTTAAATGATGATCTGTAATAATTTATACTTTTATACCTGGTTCTTTTCTCAATTTTAATTCTTTACTAATGTACATTATTCAATTAAAAGTCTGTATTCTTGTATTTTTCATTTTTCTTTCATAGTATTTTTTTTTTTTTAAATAAAATCCAGGCATATTATTAATAAGAATAATAATAACAACAACAATAATATGATCAAATATATCAAAATACTGTTATGATAGTGACAGATATGCCCCTCTATTACTAACAAAGATTGACAGAAGCTGTAATGTTTTTTTTTTTTTGCACCACCTAGGTTTCAGAATAATTTTTTATGGTTTAATGTTTAAAGGTTTTGTACTTTGATTCCACACATTTAGTAACCCAGAAACATTGAGGGAGAAATAAAACTTAACCCTCAGGTTAAATTTCTACATTCTAGATATCAAAATAGCATAATAAAAGAACAATAATATTGATCACATCCAATACATAGATCAAACAATGAATATTGTGTAGCTACTGTGGACACAGAGGTTTGTCATTCAAAAGGATGTGTTAAAAGACAAGCTGTGTCCTTACATGAAAGACCAGCCTCTGTAATGTGATCAACATGAATCAACAGCAACACCACAGGCCGTATACTGAAAGCTTACAGAAGACACAGCTGGCTGTCCTGCTCTCTGCAATTTTATCTTCCTTTAATCTGTTCCTTTAATCAGATCTCATGTAATTTGTACCTCATTGTGCTGGACACATCCCTGAATGCACACTAAGCAGAGAGACAGGTGTTTCTCGGTTCAGTAGCAACATCATGTTAGGAACCCTTGTTTCTCTGAACTCATATGATGTCAAATAGTGGCTAAAAATGCAGTGTATAACTAATTAACATTTATGCATTTGGCAGACGCTTTTATCCAAAGCCTTTATTACAGGGACAATCCCCCCGGAGCAACCTGGAGTTAAGTGCCTTGCTCAAGGACACAATGGTGGTAGTAGCTGTGGGGATCAAACCAGCAACCTTCTGATTACCAGTTTACCAGTTATGTAGTTTAGACCACTACACCATCACCACTCACCATGACATAATTGTGGAAGAAAGCACAGTTCAGATAAATGGGGCCATGTCATTATAAGCAAAAGTGAGCTTTGCAAACTATCACCCACAAGGTTGAAAGAAGTTCAAGCTCCAAGCAAGTTTATGCAAAAGTTGTCCAACATGAGTCTAAAAATGAAATCAAGGACAATATGTTGCCATTTTTGGTTCTTTGCCCAATCATGATAGTATAAGCTACTGTTTAATTTAAATCTGGCTGATTATCAAAAGGGGCATTGAAGAAAAGCTAGTACAAAGGGTGGGTGGTCTTTCTACACAGGCCCCTCCCAGAGAAGGGGTTGGTTTTGGGAGATATCGTGTGTCCACAATTTAAAAGGATGCATCAATTTTCTCTCAAGCAGTCTGGAGGCAGGAAACCAAAGGGTTGCAATCAGTGAACATCCCCCCACTTTTCTCCCTTCTCTCAGGCACATCCAAACTTTCTAGTACTGACCCATACAGCTGCGGTGATGCTGGCTTTACTGAGGGGAACTGTGCAGCCAGTGACCGTCAGCAGGGCTGTGGGTATTCTTCAGAGACACAACTCCAGCATCAACAGCAAGCCACCAAAAAACAAGATTGGAGCTGGGGTGAGTGAAACAATGACAGATACATCTGATCAACCAAAGTTAGCTTAACTGTGATAAATGGAGATAATAGCTTGTATTATTTATTGTTTTGAAGACATAATTGTTTGTGTTCAGACAAGAATATAATTACAATGTCACATCAAGTAAACTTTTCAAACATCATATTTAGCTTATATGTTTTTTTGTTTTTGTGTTTTTTTTTTTTTGCCTCAGCTCATTGTTTTTTTTTACTATAGGCTTATGGAAATCTAGTTTAATGGTATAGATATTATAGAATGAGTCCCACACACTGCCACACCCTGCATAATATTTTAAATGTATTCAATTAGCAGCATTGTTGAGAAGAGAGGTGCTATTAGAGTTCTCTAAAACAAATTCACTAAACCAATGTAACTGAATGGCATTTTAATGAAGTAAAAACACTGCAAATCTTTTATCTTATGCAGTTAGATTCATTTAAAGTTTTGACTTGTGCAGAATGTCATTTGTGCTTTTTTTTTTTCTGTTTTTCTGCAGGAAAGTTTCTTTATCATGTCCGTGTTTGCTATTGCCCTTCTGGCCCCCGCCGGGTGGATCCTGCACCACATCCCAGAGTATCGACAGAGATCAAAACCCCCAACTTCTTGACGAAAGCACATTTCCTCCATGGTCAACATACCTGAGATCATGTACTGGACAATAGACAGTCCTGGCTGCCTCTAAGGCATTATTCACCTTCAGTGCAAAATTCACATATGTTTAAAATATAGATCTTAAAGCAACATCACAAGTAATACAATTCCCACTGTTTATGAGAGGGAGAAGAGGCCTAATTTAAATGTATTTAGAAATATGATTCCATGGTGTTTAATGCCTTAGGACTGTGGCCCTTAATGCCATTGTAAGCAATGTCTTCAGTTGCCCTTAATACATGCAAAATGACTGCAGTCTTTTTCCTCTAATAAAGTTTTTTTATACCACATGTTATTGTTGATTACTTTGTGTTTCCCTTTGTGATAATTCCTCTTGCCTCAGAGCCCTTGTTCAGAAGTATACATTAGAAGATATAAATTAGATCTCAGAAAATGTCCTGTTTGTCGAGTAACCAAAAGAGACAATCATAGTTACATGCCATTCAGAAGATGTTTTTCATACAAAGCATACACCAACTGTAAAACCTCTTCCACTAAAGCACCCTGAAAGAGCCTTGATCAAGATTATCTTGAAACCCCATTGTATGTATGAGATAAAAATTGCAACCATGATGTTATCAACCAATGTTAATAATAATAATAATTTCTTACACACATTCTGTTTACTTATTTCTATCACTTTACAGAGAGTCTGGGAAATTCTGCAACTACGAGTGTGCAGCATTCACCTAGATGATATGATGGCAGCCCATATCTGAGTAGGATGTGTTCCAACATTTTTGTTGGTCCTGGAACAACATTCCTATCGACTGATCAAACCATAAGGTTAGGTTTAGGGTTATGTATAGGGTTAGAGGGCAAGGGTAAGGGTTAGGCCTAGGGTAAGGGTTGGTTAGTGTAAGGGTTAGGCTTAGTGCGAGGGTTGTGACTTAACCAACATAATTTCCCTATGATTTTAGGATAATGGTTAGAGTGGTTAGGGTTAGAATTCTGTTGCTTTTTCAGGGTCAACGAAAGGTGGAGCACATAAGGAACACATCATACTTGGCAAAATCACAGTCACCACGACAGCCAATGTACAGCAGATGCTCACCACAACTCAGCTCTTGGTTGAGAGGTAAATAAAGTATTTCAGCCAATTCAGAGATGGAGAATTTTACGAGGCCATGATGGATAGAGTCCAATGGGCAAATTTGGCAAGGACACCGGGGTTACACTCCTGCTCTTGTCGTGAAGCACCCTGGGATATTTTTATAACAGAGAGTCTGGACTTCAATTTACTGTGTCATCCGAAGGACAGTGCCTTTTTACGGTTTAATGTCCCTGTCACTACACTGTGGAGGCTTAATGACCCCAACAGACCACAGGGTGAGCACCCTCTGCTGGCCTCACTAACGCATCTCTTCAAGCAGCAACCATGCAGGATTTCCCAAGAGGTCCCCAGGCAGGTACTGACTCAGACCTGCTCAGCTTCAGTAGGTAACCAATCGAGAGCAACAGGGTCAAGATAGCATCCACTTTGACTATTCTGAGAGGCCTGTATACTTGAGGGTACTACACAAATCCAACATATGCAGTTTTAACTACAGTAGCATTCATGGGCTTGGACTACTCCTGAAGCATTTCTGCTGTAGGGAGAAAATTAATCGGGATTGCAGAAATGGAGATATAAATGGATATAAATTAAATGCCCTTATTGCTGTCTATATTGTACAAGAAGGTCAGCTAAGCAAGCAATGGCTTGAAAATGTTGACATGAGACTCAATCTCTCTATTGCCATTTACCATGCCATGCCTCGGGAGGTTAGCTTACATCCATCTTTCAGAAGACATGTTTACCCTGGTCTCAAGCACTTTAGAATCCCCATTGTTTGTTTATTTTTCAAGAACAGCAGGAATGTTGAGATGCATCCTCATTGTGGTAGTATGACTTTCTACCCTTCCATTTAGCACAGGTTCTTTCATCAAATCTTTACAAAACAAGAAAGATTGAAATGCATTCCTAGTCATAATAAATTATTAAAAAAAACAACAACCAAAATGTTTGATGCACATTGTTGTTACATCACAAATTTTTGTGTAATCCTATTGTGTCAAATGTAATATTGCATCACTCATCTTAGTGTCTCCAGTTATGAGAGAGGATCTTGTGTGCAATACCTGGTGAAAATCAAACTGAACCACAGTGAAATGGAACAGCCTGACACCCTAAATTTGGTGAGACCTACTGTGAAAACAGTGGTTATTCTTTCAAGCTCTTTTTAGTATGGACAGTCAAACAGAGTTTGATTATCATTATCACAAACAGATTACCGATTCCTGCTGCTTATCAAATGATGTAGTGTAAAAAAAAAAAAATTTTGAACAGCGATGCTGGTGTATAGTTAATAATGTGCAGCTTGGTCTGTATATTGAAAATAACTCAGCAGTACATTCTTCACTCTTTCTGGCATGCTGCAGCTGATTTAGCAAAAATTAACATGTAAACAGAGGCAATACTGTCTCTAGAGCAAACATTGTTTCCTGATATTCCCACAACTTGGGACAGAATGTTCTTTCCCTCCTGGTCACAGCTAGAACATTTGTGCCGATCACAATTTAAGATTTTATGATGAATATCTCAGCTATTTTGGTCCATACAATGCAAGTGAATGGTGAAAAGAACTCGGAAGGTCCAAATATCACATAAAGGCGTCATAAAGTTAATCTGTACGATTCCAGTTGTTTAATCAATGTCTTCTGAAGTGGTCCAATCGGTATTGGGTGAGAACAAACCAAAATATAATTGCTTTTGTATACTGGACATTTTGCCATTGCAGTCTCTAAAAAAAATTCATGATTTCAAGCTTGAGTACACTTCCTAGTGCTTGACGAATGCGGAGAACATTAGATGGCGCTATAGGAAGTGAAATCGAGCTTGATATTATGATTGCCAAGGAGACTGCTATGAAGATTTATTGTGAAAAAGGAATTACACTTTGGTCTGTTCTCAACCAAAACCGATTAGATCACTTTAAAACCACTAGAGACGTATTGATTACTTTTATGATGCCTTTATGTGATATTGGGACCTTCAAAGCTCTGCCCACTATTCACTTGCATTGTATGAGCCTTCAGAACTGAAATATTCTTAGTGTGTTCTGCAAAAGAAAGAAAGCCATACACATCTGTAATGACATAAGGGTAAGTAAATGATGAGAGTTTGGGTGAGCTATGCCTTTAAGGCGAGGATGAGCAGGATAGAAGATACGTGACCACTGTGGTGTGAGTGTGTGTGCAGTATTACGCACGATAAATGAGTGAGCTCTGCGTGAAATGGTCTCCTGGGGAGTGTGTGTTTGTATTTGTGTTTGCTATGAGGACATACACACATTTAAGGTGTCACAAGGCTCACTATTTCCCACACTGTGGGATCCCTTTAAATTTATTGGATGTTCATGATTATTTTAGTGGTTGCAAATGTTTATGCCTTGTTATGACCTTTTTCACCCCATTTTCATTTATTTATGTTTCTTGTTATTGAAGATGGGATGTGGGAGATACCCATTACTCATAAGCTATTCTTCATGGAGTTCCATTGTGGTCCCATCAAAATGGTTTAATAGAAAAGTGACACACAACGTTTGAGATAAATATTTCTGTAATAACTACAAAATGTAAAATAGGATTTTTATTTAATATCAATATCCTTTATTAATGAGCAGAAATCGATTTAGAAATTAAAACATACCACCAAATAACCAAATTAAAAAGGAAGTATGCATACTTTAAGACATCATCATGGTTTGACACTATCCTCAGCACAGAAACATTTCTCAAGGAAAGTCTATTGCATTCTGTCAAAGGTGTGCACATTTGTGTTGTGATTCTATATGGAAGAGCCATTTACATCAAGATGTCATAAGAAGCAGAATTTAGAATAAGGGAAAATGTGAAGCTGACAAAACAGTTCCACTTGACAACCCTTATTTTATATGTCACACACTTCAGCAAGGCAGAAAACTCTAGCAAACAGAAATTACATTGAGAATTTAGTGCACTCTTGTGGTCTAACACTGATAGTGATAGAAACTACTCTGTACACAGAATAGCTGAGATTTGCAAGTATTTCTGTAACTTTTGATGGATGGATGGATGAATGCAGTG
Source organism: Xyrauchen texanus (assembly GCF_025860055.1). Taxonomy (NCBI): domain Eukaryota; kingdom Metazoa; phylum Chordata; class Actinopteri; order Cypriniformes; family Catostomidae; genus Xyrauchen; species Xyrauchen texanus. The sequence continues at coordinate 24,128,134 of NC_068305.1, forward strand.
AACACTGTGGTGATAGTAGCTATGTTTCCCTGCACTTTGTCCTGGAAGAGTATCCAGTGAAATACAAATATACAAATCTAAAATACATATGAAACAGTACAAACATTTTTAATATAGAATATAGATGATGTGCAAGGTTACAACACTGAATTATAAACTCAGTAACATATCCACTGTGGCTGCCATATAGCAATGAATGTGTTAAGAAGGATGGTCTAAAAACCAGTCAGGGTGGGACTGAACTAAGAAGGTCTAAAACTAAGAATAGCCTATGTGATTACAATGTGATAGAATGAGCAGCATGTCTTTAATTATATCATAGCACAAGCATTGTTTATTTTTCAAAAAGTCATAAATCAGGCAAAAACAAGACAGCAAATAGCTATATTTATAATTTCTTAAAATATATTTGAAAGAATGTTGCAAAGATATTATATAAAGAATATGTCCTTTATGAATATGAATTTTCTATAACAAATTCCTATCATTTATTTAATTGTCTCTGTGTATAGAGTTGGGGAGTTTAAAGAGAGATTAGATGAAATATAGCAATGTTCTTTGAACACCAGGTCTAGTCAAGGCAGTGTATGAAACATTACTATACAAATTAATGTAACACACACATATAGATAGACATACCCCTAAATGAACTGCATCCACCTCTAGGGGCATTCCCCAATGACTTCATCATGTCTGAGTGGCCGATTATTAATAGCACACAGAACACAGAATAAATAGGATGGAACCCTGTCCAGCTCAGAACACAGTGCCATCAGACCGTAGCCTAAGTGCCCCATCTTAATATAGTTCCTCTAAATTTAGCCAGCTGAATAACACATCAGATTTCATTGTGGGCCTCTATTCTCAAAATAAAGCCTAAATATAGTCCTCTTAATGTTTTATAAATATAGACAAAAATCTCAGATTTGACCAGAAGGAAAATAAGTGAAGTAGTGTTATTTTTAACAGTAGCCTCTTGAATTCCCTCTTCCGGTGTCTTTCTCATCTTTACTCAGTCTGTCTTACTCTATGCCTTACATACTTTTGTTTCATATAATTCTGAGCCAGCATAAAAAAAAATCATTGGTGATATTGCTTTGCCATTATCACAGCTTCAAAAGAGAGATAAATGCTATTATCAACATTTCACTATACCAATTGCTGGGTTTGCTTAAGGCTCTGTATGTAGCTTTGTGATATGAAAAAAGCTGACATATCAAATCCATTCAAAGAGGTTTAGAAATTAAAGATACAGTATGTTGCAGAGTCATCTGTTATTTGTACTGGATATTTTAAACAGCCCCAGTGGTCAACATAAATACGTAAATATGTCAAATGATGTGGCATGTCTTTTTTTTTCTTTAAAAAAAAGGGTAGATCTTTACCCTTTGAGAGATCTTTTGGTTTTTCTATACACCCAGCAGATGGAGCCTTTGTAAGACAACAGTGCCATTTTTCTAACTTGCTCTGGGCTTAACCACAATGTTGGTACAGTGGATGGTGTGTTATTTTTGGATCAAGGGCTTTTGTTTGGCAATTATTTTCTGCTTGATGAGAACATCTGTTAAGGAGCACCTTGTGCTATATTCTACCAGGGCAGCATTTATAAGATAACCCTGTGACTTGCAGAAACAAAACCATTTGTTCATTTTGTGAGAATGAATTCAGCATTAATCGCAAATAGTATGGCTCATACCAAATCACCAAAAATAGAAAATAGGTATATAAAACTTAATTAGTTACATTACATCATTAACCTCTGGGTGAATAATTCACCCATAAAATGAAAATTCTGTAATAATTTACTCACCCTCAAGTTGCTCCAAGGACATATGATTTTCGTTCTTCCATGGAGCACAAAAGGAGATGTTAGGCAGAATAGTTGGGGCTGCCTCAGACTATTGACTTTTGTTGTTTGAAAAAAGATGCAATGAAAGTGAATGGTGACTGAGACTAACATACTTCCTAAAATATCCTTTTTGCATCACACTGAAGAAAGAAAGTCTTACAGGTTTAGAACATAATGAGGTTGATTAATGATGGGGGAATTTTCATATTTGGGTGAACTATCCCTTTAATACAATAGAAGCCACTGGATTTCTCACCATTGAACTCTTTTAAGTCTGAAAAAAAAAAAAAAACTTCAGAAAAGAGAGGCACATTTTTCTGCAGATACTGTATTGTTGTTATTGTTGTTGACTCTGTGGCTTAGACCAATGAAATGCAAATGTGCGCAGCTGCATTAGTGGTGGTGCATTGGTTTTGCTTATGGTGGAAAGCAGAGGGATTATCCCCTCCAGTCCATTTCAGTTGATGCATATGGCCCAAAAGTCCTTAGATTCAGCTGTGCCAATGCTTGGGAGCCATGCTTGAGTTTGTTATTGACCCAACTCGGGCTAAATGCAGTGCTACAAATCCTGAAAATAATTGCACACATACACAGCGAGAGCTATCATTTTCTTTCCTCCTCTCTTTTATATTTTGTTTGCTTCTTTTACCTTTATACACACATATTGTGTATGAGTATAGAGAATAGAGAATGTATGAGAATATTGTGCAAAGTTGAATTTAATCTAGCTGTTCAGAAATAGTGTCCATAGTAAGTTGTGTGGCAGCTTATATCATTGATTACAGAGCTGTCATGGGGAAGTCATATATCTATAGATTTGTGTTTACTCACTCTCTCTCCTCCCATGAGCAGGAGTTGAGGAGAGCGATTTACAGGCTGTCGGGTTGGCTTTGTTCCCGTGTAAGTCAAGTCTCGGTGGAGAAGAGATGCATCAGTGCTCCAAATGGCCCCAGCCGTCTCATTGCATTATCTTCAAATGGCACGTCTGATGGAGAAGTTAGTTCTTCCAGCTTCTCTTATTTAGAGACGCCTCCCTTATTCACATATACTACACCTAAATATTCCCTTTCTTTCTATGGGACACAAAAAGGAGACATTAGGCAGAACATTAGCCTCAGTCACCATTCACTTTCATGGCATAATTTCCCATACAATGGAAGTGAATATTGACTGAGGCTAACATTCTGAGGTTCCCTAACATTCTGCTAAGTTGCTATAGGCAGAATGTTGGAGGCTGATAGCCTCAATCTCATTGAGAGTGCCTAATATCTCCTTTTTTTGTTTCAAGGAAGAAAAAGTAATTTGGGTTTTAAACAACATGTGGGTGAATAAAAATAGGCAGAATTAATATTTTTGGATGAACTATCCCTTTAAACCTGAATTTCCCTCTTTTCCATGTTTACTGATTTACTCCCTTGCATGTGAGTCCCTATTTGTGTGGATTTTGGGTTGCTCATGGGCTTGTGTAAGCATGCTATATTCTGTCCTCTCAAGGAACGTTCTTATGACTTGATGTGGTTCTGGGTGTCCAATCATTGCTGTAGCAATCATTACAACATCAACACTGCATTATTACTGGGTCACCTGTTATAGAGGGCGATTATAAGAAAGTTTTGAAATGGAACCCTAGTCAAGCAGAAGAGGTGAGAGAAGCAACTCCTTATTCTGCCAGCGGCCAATGCATGGCTGCCTGGAGGGCAGGGACCTCTACTCTGTACATGTACAGAAACTTGTTGATGAATTCAGTGGTCCACACAACATAGGCAAAACCTGAACATGTATACAGTGCGTACTCAGTGCCTTGCTGTATTCCCAGACTCCCAGACGTACAACCGAAACATTGATAAATTGTGAGGTTTTATCCAGAAAATATTTTTAATGATTCAAATAACCCAGCTATAAGGCAAGTGTGTCCTAATTAAGGCAACTATTTCCCATATGTTTAAATTTTAAACTATTTCCCGTATGATTTTCCTATAAAATGTTCTATAATAAAGCAATGTCACACACAAAAAATACAAATATATATATATATATATATATATATATATATATATATATATATATATATATATATATATATATATAATATATCGGAAGACTAATGTAGGAATCGTAACGCAATAAACTGAGACATTTGGTTAAGGGACTGAAGAGGCTCTGTTTAATATGCAGCCATGAACTCATAACTTTGACTGACGTGAAGCTTCACTGATGCCTGACTAATTGACAGAGTAAACAGCATAAAGCACAAACTTTTTCACGTAAATGTGACTGACTGACAGCCTACTCGGCCCTCAGTTTCTCCAGGCAATTCATCATCCTTTTCCTCACTGGGTAATTTATCTAGCAACATTGAAAGAAAATACATGTTTACAATGTGGTTCTTACAGAAAAGACATCTTGATATTCCACTTTTCTAAATTACGTGTCAAGTAAGGTCTGTCAGCAGACAGAGCCCAGTCGACAACATTTCCCCCCTGCAATTTTTCCCTGATTTAACACTTCAGTAAATGCTTGCTCTGACAGTACTTGAATGACAAGGAGGTTTTCTAAAATTTTTTATAACCCTTTACTTGAACAAAAACGACAAACTTTTATAATAATTATATAGAGTATAGAATACAATTACTTAGCTGACCAATCTAAGGTGATGGTTTAAACTGTATAATAAAAGCAGACATGTCCAGTATATAACAGCTGTGGTGTACGATCAATTATCTTTGCAGACAAATAAGCACCAGATATGATTCAGTAGTATAATTTTATTTAAAACTAAAAAAGTCAGCAAGTTGCAATTAAATTAGTTCAATGCACAATACATAATTGTTTACATTTTGGTATGTGATGCATACATTGTGCAACAACCTCTGATTACTCAAATATACATTAATGGCTTGTTCCAGACAAACAATAACACTTCTGTTCTGACAACACATCGACTTATACTTATCCCTATATAGATTTTCTCTTACTCTGTACACACGATAGACTGTCAAGAAGGCAAATATTGATATGTACATTCATGCAATACAATTCTGAGTATCTTTTTACAGTATAATACACATAAAGCTTCAGTACATATATCTTTTTGAACAGGCTTGTGACTAGATGTCTGTTGTGAGAATGTTTGACAGAATATGCTAAAGAAGGGATGTTTGTTTACACAAGGTTGTACATTATGTACACTTCAAAAGCTTGTGACTCATTGCTCAGTGTTACTATGTATGCACATTGCAGCACTGTTATATCACTAGTTTGGATTTTCTAAATACAACAAGCTCCTGTGTACAAAAATTTTTAATATATACATGTAAATATGAGAATTGGTTTGATATACAGTACCGTGCTGATAAAAAATAATTGCAATGAACAAACTGCAGAGGCCAGATTAAATGCGATATAACAAGCTAATATAAAAAAAGTATGTTTTTGTTTTTTTTAGGTTTATGCTTGTTTGATGCATTACACTACATATCTTTTCCATGAGCAAACAGTAACTCACATGACCTAAGATTAAGAATGACTTTAAAAATATAAGCAATAATTGCTTATAAACAGTCATATTAAAAGCGCATGTTAAGCGCTTCCAACAAAGGTCAAGGAGAGAAGTCAAACTTTTGTTTGGATGACTCAGAGACTTAATGTGAATCTAAAATGATTTGTAAGCATACTCAGGACTCAAAGAGATGGACAACAGACCACAAATTATAATCAAATCCAGTTTGGTAACACTGCATACTAGTGCACTGTTGTCTGTTATATTAAATGTACAGTTTTCTGTTTTGTAGAAATGACTGAGGAATGTTATACACAGCCTTTATGGCATCCAAAAAATGGTTTGTGTTTCAAAAAAAAGAACAAAATGTAATTTCTGTTTCATTTAAACTGAACAGACAGATACTGGAAGTTAAACAGATATCAATTGATCAAACAATTGTGTGTAAATCATTCTATATAATGTAAGACAGACAGAACATTTTGAATATTATTAAAATATCTATTATATCTGTTTTTATTTTGCATGTATTTATAAGGTGGTCTCTTTCACATGTTACATACCCCCATTATTTAGCCTCTTTAAAATGTATCTTTATAGAAATGTATGTCTAGAATGGTAAGACTAGAATCAGCACTAACAATTCTCAATGCTAATGCTAGCATTGTAGTTTTGAATAAATAACATGCGCCTCAAGATTTCAATCCTTTCCGATTGCATAGTAACACAATAAAAGCAATACATTTTTGCAAGTGATTTTAGGGAAAACAAATTCTTGTGTTATATATTGGTACACAAAGTGCAGGATGAACCAATCCATTTGGGCACACTAACAGATCATACCAAAACATGGGCCAATGTGGTACCTTTACCGCTAAACACTTAGATAATCTACATGAGCTAAGAAAACCCTTAATGTTTAATGAGGGACATTTCAGAGATAGAGTAAAAGACTAGAGAAGACAGGAATTTCAAAACATCTTTGCATTCAACAGAAAGTGCATGCGTTTATTTTGTTGTTGTTGTAGTACATTGTCCTCAAAGTGGAATTGGGGGCCTGACAGGTTAAGTTCTGTTATACTTGTGCAGCTGCCAGCATCTCTTAAGGGTGTCCAGGTATCCTCAAACCCTGCTTATGCTTGCTTATACCTATGTCCGTCATTATCTATACACTTTTTTCAAAACATTTCAAACAGCATTATATCACCAAAAGGGCTGCCACGTGGTTTATTTATAGTTCATAGTACGCCTTGTATCCATCTCATAAACTTAAACAGAGAGATGATGGTGCTGTATATAACTTGCTTTAGAATGGGCACTATACTCCAGTGTTGTTGGTTTCCACTACCTGCTGTTTACAGCGTGAGCTCATGGCATACTCCCCTCGGCTGGTGCCGTTTTCTTCTTTTCGTAAGGGTTTCCTGTAAAAGAGAATACTATTTCAGATTACTTTTTCTGCTCAGAGTGAGGATGATATTGATCTTATTGTAGAGCTGAGGACATATGTTGCAGACATCTCAGGGATTGTGAAGATGTGAGCTAAGTGAATTGAAATGTAAATTTAAACAAAATGGGAAAGTAGATGTTTGAAAGGCAAAGTGGGAAAGAAATCAGTTATCTGTGCAGCTTAAATGATGTGAGAACATGGGCTTGGAGTATATGGCTCCTTTTGTATGTATATGAATAATGTATATTATTTCCTCTAACTGGAAATAGCAACTCAACTCAAACTCAAAACTAAAATAATTAAAATTAAAATTAATAAATCTGATGCAAGGATGATAAAATCACAGAGGAAGTATTTTTATAATTCAAGATGAAAATATAATCATTCATAATATTTTCCCCCAAAACAATTGTATTTTTAAAGTGTTACACATGTCTCCTTTACAATAGAATAGAATGGTAAATAATCCAGATTTACTTGGTGCATCACCACTTTCATCGATACATTGAATTTATGCTGTGATAAATAAAAAACACAATTACATATGAAAAATTACAATGAAAAAGGTAAGGGTCAAAGACACAGGGCTCTATTTTTGCATAAAGTGCAGCACAATGCGCTACGATCTCGAAGTCTTATCCAATTTTCTTGAAAATGTTTCTGTTGCTAACTAATTTGCTATTTTTGTGAGAAATAAGTAATTGCGCTTATAGGACAACTTTGAAAGTCTAAACTCAGTCTGTGCATTTGCAGTTTGTGCATTCCAATAGCACGTGAGTGCATGTCTCTGGAATCACAGTGGAACATGAAACTATGTCCCTGACAATTACAGTTAATACATGATGTTGTGTGTCAGTAGAGCAATATGATTAAATATACTTACTTACATTCTCTATCATTTAAAGTAGCTTACATCCAATTAGTCCTTTCCTTTGGAAACCACCTTTTCCATGCCTATAAAGAACATGTCCTATACTAGAGATATTGGCTACTGGACACTCCAAAATGGACATAGTTACTATGTTTCTGATTTCAGAGAAACAGTCAGACAGTTTTTTCACAATCTAGTAAAAATGTACTGTATGTCTGTACTTTGTGTTTGATCGGTCACTGTTCTTTTCCAGTGGTGCTGAAATGCTGCATCTTGGTTATTTACTGCATCTTCACTCTCTCACTTTTTTATGTTTGCTGAAAACAGCAGTTGCAGTAAGTGTTTTAATCATAATTTCAAACTAATCTGATATAAACAATATTTTAATTTCAGTCTGAATACTTCTCTTACTATTAAAAACTTTAAACTTTGTCACATTAAGCATTATCCTTCACTATCCAGTAGGCATCCTGGATCCTCTCGATTGTTTTGGGCACCCAGCAGCAAGAACAGAAATCAGCATCTATGCACACAGCTCATTACACTAGCTACCAACATCTCAATGTCTTATTAACTGGGCTGTTTTCATTTATCGCTTGTGCTTTGCACATGCAATTTAGCCAACCCACTTATACTTAGTGCATGCTTGCACAAAAATACCAAAACTTAACAGCCATGCCCACTGAAGTGCATATGTATTGCAAAGCACTACACTATAGACGTAGTGGTCTTAAAGAAATATTTTGTGATCAGTACAAGTTGAGGTCAATCGACAGCCTTTGTGGCATAATATTGATTACCACAAAAAATGATTCCCTTTCTTACAAAAAAAGCAAAAATGCAGGCTACAGTGAGGCACTTCCAATGGAAGTGAATGGGGCCAATTCGTAAACGTTAAAATACTCACGATTTCAAAAGTATAGCCACTAGACATAAACAATATGCGTGTTAACATGATTTACTTACCTTTCTTGTGTAATGTTCTATCCAATTTTAATACTTAATTGCTATGAGGATGTAATGCTGTAAACCCTAAAAAAAAAAAACATATTTAAAGCTTAAATAATACACACGTTTTAACAGAAGAATGTTAAAAAGCAGTGTTTTTATAAAATTATAAGCTTCATATTTCTATCTTTAAACCCCCCTCCAGTAATTTGCCCCATTCTCTTGCATTCTAAGTGCCTCAGTATAACCTTGATTTTTGCCTTTTTAAAGAAAAGGAGGGAAAATTATTTTTTGTGGTAATCACTATGACTTTTAATCAAAAAGCTGTAAAATGTACTATTTATATCATCTAAATTTTCATTACAGTGTAAAAGTCTGTGTTTCCATGTACTGTTTTTAATCATATTTGTGTTTCAACAAGCCTGGGTGCACATCACCCTCTTGGTCCCTCATTGAGATCCTAACAAAGTCTGGGTGATGAACAGCAGCACAGGTCATCAAAGTGAGTTATTCTGTAGTTTAAATGACTTCCCGCAAGCTGTAATGGCTGCTTGACTTAAAGCTGTGGCATGAACCCCAGCCTGTCCATTCTTCATTACAATTTGAAATATACAACCTGCTTGCAACCAACTGCCTTCTTAACCAAATTAAAATCCAAAGCTGCCCATACAGCGGAGCATGCAGATCCAATCTGTTGATATTTTTTGTAAGTAAATCATGTCAGTCACATATTTTCTTAATGGTAGAGAGGGCCTGAGAGCCTCATAAAGAGGGATGGATGCTGGGGATACACATTTTGTAAGAAGCCAACATGAATATCAGTAAAGTGTTAGTTTGGATTGGATAGGTAACATTTAATGCCCCAACTTTCAAAAAGTGTGGTTGCATTGATGAAACAGATGTATGGAAGGCAAACACATGATTTTGTAGCAACCATATGAAAGTAGCTATTGACAATTTGCAGATAGCTAATGGATACCCCAATGCCAATCAACCACATCACTGCTAAAACAACACATGCATACAATAGTTCTCAACAGAGGGGGTTATGGAAGTAAAAATGCTATTCAAAATGTCCATAGTGAGATTGATTTCAGTAATAAGCTATGAGGTAGTGAAGTGATGGTATATGTTTCTGTAGAAGCCATCATTTTTTATTATTTTACCATTTTCAAATAAATCCACTTGGTGGATTCTTGGTGAAAAGTAAAACAAAACCCACAATCCTAAGACGAGATAGGCCAATAAAAGAAGCCCTTGTTAACAAGAAATTGGAATCATGACAACCACAGCAGTACAGCTACCTAGCAAATTTGTTCTTACTGTATATCTGTGACGAGGTGGAGGGCGTGGCCCAGCCGCGAGGATGCACACCCGGCATCAGTGGGAGTTGCCTAATCAGTGGGAGAGTGATAAAGGAGGAGCCGTGGACACCAGAGGAAGAGACAGATGCACGAAGCTGTCTCTGTTTGTGTGTCTTTATGGTGAACATGTCTGCTGGAAAGCAGCACGTGTATTGAATGTGATGCTGAAAAGCAAGCTTTTGTTACACACCGAAAAGTGTTCATTAAATGTCTGATATGGATTGTTCACCCGGTCTCTGTTTCCTCCTTTCCACATTAAGAACCTGGTCTGTTACAATATCATAAATAAGAAATGTATTCAAAACTATTAATACAAAAAAATACAAAAACTATACTTAAAAAAAACAACATATTTTTGTAAAAACCCGAGTTCCTCTACAATGTTTATTGGAGTAAGTTATTTCCCATCTTAATAGAGATCAAATTGTTGTAGTAATTCATCTCAGGGCTGATTTGTTTGTTTTAAGGCTTAGAATGCTCTGAAATCCCAATGGAGAAAATTAATAGGAAATATAATTCCAGCCACTGAAAAAGTTCTATAAACATATCAAAAGCTTTCACAATAATTAACAATAACAGTAAATACCAGAATGAGAGATTCCACATCACAAATCAATGATTAGGTCAAGAAAATGAAAATAAAACAACGTGACCTTTACAGAGTCTGCCTCTACTGTCTGCAGCTCTCTGGGGTCTGTCTAGAGGACAAGTCTAATTTCATAAACAGAGCTTGAGCTCATTAAAATTGACTTGTTTATTCCAGGGAAATACACACACAAGATATTAGGAACTTGTTGAATGAAGGCTGCTTTTTAAGATAAAGAGCACTTTTCAAGCTGACCAATTTGAAATGTCATAAGCAGTGTTGGGTAAAGTTACTATTAAAAGTAACTCTCTAGAACATTGCATTACTCCTTAAAAAGTAACTAAATTAATTTAAAATTTACTTTTTATGGAAAATAAAGCATTACCTAACTTTTGTGTTACTTTATTCTCACCACCACTGTCTCTTCTGCTATGCATTCAATACAAATACAAGAGATATGTAGAGACATTACAGGTCATGCTAGCTACTCATGTCAAAACAACATACTAAACAAACAGATATTTAGTAAGTCTTCACGTCATATTTATAATAAAGACAAAAAATAACTGGAATATGCATGATTTGTTTTTCCATCAACATGGCAGCCAACTTGAATAATGAAGAATAACCACTATATTACCTAAAGCAGCAAAATTCAACATCTGAACCTGCATCATGTCATCACATGTGGTGCCCATCGACAATGCCAGAGTCGACTTGAGATGTTTTTCAGAAGTCAGGATAAAATTCTGTGGGGAATGCCAACCTAACATGCTCAAGGAATAAGTCTGATGAATAAATGAATATTTTTCACTTAATTAATCTCAGTGCATGCTTGTTTTGATCTTATCCACGGTGCGAACAGACATCACTGGTTGATTGCATTCAACCGCAAACGCGCATGTTGATACAAATAGAATGGAATTGTTTTTAATGCTACCAAAATGTCTTCCAAACTTTGTATCACGACTTGTTTATTATAAAACAAAAATGTTGAATATTTTAAGAAATTAAAACATTTTGTCTGCATACATACACCATGTAGTACGTTGCACGCAGCTGCTGATCCAGTGTCAGCTTTTCTCATCCCATTCTCCCAATTACGGTGAGCTATAACACGGAGCAGTTCAGCTGCAAAAGTCAGTGAATTAAGTGAGTATTTCACCCTGTGTATTATGCCATGCTAGTGGAAGCAAAGTCTTATAATGCCTAAACGTTTTTACTGATTTGTTAATGCAGTGAGTATTTACACATGAATCAATCGCGTTTCACTCAATTGAATGTTGAATGTTAAATGCTTTAACACAGAGCAGTTCTGATGCAAACTGATCCTACAAAATAAGTTATAGGCAGCTTTAAAACAAAGCTATTCTGATGCACAAAAGTCAGCAATAATTCCATGTTGTATGTAACTGTATAATCATGTCGTGGCCACGGGAAGACTTTTCCGGGCTTATGCCAGTGGTATATTATACCATGAAAATGTGTGTTTAAACACTTTTAAATGCAGCATTCTATTGCTAGAATCAAAGTATCACTTACCCGAATGTTCCATGATGTTACCTTATAAGAATACATTTCTTTTTTCTTTTGTCCGCTTTTCTCCCAATTTGGAAAGCCCAATTCTCACTACTTAGTAGGTCCTCGTGGTGGCGCGGTTACTCACCTCAATCCGGCTGGCGGAGGACAAGTCTCAGATGCCTCTGCTTCTGAGACAGTCAATCCGCTCGCTGTGCATGACACCGTGGAGACTCACAGCATGTGGAGACTCATGCTACTCTCCACACACAACTTACCACACACCCCATTGAGAGCGAGAACCCCTAAACATGATCATGATGAGGTTACCCCATGTGACTCAACCCTCCCTAGCAACTGGGCCAAATTGGTTGCATAGGAGACCTGGCTGGAGTCACTCAGCATGTCCTGGATTCGAACTCATGACTCCAGGGGTGGTAGTCAGCGTCAATACTCGCTGAGCTACCCAGGCCCCCTATTGCTGTTTTATTGTCATGACAAAGGCAAAGTTTATGACAGCTGCTCATTTAAGCTCCAGCGAACAAAAAAATCCACTGCTGCAAATGATGAGAACAACTGGATTCCACTGAAGCGTTCAGATTTACATTCCTTTACCAGCAATATTATGCCATTCTCGGGGTGCACTAAAAGAAGACTTGCCATTGCTGATAAGCAGGGCTCATACTCTCCAGAACTACAATAATGCGCACACTACAATGCCCATAATGCACACACATACTACAACTTCACTGAACATCTCTAATAAGCCTCCCACTCACTAGAACTACAATGCCCATCATGCCTCTCCTCAAAGTTTGCACACTTTTACTTTATCACAATATGGGGAAAAGAGAGGTGCACAAAAACAACGTGCTACTTATTATAAAAAATAGAAATGTTATGGTCTAAAATAAAAAATATAACGTTACCTTACTCAAAAAAGTAATCCGAATACATAACACACGTTTTTGGTTTTTTCACGTTACCCCAACACTGGGGATAAGTTAGTTGAAAGGTGGAGCTGAGCTACTGAATCAACATCCGTCCTGAGAATTTGGAAACATGTTTATGACACAAGGCCATATGTTAGTCATTTCATATGGAGTATACTGTTTACTTAGGTTTGTTGTAGAGGAATTTAATCACAGCAACAGTGACAGTAAGCTTGTGAAAGAAAGTAACTTGTTAATTATGACTCATCATCAATTAATTTAATAAACCGGAGAGCTGTGTAATAAACAATAATAACTATTATATTCCGCCTCTGATGGTCACGATCACTGCCTCACGTGCCTGGGCCAAATTCACATTGAGGAATCGTTCATGGATGGATCATGTTCTCATTGCGAGAACATGACCATGGCAACGTTGTGGTCTAGGCTTTCCTTCTTTCGAGGAAAGCCACTTCAGCTGCCCCCCCCACTAGTCCTTCTAACTACGGGTACGAGGCCACCCTGGTTGACGCTGAAGGCGATTCGGGGGCTTCAGTGGGCAAGGTTATGCCAGGTAATCCCCCACGGACCGCCCACTCCCAGGTATGCTCGTTTTCTCCAGACCAATTTTGGGATGAGACAGACAGCTAGCCTCAGTGCCACCCTAATGTCTCTTTCGCAGCTCGCGAGCCAGATGAGATGTCAATCGCTGCATCGGAGAGTCCCTTGGTGATGTCCGATGCCGAGGACTGAACCGGGCAGCTACCTTAGGGTGTGGCAGCTCAGTCTGAGGTAGAAGCGGCTGACCACCATGCTTGCCTGGGCCGACCCGAGTGTTGCTTCCTGGAGGTGCATGACGATCCTTCAGCTCGTCCACACTCACTACCCTCGACGGTGGGGTGGCCGAGGGTTATGCTGCGATACCCACACCCCCAGGAACGCGCGTATGCGTTAGTGCCCCTTGCCCGGAGTTTGGACGTGTGGCTACCACTTTACAACCCGTCGCGCTGGTTGGTCAGAACCATCCGACTTGGCTATGCGATTTAATTTTCCAGGCATTCGCCCTGGTTCTGCAGAAGGGCACGTTTATATTGCGAAAACAACGGCTGACTGTACATTATCCAGGGGTGTAGATTCCAGGGGGGATGGGGGAGGTAACCCCCCATAATCAAAACAAGCAAGTAAACCCCCCAAATGTTATACCATGACCAATGGAAACATGTAAATTCTTCATACTGAAACAACATGAGGATAAATAAATGACAACCTTTTCATTATTGGATGGGCTATCCCTGTATTTGTCTGATTAGACAACAAATTAATCTGCACATAGACTTCGAAGAAAAATGATCAAATTATATTCTTTTACCACTGTGCTGTATTTTTGCACCTCTTCAGCTTGTAAAAAAATCTAGTATTTCAAACCTTGAGAAACATATACAGCCATGCCTTAAGCTGAATTCCAGCATAAGTCTTCTTTGAGATTGATGAAATGTTTAGAGGTAGCTTGTGCTCATCTGTCGTGATAAACACAGTGTCTGTCCCTTGGGCAGGACTGATGAGACAATCCCAGAGCTCTGCAGGGGCCATCTGTCTCAAGATGTCCCAGGCTGCAGGGCTTTCCTATAAAGACATCCCCTCACTTTGCATGATTTACACATGGGAAAAATTCAGCCTCATCTGATTTCTGAGGAGTTTGGTGAGGAAAAGTGAGATAGAAAGAAGAAGGGGAGGAAACAAGGACTTGTTTTTCCCCATTTATTTCATAAAACACTAAAAAAATTAACACTGTCACATAATTCTTGTGTGAAATAAGGGTGTACATTACCTAAGGAAAACAAAGGTATAGCAATGTAGAAATATAGGAATAGCTGCAGAAATTAACAGGATCTTACATCATGTCCAAATCAGCCACAATGTGACAAGTTTTCAGAGTCCATACTGAACACAAAACTGCTGTACGGTGTGACACAATTACAGCCAATCAGAGCACATTTTATGTTTAATATACAGCTATGTTGAGCGCTATTTTGGACCAATGAGGTGCAACTGGCCAGGGCTAACCTGCCTGAAATAGAAACTAAATGACCAGCAAAATCACTTGTCGTGGTTAGTTAGGAGAAAAACACAGATTTACAAGGAAGAGATTTTTATCACTTTATTGTGTCATGTCTGGTTAGTACACAATGTTCATCCATTTCAAGCAAATGTAGACTTTGTAGTGAGTGGTCAGTTTCTTTAGGCTGAACTGTCATTCAATGTCATAACTTTGCCTAAAGGCAATTGATAGAGCCTGATCTCATGAAAGTTACATGACAATGGCAGCAATATCAAAATGATATTACATGGCTCCTTACGCATATCGCGGCAGTTCTGAGGTGACATTTCTACTGAGTGTTGCCAAAAGCGAATACATATTTCTTCCAAACAGGTGAGGTTATAATGTTAATGCTCTATTGAATTTTAAATAAAGATAACCTAACTTCCTAACCTAAACCTTAAACTTAAACCTAACCGATAGTGTCATAAAAAGCAAATGTGACAAGAAAAATGCAATAGCTGAAGCAACCACGCCATTTTGTGGTGCTTATATGACACTTTCGACTTGCCGATTCATGTGCTCTTCAGCCCTCATGCCCTGATCCTTTGCATCGTAAGCGCAATGCTTCAAAAGTTGAGTCACTGCTCAATGTATTTGGGTTATGTAATGCAAATGCTAAAATGCATCACATGACCCTATGCTGTCCTAAGATAGAACCCCCCCCCCACCCCCTCAAAAAAAACCTGCTGAAGACTCATGGTCTCCAGCAGTTGTGTGGATGTCCCTCGAGTTGTGTTGTTCTGCAGCACCGTGTGCAGATGCCCTGACAGTTGCACAGTTTCTCTGTGGACCATTCAGCTTATGTAACGTGCCAGGACGGGAAGCCAAAAACTCCTTTATCTTTCCCCTGAATCAGCACAGAGTGTGCTTACTGAAAGTGTCCTCCCTTCCTCTCTCTCTCTCTCTCTCTCTCTCTCACTCTCTCTCCATTCTATCCCTCTGTTTCTGCTCTCTCTTTAACAGCTTTCTCACTGACAGACAGCGGCACATGAGAGACCCTTGTGGCCTTTCACCAGACACTTCGGCATGCTGTTCAGTTGCTGCCTGGGTCTTGCCATATAACCTCTCTTTTGAGGTCGACATGGCCAAAAATGTCTCTCAGACTGAATTTTTTTTTTAGATCTTGGAGGATGATAAGCTCTAATGCAGATCTGATGTTGTAAAAACAAGTGCTTCCTCATAAGTGCTGTCCTCTTCTTGTGTAAATGGCAATAAAGCCTGTATTTACACTCCACTGACCAAAACAAATTTATTCAGGCTCTCCTATATGATTTCGAAAAAGTTGAAGTTTGGTTGTTCAGACATGCTATAATTAAATAAACAGGATACATGATGTCCAGCAGACTAACACATATTATGAGCTTTTTGCTTTCATTCACATTAGAGAATTATTTTCACAAGATCTTTCCACTTCCTTTTTAGATTTGAATGCAAGCTAGACCATAAAAATATAAACAAAGGGTCACTATAAAGTCTATTAAAATGGTTCCCATGTACTGTTTTGTGAAAATCTGAGTTTACATCATGGAATTTCCAATATAATGGATTAAGCATGGAGTATTGCAGTGACAAAACAGTGTAATTTCCTTATATGGTGATAAAGTGATGAGAATTAACTCTTAAAGACCCCATGAAATTGTTTGAGGAGAGCAGTTTACTTTCATGTCACATATTTCCCATTAAAACAATATGGACATACTGTATTTTGTGAAAAAAAAGAGAAAAAAAAAAGAAAAGAAAATAGGCTTTAGTTATATCTCACCCATGAACCATGATTAGCTACTTGCTTTTGCTAGTTGATGGCAGATGGTATTAGGGGGAGGGACATTCTCATTATAGAGAGCATTTTACTGAACAAAAATGTGGTGAGTGTAAGATGAATCATAAATATTTTGGTCTGTTTTCCCAGAGTAGGAAAACTGTAAGTTTTGAATGTAAATATTTACTAAAAAATATGATTTTGTCCATTTTTAAGATTACACAAGCATCTGGATGACCTCAAAACTAACACACATGGACCTCAATCAATAAAACTCTGATTCTGATTTCATGAGGTCTTTAAAATTAAAGGCTGAATGGAATCTACTGAATATGCTAGTATTGTTTTTAAAAAAATCTGGGTTTGTCTTAGGCCTCTCGTCTACATTCCATTCATAGAACTTCCCTTCCTCAAGCTTTCTTACATACAGAACAAAGAGATAAATGCTCAGTGGTGCAGACAGTGCATTTTCATTGAAAAGAATCCCAGAATATCACTGCAGAAATTAAAAAAGCCACTCTTCACCTCCAAATGTGGGCCTGGGCCCTCAATAATACATGACGGGTAGTACAAACATGGCATGGGGCTACACAAAACATTACAGGTAGAGATAAATATTTTAGGACGA
Organism: Xyrauchen texanus; assembly: GCF_025860055.1. NCBI lineage: Eukaryota > Metazoa > Chordata > Actinopteri > Cypriniformes > Catostomidae > Xyrauchen > Xyrauchen texanus. The sequence continues at coordinate 24,145,636 of NC_068305.1, forward strand.
GGCTCTTTAGAATATGCACCAGAATGTATTAATTTCCTCTGAAAATACACAAAGCAGGCTAAGATTGCTGCTGCAGGGCCATGGGTTAAATGTATGAAGCAAATGTGACTGTAAATAATGTTTTATGTTTTATGTCTGTGACGCAAATAAATATGTACAAGTAAATAAATGAATAATCTATGAATAAATACATTGTAAAAAAAGCACAGATAAATATTAACCCTTTCATATGTACCGACACACATATGTGATGGTTAATAACTAGCCCCTGCAGAGTAGCATCACACATAATGTATGTGTTTCTGCAACAGCCTACTACACTACAAGCAGCCAGATTCAATTCAGCTTTTGCGCCAACACAAGCTACATTGGTCAATCATCTGTCATTTATTTTCACTCAAACAGTTACTCATAGTCTTTAAAACCACAGAATACGTTTATTTTAAATACATACATCCAACTCGTCACCAAAGTACCATGATAAAAAGTTTACATCTCTTATACACACAGTCAATACATCAAACACGATCTTCCTCCAAAGTGTGCTGAAATGTTTGTTTACATTGTAGCGGTTTTCTTTCTTCAAACAAACAGCTACTCAAAGAGTCTTTTCAAGCACATAATATTTTTATTTTATGTAACAAACAGCCAAATTGTCACCAAAGTACCACAACAACATATGCACAGCCATCATTTCTAAATGCGATCTTCCCATGCACGCAGCCACGTCTGCTTTTTAGGTTTTCACTCACACAAACAGCAACACAAACAGTCTTTTCATGCACATAATCCAATTTTTTCTGAAACAGCCAAACTATCACAAAAGCACCATGATAACAGTTCACATCATGTACATGCACACTGAACACATGCTGAGCATGATTATCAGATGCACGCAGTCACGTCTTTTTCTATTAGCACTTGTTATACACAAACACACATGCACACACACATGCACGCACGTACGCACTCACACAATGTCTGAGATATCAAACAGTGCATAGGTAAACGGGACAGCTGATATTATATACAGTGAGTAAAATAAGTATTTGAACACCCTGCTATTTTGCAAGTTCTCCCACTTGGAAATCATGGAGGGGTCTGAAATTGTCATCGTAGGTACATGTCCACTGTGAGAGACCTAATCTAAAAAAAAATCCAGAAATTACAATGTATGATTTTTTTTTAACTATTTATTTGTATGATACAGCTGCAAATAAGTATTTGAACACCTGTCTATCAGCTAGAATTCTGACCCTCAAAAACCTGTTAGTCTGCCTTTAAAATGTCCACCTCCACTCCATTTATTATCCTAAATTAGATGCACCTGTTTGAGGTCGTTAGCTGCATAAAGACACCTGTCCACCCCATACAATCAGTAAGAATCCAACTACTAACATGGCCAAGACCAAAGAGCTGTCCAAAGACACTAGAGACAAAATTGTACACCTCCACAAGGCTGAAAAGGGCTACGGGGAAAATTGACAAGCACCTTGGTGAAAAAAGGTCCACTGTTGGAGCAATCATTAGAAAATGGAAGAAGCTAAACATGACTGTCAATCTCCCTCGGACTGGGGCTCCATGCAAGATCTCACCTCATGGGGTCTCAATGATCCTAAGAAAGGTGAGAAATCAGCCCAGAACTACACGGGAGGAGCTGGTCAATGACCTGAAAAGAGCTGGGACCACCGTTTCCAAGGTTACTGTTGGTAATACACTAAGACGTCATGGTTTGAAATCATGCATGGCACGGAAGGTTCCCCTGCTTAAACCAGCACATGTCAAGGCCCGTCTTAAGTTTGCCAATGACCATTTGGATGATCCAGAGGAGTGATGGGAGAAAGTCATTTGGTCAGATGTGACCAAAATATAACTTTTTGGTCATAATTCCACTAACCGTGTTTTGAGGAAGAAGAATGATGAGTACCATCCCAAGAACACCATCCCTACTGTGAAGCATGGGGGTAGTAGCATCATGCTTTGGGGGTGTTTTTCTGCACATGGGACAGGGCGACTGCACTGTATTAAGGAGAGGATGACCGGGGCCATGTATTGCGAGATTTTGGGGAACAACCTCCTTCCCTCAGTTAGAGCACTGAAGATGGGTCGAGGCTGGGTCTTCCAACATGACAATGACCCGAAGCACACAGCCAGGATAACCAAGGAGTGGCTCTGTAAGAAGCATTTCAAGGTTCTGGCGTGGCCTAGCCAGTCTCCAGACCTGAACCCAATAGAGAATCTTTGGAGGGAGCTCAAACTCCGTGTTTCTCAGCGACAGCCCAGAAACCTGACTGATCTAGAGAAGATCTGTGTGGAGGAGTGGGCCAAAATCCCTCCTGCAGTGTGTGCAAACCTGGTGAAAAACTACAGGAAACGTTTGACCTCTGTAATTGCAAACAAAGGCTACTGTACCAAATATTAACATTGATTTTCTCAGGTGTTCAAATACTTATTTTCCTCACTGTATATATATATATTTTTTTACAACTATATATCAGTGAAATAAATAAAACAAATACAGTACAGTAGACATAGCCTATCTCACATGTTTACTATATTATATTAAATATTTTATTTTGTAATGACAAGAAATCAAAATTGCTAATAAAATTTTAAAAATATTCATCTACACAGTACACTCTGCCCCCCTCTATCGGCTCTGCAGTGTCAGGGGCAAAAATAACTCACTCCAGGGGACACCACAGGATAATTTAGACCCTACTCATGAAAAGGTTAATTACATTCAGAAAAGCAAGTGAGAGTAGCTTTTCTTCAGAAAAAGGTTCTCTTTCCAGAAGACCCCTTACTCAGATCAACAACACTTTAGCAATTTCACTCCCCAAACCACCACCACTGTCCTCTGGCTGCCTGGCAAGAGCATGTCTTTCTGTCATTGGGAATGCCCATACACTGCAGAACTAAATATAATCACTCACTGACCTTTCTCTCTTTGTTATTTCCAAAGGATATTGTTTGCCTAATTATAACTCAGACTACAATGGTGCAACTGGACACATACAGCAACCATTTATCACACTCAACCATGTATGCAACTCATATACTTGCACACCAAGACATATCAAAATGTAAGGCATCTTTTTGTAAGAGCACAAATACAGATGTGTCAAAAATGAAAAACATTATGATCACAGCATTATTGTTATGAATGAAAATATTTTAGAAATCATTTTAGCCGTATAAGCCTTCGTGTTTCTAAGAGCACAACACAACGTAAGCTAGACCTAATTAGCATTTCAAATGCAACTGTAGATCACCGAAAAGGTTATTTAAGAATGTGGAGTTTATTGTAACTACATATGACAGCATCTTTATTACTCCTTAGAGGAACAAGGAGAATTTAAGTTATATTTGCTTGTAATTTCCAGACTGAAGCATAGTTCAATTATGATAATAAAAACACTAAACAAAAGGAAATTCAAAATCCTGTACGACCAAGATTTTATCATTAATTTGCTGCAGTCAAAAATCATGAAGCACTGCATTTCTTTACAATTTGCACTGAGCAACTGTTAAACAAAAATGCTTTCCCATCCAGTGCCTCTAATTCCATTAAACTAACTACAATAACTGAGCCACACCAGGCTTTAGCATGGAGAAGCCATAAAAACATTATTGGGGTAATAATTAGGGCTGTCAATCGATTAACATTTTTAATCTAATTAATTACATGGTGTCCCGATTAATTAATCGTAATTAATCGCATATACAAATATTTGCTGAGAAAGCCCCTCATATAAAAATAATTCAATATATAATGATGAAATAATGATACATAGTTATCTTTAAATATTTTAAAATTATATATATATATTCCCTGCGATGGACTGGCGACCTGTCCAGGGTGTCCCCCGCCTTTCGCCCGATGTTAGCTGGGATAGGCTCCAGCCCCCCGCGACCCTGTACACAGGATAAGCGGTTGACGATGGATGGATGGATGGATGGATATATATATTCCGCTTCCGCTTCAAAAATGTAAAGCATTTTAATTATCTGAATATGTTTTTATTTTATATATATATATATATATATATATTTTTTTATGACAATAAAAAAAGCGGTTTTAGAATACAATGTGTTGTTTACTACCATATTATTGAACATAAGTCAATCATTGGCACACAGTTCACAGCAATCCATTTCACAATTGAATTTGTCAATCAGTTGGAGATTTATTATGAGGGCTTGTTTAAGGATCCGTCAATGAACAGCTGCGTCAGACATGCTTGTGTAGCGTCTTGGATGCGTTGGGTCATAAACATAAAATTTTTAGGTCACTGTGTCAAGTTAAATATAGTTTAATACTCAATCTTTAAACACATCTTGAGATCCCTTAGTTCAGATTTTCGCTCCATCAAGCGTTTTGAACGCAAGAACGTAATACATGTATGTGTTGTTCTGCTCCTCAAGGGTGTTTTTCTTCACTATACAAACTGTGCATTGCCACGCAGCTGAAGTTTCACTTACTGCCCTCTGGAGTAAACAGGTGGTACTACAAGCTTGCATTTCTCAGGAATCTTCCTTATTACGTTCCTGGGGCATTGCGATTAATGGCGTTAATTTTTTTAACGCATTATTTTTAGTCAAATGAATCGCACTGAATTAACGCGTTAAATTGACAGTAATAATCCAAGCCTTCTCTGGGACATTTTAGCAACTGTTTGAAGAAGCACCATTTGTGGTGCATTGGTCATTGGGCAGAGTTAAATGATGTATTAGCATGCATATAAAGGAAAGCATTAAACATGTCTCTCTCTTCATTTTGGCAGACTGGGCAAGCTCATTAGTGGGGAAATAGCTGCCAGCTGGGTTTTCCTTTGGGAGTTGGTTTCCTTATACCAAGTTCTCAGGCAAAAAGAGGCAACGTGTAACACACAAATTCACAAAGTGAAATAATTTCAAAATAGAGAGGTAATAAAATGTCCCTGCTAATAGCCAGGAGGGGATGTTCACCAGCTTTCATAAATAAAAGATTAATTTCCAGAAGACTGGACTGTTTTAATGTTTTAATGAACAGCTTGGATGCTACCACCCAAAGTAGTTTCACTTTAAAATCTGAATAGAATCAATTTAATGAGAGTAGCGTCAAAATGACAGGAACCAGACCAAATAGTCAACAAATAAATTTCTGTCCGAAAGCTAAATGAAAATGCTGCCCTCACAGGCTGTATACAGAAGTAGGAAGGAATCAAGTCACACCTGACTCCAATGTTTCCTACACATCCTGTCTACAAAGATGCCTTCATCTGTTCCTTCGCTGCCTTTGATATCTCAAAATCTTGCGTGTGTAATTCGGTGGTTAGTTGAAGGTATAAAAATGGCATCTGATGGAGTGACTGAAGGCAGTAATAAGTTTGTAAATGTCCTGTTTTAAAAAAAATTCTATTCAGTCCATTTGTACCAAGAAATAAGGGTTATGTTACTAAATTTGCTTTATTATCTCTAAAACAAACTTGAATTTGTTTTATTTAGATCATTAGACATGACTGTGTGAAACAATGTCCCTTCATACACAAAACATCTTTTCTATGAAAAATGTACCTCTATATGGTCAGTCTCGTTCACATGGGATTTTGACAGATTTTCACAAAATGTGATGTAGCCAAACCTTTTTTGAAAAAACGTTTAATGAGTATGCTGCCCTACAAAACAAAAAGGCAGTAACTGCATTTTTGGTCAAAAATGAGTTATTATCATTTTCATGACATTCAAGGCATCCTTTGTTATGTGACAAAACATCTTATCTCAAATGTGTGTTGTTTTGGAGAAAAATGGTAGTCGTTTGTACAGTAACTGTAAAAAGCCCTAGTGAAACAAAGCAAGAGTACATTAACATCCATTACTGTATTCTTGTTATGTTTTACCTAACAAAAAATAACCGTTTTTTACTGTTACTGTTTCCATGGTGAACACACACACAGCTGACTTCGCGGCATCCTCACGGGACGGTTTTAACATTTGCGATTTCACACTTCTAACTTCACACAAATTTTGTTTGAGATGGCACAAAGCCGGGGAAAGAAGATGGTCGAAATGGCATTGAAAAGAAAATACCCGGAGAATGGTAAGTAACAGTGACAGATTAAACATTTAGAGGCTAGGCTATCACAATTTAAACACCTGTCAGCCACCAGGGCGGGACTTCCTCTCAGAGGTCCATTCAGATAGCATTATGCTAATTGACAGGCGATGTTTTAAATAGCTTTGCTTACCTGCCCCTGATCCTCCCTGCTCCTAGCTGTAACTTTATCCTCTGTAACTTCACATCATCGCCGATGCCATGTCATCATTTTGTTGTTCATGTCACAAAGTTATAATCCAACCAGCGGTGGAAAAATATTCAATAACTAGAAAAGCATGTGGTCCTATTCAAAATAAATTTTCCCAATTTGGGCCTTGACACAGCTTAGCAATGTGAGACTTTAAGCAGCCGTTTCAGCATCAGAACAGCTTCTGGGTGGAAAATATTGACCTAAAATGGTCAAATTAGTTTGGGTTTGGTATATCCATGTTCAGGAAAACAAATGGTTCCAATTATTTCAAATACAGTGTATAACACACCCAGAGCCCAAGTTGTGGCAAAATAGTTTTTGGAGAATCTGTAGTTACCGCCTTTTTCCTTGGTATGGTGCCATGTTTTTGGTTATTAATACAAAGCAAGAATACAGTAACTGCAAAATAGGGGTAAAATATAAAATTAAATATGAGGATTGATATGTACAAAGAATAAGCTAACATAAAGTAACAAAACAGCCACATGTCCAATAATCTACCTACAACTACTTATGCTGGATGACAGGATAACTTTAAAGTCATTTTTCTCAGTTCTGCACTCTGCGTAGTTACTGCCTTTTTGCTTTGTAGGGCAGTATGCGTAATCACCACAGCTCATAAGAGGAAAAATCTGTTACTGCAGAGACTGAGGTAAAGGAAATAAACAGGTTTGTGCATGGCTAAAAGTGATAAACTGTTGAATGACAGCATGTATTAAATGTCACCATTTATGTCTACCTAAACCCTTCTATCAGGCTTCAGAAATAATTTATTTAAAAAAAAAAATTAATAAACATTTCAGATCCATCTATGTGTTGTCATTGTGTAGCCCAGGGTATATCAAAGAGAGTCTGGGAGCCTCTTTCCTTTCTAGCTGTGTGAGTGATTTGGAATGTTTGAGGCCATTTCCAGAGTCTGTAGCTGATTTGACAGGCCTCTCAGCTGTTCCCTTGACAGCATGTCACTGGTACCAAACCACAAGAGCAGCTTAAGGCTGATACACCACGCAATGCTTATGCCTTCTACTTCACCTCAAACAGCACCAGCAGTACAAAACACATCCCCATTTCCAAACATTTTCAATGTCATTGTTTTTCTTAACACAGAATTGCGACAGCTTATGATAACAGTTCAACTAAAACTACATCATTCACAATTCATGTTTCATACAATAATTATCTCAAGAAAGGGAGACATCTATTTGTCTTGTTATAATGTTATATTAAGGAAGCATGAAGCTGACACAGATTAAACGCTAATGGTGTCTTGTGATTGGCTTTACAAAAGTAAGCCAACATCAGCTTGAGAAATTAGGGTGGTATTTTTTTGCATTGAGGCATAAATGAACATTGTATTGAGATTCAGTAAAACAAATTAAATAAAAAAGATGATTATCTTCATGGCAAGACTGAATTCTGAAGACTCAGAATTAGGCCCAAACATGCTGTCTAGGCATGGGCTCATTAGGTTGTGAAACATCCAATATTTGGTAAATACTGTGTTTAAATGGTTCGACACATTATGCAATTATCACATTTAATTTGTCAAACCTCTGGAGTTTCTATTTATTTATTTAGTTTTGGATATGCCGATACTTTTCTTGTGAATATTGTTTTTAATTGGTAATCAATTAGCAAAAAGTTTTTTTCTATGTCCTCAATATTCCATTCCATCCTGTCAGTCTTTTGTAATATCCTTTTAACTAACAAAAGCCATATCCTAACAGTCTTGTGTAGTCAGACCTTTGACTAAAATGGCAAAGGTCTAGACCATTTAGCATCTTATATTGGCCAAGAACCGCCCACAAAGACATGAAAAATTTTATAACTGACATGTAAAGCCACCAATCACAGTTGGTTTTGCCATTACACACAGGTTGGCGGAGAAATATGATGCCATAAAAAAGACAGAAATGGGAAAGAAATAATTGTAATAATGGCACTCAATCTCCATGAGCAAAAAATAGCAAAAAAAAAAAAAAAAGTGTAGAAAGTTTGAGAACAGCACAAAAAAACTCATCACTGAGAATTTCACAGCCCTACAGTAACTCTGCAATGTCCCTCCTATGAAACTCTGAATATCTTTAAAAGGTTTGATGCCACTAACCTGGCAACTTCGTCAAATCTGGTGATTATTTTGTTCTCAAAAGTGCTCATTGTATTAACATGGAAATTTGAGAATATGACTCCTTTTCCAGATGGACTGCTAAAAAGTTTTGTGTGTCTCTATTTGTGGAAGTTCCACCAAAACAGCCAGTCAGATTAGGACTGATTCACTTCAGAAAGTGTTTTTCAGTTTCATGTGCTATGTGCATCAGACAAAGAGCACAGATCATGGGCATGCTGTCTAAGGCTGAGTTGAGACTAGTTCCTTAATGACATCATCCTCCAAGAAGTGACAACATTTTGGTGGGAAAACAACAAGTAATCCAAGAGATAAAGTGAAATACAAAAATTTATAAATTTGGCATAAAACATTCTACAAGTGAGCCCTATTGGCAGTTTTACCTCTTGATGGCCTTGTAGCAAATGATAACAGTCAGAAGGAGGAAAACCACAGATGCACAGCTTACAGTCCCCAGGACCAAGATCTGCATCTCTCTCCTCCAGGACGTTGTGGGGGATACAGTGGAGGGAGCCACTAGAAAAGAGACAACGTGTTAAAAACCATGTGAATCACAAAGAAATACAGTACATCAAGGCAGAGTATATGTAGTGAACAATACTTAGTACAATACTGTCAGTGTGGTTTCTCACACCTACAGTACACAGCTCAATGGCCCAATCATAAGAGTGCAGTATGCTGCTCTACTACACTTATCGTTCCATATCCGAGAAGCGCTTTATTTGGACAATTTTGCAGCCGTCTCATCCAGAAACATTTTAGTGCATCAGGGTCCTCTACCTTCCCCACCACTTTTAAGTTAGGATTATTTCTGGCTGGGAACTGATAGTGCCACCCTGCTTTACAGGAGAATGCACAGGAGAAGGCTAATTAACAAAATCATTGACCTCATGATCACATGGGACTTCTCTATTTTTCTGCCTCTCACTTTCTACAACCGTGCCTCACTCACTCTCCCTTTGGCTTTATAAATAGCTTTTAGATTTGAGCCGTGGATTCAGATATACTGTATCTGTTCTGAGATTTGGAGAGTTTCCATCAGTTCCGATAACAATAGCTTCATCTCAAATCGCATACTTCTGCACTAATCTATGGAAGTTTGAAGTGTAAAAAGTGTGAGTAGTGTTTTCACACAAAAAAGAAAACAAGAAGAAGAGTAATACTAGTACCCCCAGATTATGTATTTCTTCAAAACAAAAACAAAAAAACTATTTGGGGTTGGACAAACCAATTGTAATTACTGGTAAATATGGCAACAACAGAACCTTGCAAGATTAATGCTTTACCATCACCCCACACCATGTAAATATGTACATCACTTAGGAAAAGTGTTAGACTGAGGTTGCTAAAGCTAGCGGGAACACATCTTGTGTGTTCATTCAAGAGCCATTCAAGTATTTATGAAATTATCCACAAGCCTTACAATTGCTTGCAATTTCTGATTGTAGGTTGAAATTAAAGTGTGCATTCCTTTATGTGTTCAAGCACCAAGAAAAAAACCTAAAAGGTCTATCTAATTTTTAATAATTATTTTAATTGTAATGTTTTTATAGTTAATTGAATCAAGGCCATTTTTTTTTAAATGGCCTCACGGGCCGGGCAAAACGTCTTGCCTAATAATGCCCTGTGGCCTGATGTTCCCCACCCCTGGTTAAAAACATCACATCTGTCAGCTGAAAAAGGCTAAAAACATTAGTGTTCTATTTGAGACAAACGTTTTTGATTATATGCTTTGAGAATTTATACACTAGATGGCCGAGTGCATAGCCTAAGTGTACAGTATAGAGTGTCATTTGCAAAACAGTTCAGAAGCCATTTTGGGTGTCATATTTGAAATTTTAAGTTCTTTTACTACCTTGTCTGTATGAGCCATTGGCAGTACCTATGTTGTGACACTGTTTACATTAACATGTATTCACTTGGCAGGTACTTTTAGCAAAAGTGAGTTGTAGTACATTAAAGATACTGTATGTAGATGTGTTTTTTTTTAATCAAACCTATGCTCTTGGTATCGAGTGCCATGATCTAGCAGTTAAGCTACTGAAACTACAGAAAGTCCTGTTACACAGGAGCAACCCTAGAGACCTTGCGCTATTATTTTTCACTATCCACTCAAGCCTACCATTAATTAAAGGGCTGTGATGCACTAGCCATCAGCTCTTGAGTATAAATCACTGAATAATTCTCCCTTGGGTCAAGACCAATGCATTAGCAACCATATGTGGGTTTCTTCCTGATGTTTATCATCCTGATCAATGCTCCCATGCCTCCATTCAGGACAGACTGAATAAACACAAACAGATATCTGCAGAAATAATGCAACTAAGAGCTGAATGTAACTCTTTTACTGATTACAGACTCTAACTCAGAGACTTTACTGATGACCTACAAAAATGCTGTCTAAGTAGATGCTCGCTAGGTTGTGAAATAAATCGGATTGGTTATTCCTATTATTATGTAGTGTTAATATTGTAGCGTAGGGAGTTTGCTCTTTAATTTAAGCAATGTACAGAACAATGTTGTCATTCAACAACCCATTCCTATACCCATTTTCCTTTTCCTAATCCAAATGTTTCAAACATTTCTTCCTAATTTTGTTTTTAACTTGTAATCAATATATAGTTTTTTTTTTCATGTGTCCTTAATACCACAATCAATCCTGTTAGTCTTTTGTTACATCTAATTAATGCCAGTTCCTTGATCACATTATCCTCCAGGGAGTGACATTTTGCTGGGGCAACAACAACTAATGGAAGAGATAAAGTGAAATACATAAATAAATACATTTGGCATCAACAATCTACAAGTAAAACTAGCATGAGAGCTAATGATAGTCTTACCTCTTGATGGCCTTGTAGCAAGGGTCTAGATTAGTGCAAAGATGACCTCAGTGACCTTATTCAAATGTCAAAGGCTATGGTCAAACAGTCACTGTTTGGGAATGACAACTGTATTTTCAAACAGGTTCATGTTCTCCTGTACATACAAGGGCAGACAGGAGCGGACCGAATAATGCCGGTATGAACAGGAAATCCCCATCTCTAACTATAACCTTGAGTAATGCCTGTAACCACAGTGACAGACAGTGATAGTAAATATCAAGACTGTTTTGCATCTTTAAGGATTTGATATTTTTTCCAAACTATTTCATCTCCTTCCAGTCACTTGTTTGGGAAAGGATAGCTCACCCAAAAACTATAATTCTCTCATAATTTACTCATCCTTACAGTATGCTGTCTCTATATCACAATGCACAAAATCTGTCTGCTTGTAGAGGGTTCATTCATGTCAAATTAGGTTGACTTCTGCATATGCTCCCAGTCTGCTAACTTAAGAGCAAAGAGTGAAATGTTCATAATGAGTGTGGCCATCTTTGTGGTGGGTGCTAGGGAGACATGTCCCGTCTTTGAGACTCCTCAGTCTCAGCTGGCCCAACACACGCTATATGTGATTACTGAAAAACAGTGGCTGCCCCAAAGAGATGATCTCCAGTAGTCCTATCAATACATCATTTGTGAATGTATCACATGCAATCATTGTTATGCTTAAAAATGTTTGAGGTGTTAAAAAGATAGCTCCCTAACTTTCAGTCATCATTTACACAATTTTATGTTGTTCCAAACCATATGACTTTCTTTCTTCTCTGGAACACAAAAGGAGAATCTGTCGAATGACAGCTTCAGTCACGGTTCATTTTCATTGTATGAAAAAAAGATGCAATAAAAGTATATGGTGACTAAGACTAACATACTGTCTAACATCTCCTTTTATGTTTCACAGAAGAAAAAAAGTCATGAGGGTTTGGAACAAGATGAAAGTGAAATTTTCATTTTTGGGTGAACTTTATCTTTAAATCAATCCATGTTTCTGTCACGGTCCTGTCACTGTGTCAGTCTGGTTTTTTTTTCTGACAGGACCATGGCATTATCGCCCCATATATGTCTTGTGTTTCGTTGTTTGTCTTTGTGTGAGCACACAATTTCGGTTATATTCCCTGCAGTGCGTTCTTTGGTCTATCTTGTTTCATGTCGGGAACACAGTGTCTGGATCCTGACTTCCTGTCTGGTTCAGTTTCGGGATCTGGATACTCGTGCTCCATGTACATCTGTTATTGACGTGGGGGCATCAAGCTTATATAATCTTAGCAGCATGAACTTGTGTCAATAGTTTGTCTGTCTCTCACAAACACGGGTTTACCTCGTGTCGCGCTGGTGTTGCGTGCCCGGGTCGCGAGCTGTCATCATGTTGTGCTGAGGTTCGGTCACTTTGATCTAAGTTGTTGTGTGTGTGTGTGACCGAACTCTTGCACAGGTGTCCTGTCTTGTTTTTGTCGCCTGTTGCGTGCATTGCGTGGCATTTGCCTTGCGATGTACGCTTAGGTTTCGTTTAGTGTGAGAATGCGTGGCATCGATTTGTTTGCCGTTGCTACGCATTCTCTCGTCTTCTCTGACAGTTGGCATGGGTGTATATTGCCTCATGGTCTTGGCGATGTGCACTCGTGACATTTGGGTGGCTTGTTTTGTTTCTGTTTTGTTTGTTTTTTCCCCCTTGTGGGAGTTTTATTTTGGTTTTGCTCCTTTTTTGTTGTATTTAATAAATCCCTGTTTTTGAACTTGTCTCTCTGCATTCCGTGACAGTTTCAACAGCTACAATAGCTGGACCTAATGTTCACCTGATCATTCAAAGGTGAGCCTGAAAAGTATTTTAGTATTGTAATCCAACAGAAAAAGCCTGGATTTGTAAGTTTGATGTGAGTACCTGAAATGTATACATTGTGAGGAACATTTTAAAGCAGCAAAGTCTCATATCTATGATAAAGGAGCAGCAGACAGATCAGAGGATCGGTCTCATGATGGCAGAGAGAGAGAACCAGGCCTATTAGATTAAGCTATTTTTGTACCTACTCTGCTGTTTAATGGAGTTACAAGGCTCTGAATTGCCTAGGCAAAACTGATTTTAAAATAAGAGGACTGACATACAGACATAAAACAAACATTAACTCCATCTGAGCCGAGCTCTGCACTTTTTGTTTAGTAGACTGCCACACAAGGGGCAAAGTAAAAGACTTTTAAGTAGTTTTCATGATTCTTGACTCATATTTGATGAAAAAGAAGTGGATGTTGCTGGGTTTAATTTCACAAATATTCAGATTATATTACTACTAATTGAGTTAACCATGGAGCTAACGTAAATTAAACTGCTGCATTCCCCAGCCTACCTTGTTAGTCATACTCAACAGGAAAAATATAACTCCATCTTCCAATGATGAGTGGTAAAATAAAAAAAAATAATAAAAAGAGTACAACAATGATTCAAGAGCTGTGGAGGTGTGGAGAGCTAGATGAGACGGTGATGGTGATCGATGAAGATGACTCTGAAATTCTCTGGCACACATCCCAAAACCCTCTTTAATTAAAGCTAGCACGTCCTCAGCCACTTCAGCTGAGGGGGCATGGCAGAGCCAGACCGTGACTCCTGACATTTGCCAGTGGCACTGGGCTAGATGCACAACAGAAAGAGCAAAAGCTAGAAAGAGGTAATACCGACTTCAGCAGTGCCATCTATTCTTGCAATTATGCAAATATACTCACTAGTCTGAAATATCAATGATCAACCAGCATTCATTCTTGTGCTAAAAAAGCTAAACACGGTGCAACGAATGGAACGGAATGCAGGTGTCTCAAGATGCTTTTTTAAAAATGTTTATGTTCACATCACATCTAAAAACACACCACCCTGTATAAGATGCTGAACACAGTGGGATGTAGTACAACAAAGATGATTGTCTTTTGCATGTTTACATAGAAAAACAATTACAAAACAGTGCAAAATGGGTACAAATATTTTCAGTAGTACATATAGAATTTTGAAATGGTCCCAGGATCATTGCTAGCAAAGGGGTTTGGCACCTTCTTGTGGTGCCACCAGCCAATCAGCATTGTCATGTATCATTTTCCTGCGGCTCTAGACTAATTAGTCACATAGGATTTATGGCTCAAGTGATTGGCTCAAAAGAACCTTGATGCAGAACAGTGTTGATGTCCATGAGCAAAGATGGCAGATTTCAAATTATTTTCAAATGTATTATGCAGTGGATATGAGAAATCAAATTTGATATGAGCAATGCAGTTTGTTACGCGTGCAACGCCCAGAATAAAATATCCCTGAAGCACAACCAATCTTCAAACATGTGCATCCAGGCATCCTGAGGTAAAAATATTCACACAGGTTGTGAAAAGCATTAAGCCAACTCAGGCAAGCCTCGATGCAATGTACACAAGAAAATGCGATACTTATTCTGAATTTGCAAAGATAGTAACCAGGGCAGTGGCTAGATTTATATGCAAATGTATGTGCCCATCCCAAATAGCATTTTTTATAATGAGTTTCAGAAGTTTGTTAAAAACTTTTGTCAATACAACCTCTTTCCACCCTAATTATATTTTGAAATAATATTCTCAAATGAGGACATTGAAATACAACAAATAAAACTTGAAAACTAAACCACTGTCTCATGAGAGTTATGATGAGCCTCCCTAGTATGCAATTGACCTAAACTGGAAAGCATTAATCAGCTGTACATAAAGAAGTGCTTTGTGGCCTCTCCTCCAAGCTAACACTACTTGAGTGTCTGAAATTCATTGGCAATGTCTGCTTAGCTAACACGCGTGTGCACAGAGCAATCTAATGGCTAACAGCCAATAACTGTCAAGCTGCTAATGCTCATCAATTACTAATGTCCTCTCAAATAAGATAAACTGGATCATGGGGGATCAATCCATGTAACATTAGCAAATAGGTTGGACAACACATTGGACAGAGAGTATGGTGAATTTATCAGTGTGCGAGTCTATATGTAGAGGTTAAATGCTCCTGATTCATCAAAAAAATAAGCTTTATGTCAGGTGAGTTTCCCAATTTCACAGTAAGAGAAATCTAGGGTGGGTGTTACACCCCTCATCCTTCTGTGCTATGGTCCAGTTATCAGTGCACAAACTCTCAAACTGGTGTTATGCTTTTGTGGGGATGGATTTTGGCTGGGTTTCCATTCAAATGTTTCATATTTTTAAGTGCATTTCTAAAAATTAGACTAAGGAAAATGTGAATCATAGCGCATTTCCATCCACTGCGTCATGCATATTATCTTGTGGGAGCCCGCCTTGTCTTGAAGGAGCTGCTGAATTGGGGAAGAGTTGTATTTGCCATATTGGAGCAATTGTACATTGTTTTATAGAATGCTGCCAGAAGACACCACATAATGAGTGTAATATCTCATGTAATGAGGGCTGAAATGGCTGCTATGCCCATACACTGCCAGCAGGATTGTGAGGACCCATTTTAATGACAAGCTGTGGGTTCAACACTTCCGAATGCCAATGGCTTTTTTTGAAGAACTTGCACAAAGTCGGACCTTTAGTTAGGCCAGTCACATCAAGCTATCACATATCTGTAATACATGCAAAAATTGTCAAATAATCTGTTTCCATCACCTTAATGAGCATTTTGACTTATGCAAAACTGTAGAAAATTAACCTCTGCCTAGCATGCAACCTTTTAAATTAATTTTGAGAGTTTAAGCACATATCAAGAATTTACATTCAGGTTTTAATCAGTGGAAATTGAATATTTGCATAAAAAATAGTTGAATGGAAACCCAGCAAATCACACATCATGTCATCTAGAGCCAGTCTCGCAAGCTGTCCACAAAAAATCCTAAAAAATATAAAGAGTCTAAAGGCCTTTGAAAATACTTCTAATACATTTTTCATAACAAACTATATTACCAACTATACAATTTGAGTTAAATGTTTAACCATATAATGGTACATGCACTTTTTCAAGTTGATTGTACTGAAATGTGTGTTGGCTGTGCCTGTACACAACCATCCTATTATGATAAAAATCCATCCAGTGTTTTTGTTTTATTCTCCTTATATATTTTCCCCTGCCTCAAATCGAGCCGTTCGACCGTGTGACGTCACACGGTCGGACGCCCCTCCCAGGATTGTTGATTGACAGCAGTGTTTCAACACAGACCCGCCCTCGCTCGTGAGCAAGCTGTCAATCATAGTCCGTCATCATTGTTGATACACTGGAGCAGAATGGCGCCTAAGCGATTGTGGTGTTCTGTTCTTCAGTGTAATAACGAACACAGCAGTCATTTTGATGTTCCTAAATCTGAACCGCTGAAGACGCAGTGGCTGAGTTTTGTTTACGATGGGAATATTCCCCACGAGCAACGTCAATGCGTTCATGTTTGCGCGAATCATTTTTCACCAGACTGCTTTATAAACGAGGGTCAGTATAAAGCTGGTTTTGCTAAGAAGCTGCTTCTGAAAAAAGATTCGGTACCAACTATTTATATTCCCTCTGCACCTCCAGAAGAAGTAAGTGTAACGTTTTATTAACCTTTATATTAGAGAATGGAGGGGCGGGGTGACCAAAGCTCATTATCATTTAAAGTCATATGCACTGAAACAGCGTGCTGAAAATAGAGCTGTTTTTGAGCAGGTAAAATTAGTGTTTTCTTAAAATACTAATGAGAATTTTTAATAAAAGTATATTACAAAGTTTTCATTTAGACCCTAAAGATTCATATTAACTTGTACAAAAATGGCATTATATGACCCCTTTAATGAAAATGTCATTATTTATTATGTTTATTTGGTATGCTTTAATGAAAACAGTATTTAAGCTGATATGGACTCTGCAAGTTTGTGTAAAACCTGATGATCCATGTTATCCCAGCATAATTTGAGAATGTTCCAAAGACCATCTTATGTGCTTCAGGGGAAGCAAGGAAATCTAATTGTTTTGAACACAATAATTCAATGTGTAAATGTCACAAACTTGCTTATTTTTCATTTGTCACCCGCACCATGTTTCGTGTCACCTGCACTGTGTTTCGTGTCATCTGCACCATGTTTCGCGTCGTCTGCACCGTGTTTCGTGTTGTCCGCCCCGTGTTTTCTGTTTTACCGTTCATGCTCCCTGTCATGTCTTCCTTGTTGTCCGCCCGTGTTTCACTGTCTCTGTGAAAACTACACTTCCTTTCTTCCCGTCGTTTCCGGCCCTGTCTGCGTGTTATTGTCCGCACCTGTCTGTCATTTTGTCATTACCATGTCTCTTTATTTAAACCCCGCTGTTTTCCCTTCCCGTTGTCGTGCGTTGACGTTCCATGTTTTCGCTCATGTCTGTTGTGACTCGCTCTCTCCGTTCGTGTTCCCTGCCAGTCTGTCTGTTCTTTCGAGGTTACCCTCCTGTCGTTTCAGGTTTCCCCTTTCCTCCGTGGATGTGCGCTGCTCAGTCACTCCTGCACCCCTCCTATGTTTAATCCGGTATTCTTAGTTGGTGTTTTCCCATCGTGGACCTTTTACTTTGTTCCTGAGTTTGTTTATTTTTGTGCTTATTCAATAAAACCGCTCTTGGATCCTAACCACTCGTCTGCCTCCTCCTGTTCCTCACAAGTCATTACAAATATAAACTGAGGATTATCACAGAGCCAAAAAGCATTGATATAAACTGCAGCCAGCATGACCACTTCCACGCTTTGGGTAACATTGTTTATGGAACCGGTCCTGCTTGACCCACTCCAAACGGGATTCGAACCGGTGTATGCTAGCATGGGAGGCAGGCGCACTAATGAGGAGGCAAAAGGCTACAGTCTCTTAGGCTAGTCGCGGGGAGTGAGGTTTACACATACCGCAAATCTATTACATACCAGCTGGCTCCCGTTACATATAAACCTATTACATCTGCAAATTCAACACATTCACTGAGGAATATAATGTCTACTGAGCAACTACAAAACAAAGCACTAGCTGTGGATGAAGAGCATTGAGTTATTTGTGTCAATATTAAACTGTGTGATCCTCAACCATGCACCAATTCTCTTACATCTTTATATAATGTAGCACTTCAGAGCCAGAGCCATTGGCTTCCTTTTCGCAATGCAAGAAAACTTTACACTTCTGACACAGCAATTTTCCCTATGGCAAGCTATCCTTCTTGCACATATTTGAATAATTCGGAGGTGTGATAAGAGAGAACATTTTATGCAATCAGTCACAGCTCCGAAGATAACAGCATCCAACCAAAAACATTTCCTGGTATCTCAGAAATATGTGTTTGCATTAGCCGTCACCTGCCGTGGTGTTGCCTGGTTACCTATGGGAAGTTATGAAGAGACAAATTCACTTTATTTGTGTCATAATGTGTTTTCGATTTAGCTATACTTAATTACTTCCTATGATGCTGAAACACGTAATTAATGTTGACAAGCTTTGAATTAGCATAAACAGGCCGATACACTTGCAAGACAAATCAGCCCTCTGGACAGAGAGACATTAGCTTTGCTTTTTCTTTCCCTTACTTTGATTGTCAGGAGGGGGAGTCAAGTCGACAGGCCCCAAGGGAGAAGAGCTAACACGAGTAGAAAAGTACTTGCCATTTCAAAGCTCAGTGTGTTATGCTGTTGTTTTTAGGCATAAACATTCTGCCTAGATTTCAATAACATTACTCTCAAACTCAGAATAGGTTTGTAATTAGTGAATTTTCATGGTTTGACAGTCAAAACAAAGCAATAATCTCTCATGATATATAAAGCAATTGAATTAAAAATCAGTCATCTAAAAATACTATTCTGTTTATGGCTTATTAATATCAAGTAGGCTACAGACACTCCAGTAGCAATTTGCCCTTTGCTTCTATGGCCTGTGCTTACAGCAACTTAGTGACACATGGGTAAGCACTGTAAAAATAACAGTATTCTTTGCAGCTAAAGAAAAAACCCTGGGAAGAAGGGCTCAAGGGGCTTTTAGGTTACTGTGATTTGTCACAAAGGCAAGCCTAGTGTCTCTAGAGCACCTCTGTGAAGTTAGATGAGTTAGCTATGTAGTCTGACTGCCATGCATGCCCTTTTTTGGGCTTAAGAGAGTGTTCAGAGAGCCCAGGAGCAATTTCATGAAATCTACTTCCCCTCATCTACCTCCTCAGCAGTTCTGCTAAAAATAGATTCAGACTAATCTTGCGATAAACATTTGTACACGTTGGTGATATTAAGGTTTCAATCAAAATGCGCGTGTCTGTTCCTATATGTTATTGAAGACTTTCATTGCAATACAGATAAATACAATATAGCATTGTCCATGGTGGATAAGGAGGATGTGTGATAAACAGGCCCTTAAACCACATCTTGTAGCTTTATTTGTATCAGTAAGCTTAACCTTTTGATCATGTTTATCCAGGGGGATAGCCTAACATGTGACTTGGAACATTTATGCAATTGAAATTCATATATTCAGCCAACGTAAAACTTGAAGTTTTAATCCGACTAATAGTTTTAGGGCTTCAGTGCTTTTTATTGCAATCAGGCCCTCTTTAAATGGCTTTCCTTTGCCACTATTAATACATTTCTCAATTTAAATATTTTATCACTCATTTAATACAGACAGGTGTGGGTGTCCTCATTAACCAGAACTTCCTCATTAATATTTTTAATAAGCTAATGTTAAAGCAATTTTGCCCCTAAAGGCAAAGCCTGATGTCTGCCTTCAATTGACTACTTATCATGATCCCCTTTTGTTAAATCCTCTGCACTAATACAGCTGTTAATAGCTATGTTGTATCTAGCCCTCAAGCATTTCATGTCACAGACTAAAAGCACAACCAAATCGATAGCCAGGATGTCATAAAACTAATACTGTATGCGTCTGGCCTTTCATGGTAATGATTGATTTTGACTGATTGATTTCTGTAAATGTAGCAATCATCTAAACATGAGGCAGGTAAAAACACTAATATATATGTCATAAATTCTTATGAATACCTTTCTCAAGAGCTTGCTGTTGTTGTAAGGGTACATGACCAAAAGTTGAAGGCTAAAATTGTACACGGGCAGATTGATTTCACAACCCTTTCAATGCTGAAGCCTCATTGATCTGGCTTTCCTTCATTCTTGACAGGGACCCCTGATGACAAATCTAAAGTTTCCACCTCCTGTAATGAACCAGATTGAGCTTTGTGTCAATTGCAAACAGCAGCGTACTTTACGACCATGTTCATTACTCAAAATGAGAGGTTTGGGGAAATGAAAATTGTTTCAGAGAAGAGGCAATCTATTAAACTGATATAAGCTACCTTCGACACGACAGCAACAAAATCTGATTAAATTAACTTTATAAACACACCGTTCTTAATGGGATAGTGTGCGGCCAAAGTCAATTCATTCATTTAAGGGACAGGACTCACAGCAAATTCTGACAACTTAAAGCTACACTATGTAAAACACACTCTCACAGCAAAATCGTAAGGATTTGTATGACATTTCTAAATCTGGCTAATTCGTATGATATTGTATGACCTTCACTACAGCCAATGATGTCGCTGGACACCTAATACATGAAAATTACTTGATTCTGTCACACACAACAGCTTTCTGTCATTTTTACACACTCTACTAATCGGTTAGGTTTAGACTGAGTTTGGGTAAGGGCATAATATTAATAAGCATGACCTTGACACCTCACGTGCGGATCTCATGCTTACTTCTGCATTACACATCCAGGCATTTGCACGTGATGAAATCGTACAAATTCATAGGAACTAAATCGTACGAAATAGCCAACTTGTAAAATATGAACGAATTTTCGTGAGATCGGGGTTGCTAACTAACTTTTGTCCCTCTAGTGGTTGAAGCATAAAATTGTAAGCAATTTGCAGAAGTACATTTTACGTGAATTGTGATTTGGCAGTGCTCTACTGGCGGATGAATCTCAAGGTATAGGATACCTGCTTTCTCTGTGATCACTCAAAGATTTTTGCCAGCAGAGCCGGAGTCATGACGTGCTATTTACACGTTATAGTGTAATTCGCTTAAACATTTATAACCGAGATATAACTTGCATTAAGGAAGATAAAAAAAATAGAATTTATATTTTTTCATATTAATTTTCAAGTGTTTTATCAACTTCACATTAATGTTTGTAATGTACAAGATGTGAAACTCATAAAATGGCTATTATGAGTTCAATTGAAAACGAATATTTTATATATTACATTCTACAGCCACAGTGGCCAATGCACGTGAACCGTAATACTATAATAGTAGGTCTATGCACTGCAAACAATAAGACTGTTATATGAAAACACAACACGAGGATTCAATAATGATGTTGATGTACTTTAATACAATTTAATATAATCTGCAGAAATATGCAATATTACAATTACAATAATCAGTTTCTTTAATCATTTTTTTTTTCTTTTTTTGGAAGTAAAATTATAATAGAGAGATGGTTACACGCTTAACAAATTAATAAAAATAAACATTCCTCTGCAATGAAATTGGTACTTTTTAAACAACTTGAGATGAGGATACATTCATGAGGAACCACCTTGTACATATAGCAGCTTGTAGATGCAATTTGAAATTGTGTTCTGTGTTTGAATATCTGCTATGGGGGCAGTGAATGAAAAGTTATAACAAATGCACATTTCTGTGACTGGGGTAAAACAAATGAGAAAACAGCGGCACACACACTTAGAGACAACACACACACTCATCTCTAAACTGCAGCAATCTTATAATAAATACTCAGAACTATTGTAGTAAACATGTTACAGAGCAACTCCACTGGAAAATGAAATCTATTTAACACATCGGGATGTGTAAACACAATATCCTCGAGTGATGTTCAACTCCTATAAAGCAAGACAACCAATATAAGCTTCAACAACCCTTCCAGAAAACATATCCAAGCATTTTAGCAAGTAAACAACTTTGGCATTCAGTTAAAAATTAAACATCCATTCTGAGAATACCGTCATCCCACTGCAGTCCAGACCTGCGGTTGATTGAACAACAATTGCTTCCCCAGCCAACATACGCACCTGATGAGACAGACAGTAGCCGGTCCTCCTTTTTGAGCTTACCGACATGACGTAAACACGCAAGGGCGAATTACGTAAGCCTGCAATTTCGAGCCAAATTTGTCCCAACAAATCAAAATAAAAATCATCATTGTATGATTTCCATAGAGAATCAGGTTAAGACTCACTCAATAATGGACTTTTGTTAATTGTAACCAAAAAATAAATCTTGCAGCTTTAAAGGGATAGTTCACCCAAAAATTAAACTTCTCGTATCATTTACTCACCTTCATGCCATCCCAGATATGTATGTCTGCTGAACACAAACAAGGATATTTAGAAGAATATTTCAGACCTGCAAATCCTACCAATGCAAGTGAATGGTGACCACACATAAAGACTCCAGTGGTTAAATCCATGTCTTCAGAAGAGAATTGATAAGTGTGGCGATTTGCATTCTTTGTGCATATCGGCACCTACTGGACGGGGAGGAGAATTTATGGTAAAAAGAACTTAAATGTTGATCTTTTTCTCACCTACACCAATCATATCACTTCTGAAGACATGGATTTAACCACTGGAGTAGTATGGATTACTTTTATGCTGCTTTTATGTGCTTTTTGGAGCTTCAAAGTTCAGGCCATCATTGACTTGCACTGTATGGACATTCAAAGATTAAATATTCTTCTAAAAATCTTTTTTTTGTGTTCAAAAGAAGAAAGAATCTCACACATCTGGGAGGGCATGAGGGTGTGCAAATGATGAGAAAATGATCATTTTTGGGTGAACTATTTCTTAAAAACATACTTGCGTGTGAAAATTCTAGTTTGCAAGATTGATGTGTGATGCTGAGAAAGGTAAATTAACGTGAATTTAACATTCTCTGATGCACAGAAATGTAAATAAACACAAACTGTTGCATTACAGTATGAGCACAAACTGTGCTCTTTCATTCCAAAACATTCTCTGCGGTCATAATCAATATGTGGCAAGCAGGGCGGGGCCGAGCGGCATCTGGGCAGAGTGAGGCCAGGAAGATAAGCTGTGAATGAGGTCCACCTGTGTGCCACACCGGTCTTGCGTTCCAGTGAGGGGCGGTGGGAGTATTTAAGGAGAGGAGACAGCGGCAGATGGGGGAGAGAGATGCACAAAGCCTGTTTGTGTGTGTCTTTTTATGTTCAGACTTAGCTGTCTAAAAAGCAGTGCATGTTTTTTTTTTTTATACACTTAAAAGTGCTTATTAAATGGGTTAGGTCAAGCCAGTCCCAGCTTCCTCCTTTGCCATCTTTGAATAGTTACATTGGTGCCGAAACCCAGGATGGAGGAAGAATGTGCCGTCAAGGAGTCCTCACCGCTGACTGAAGACTGCGACGCTGAGAGAGTGCGCGATATGGTGGCGCTGGACCTCAGCGTCAACTGGCAACCGATAAGAATGGCAGAGGGGTCCAGTGCCATCACCCGGCGCTGCAGACGGAAGCAGTAAAGCGAGCTGAGGGCCTTTGATGGTGTGTCCGGGGCTGGCGAGCCCATCTTTCTCTCTCTGCTTCCTCCTCTCTCTCTATTCTCTCCCTCTCCCTCGTCCTATTCCTACTCCCAGGCACATGTGGATTGGACCCAGAGACAATCCTGACGCATCAACGCTCCCTCCCTAGAAATGGACGTTGGGGGTGGGGAAGTATGTCACAGGCCCGAGAATTCCCAGATTTGAGTTTGGCGATGAGGGTATGTGGTGAGCAGGGTGGGGCCGAGCTGCGTCTGGGCAGAGCGTGGACGGGAAGATAAGCGGTGAATGAGGTCCACCTGTGTGTCACACCAGACTCGTATTCCAGTGAGGGGCAGTGGGAGTATTTAAGGAGAGGAGACAGTGGCAGACGGGGGAGAGAGATGCACAAAACCTGTTTGTGTGTGTCTTTTTATGTCTACGTGTTTGTCAAGCCGGTCCCAGTTTCCCCCTTTGCCATCTTTTAATTGTTACACAGTATTATATTCTTAAACAATGGTCCAGTGTTAAGTACCCTGCAAACCCCGCAAACAGCGGTCCTAACATGAGCAAAGGGGTAGCAATACTCACCAGTTGGAGCCAGGAGCCTTGGGGGTGGTGGAGGAGGGGGTGGAGGTGGTAATGGTGGGTAGGGCCTACAATGGCATGGCAACTGGCAGTTCCCTCCAAATGGTGCCACTGTGGGTCTGGAGCATGACTTCTGGAGCTCCCCTTTTGTAAACTAGGGTAAAAAGGTGAACACAAATTGGGTTAGTGTTTTTTTTTTTCTTTCAGCAGTGACTTTCATTCTTTGTCCTATATGAGCAATCAAAAATATTCAAAAGTACACGTTCCATTGTTATGTATAGTACAGCGAAAAGCCATGGTAAGATGTTGGTGATAAGCAATGAAAGGAGATTTTTCCTAATAGCCCTTAGAATTTACAATGAAGGCAAAAAACAAAACATTACAAACACACGCACTCTCTCTTTTTTCTCTCCGCACACTGGCGAATGGGAGCTCCCTCCTACTAAAGTGGAGAATGAAGGGTGTGTGGAGGCTGAGGTCTCTCAAAGAGAGCACCCACCCACACCGAAGATCCTCACATCCCCAGAGAAGTGGGAGTAACAAGGGGTGAACCCTGACATTGCCTCCCCCTAATAGGCCATACAGGAAACACTTGTACTAGTCTTGTGAGCTCTGTTGTCACCGGGGACAGTAGTACAAGACCCACTGCCATGCATCCAGAAAACGATTTATTAACAACAACTTTATCTAATGCTGGAACTGAGCGGAGGGGTGCACCAGCTGCTATTTAAAACAGAAAATTAGTATGTCAATAGTGCACACACATGCAGTATGCACTATTAAGAAAAACTACTACTTGGATGTGTAATGACAAAATGTGGACCTGCATTTGATATGTTTGTTTACAGATACTTTACATTAGACTTGCATTAATGTGAAATATTTGAATTATTCTCAAAGTTTAAATAGATTGTATGAGTGATTAAATGTTTTAAGCATAAACATTTAGACTGCAGGTGTATGCCCTTAATGATGTGATCTATGTAGTTGTGCATTCCAAAATGACAATAGGATCTGACAGTGACTCGCTGAGCGTACAAAATGCACACTGTAATCTGCACGGTCACCTTAAGGAGCTATTTGTACCTGATCTAACATTTAGTTTGTTGGTGCAACCTAATGTATTCAGGTTGATTTTTGACTTGAATCAGTTAATTTGTTATCTCATTAAGCATATTTTAGGTTAAGATTGTTGTCAGTGTACACAAAGGGATATAGAAATACATTGGTGGCTCTGATGCTAAAGATAGTCGCTCAATGTGATTTCCACATCAGCGCATCAGAGAAACAGATGGTGACTGTTATGCACGTGCACTTCCACTATCGCCACGGTCTGTACCTGACTATGAATTATCGTCAACGACTCAGCTGCTCCTCAGACGAACTTACCTGCAATAATGGAAGAAATACTGCGAGAAAACAGTGATTAAACAATAACGGCAAAACCCCCAAACTGAGCGGCAATAAATTTCGGATAAACATTCCTCCTCTGTCTCTTCACAGTCCACCTGGCGAGGACGCGAGATTGAGACGCAGAAAAGTCATTTATTATCAGCAATTTAATCCGCTCCTCAAGGTTTTCCAGCGATGTTTTCCTCGAGTTTGAACAGATATGGTCTCTGAAACATTCTCGTCCGATTAGAGCGATAATAAATGGTGACATAGAAGGGTTTGAAACGACATACGGAAGCGGACACGAGCTCTGTTTATGAGGAAAGTTGTTGATCAACCGCGCGGCGCGATCTCAAGAGTTGCGAGGCAAAGTTCTCCAGCGCGCGGAGACTGGCACACGATTCTGCTGGTGTCAAACTCAAGATTCATTTCTCGCCATACATCATGATGAGATGATGTCAGTCATTCCGTATAGAAGTTACTGACAGTACACATGCGTTCATTCGGTTAATCGTTCGAGCACCGGTGCACGAGCAGTTCCAAAACTGTAGACTGGGGATTCACCTCTTCATCACTTCTACAGCAGCACCTGACGTGAAGCTTCCAGTGCGAGATGCGTGCAAAGATTACGCTGTTAATGTTCTAGCCATTTACGTTGCCTACGGAATCTCACGTTTTAAATAGCTTCCGAACAGACTGGGATACTGTAGTCAACGAGGACCCTTAGGGTTACGATTAGATAGGTCACCGCGTCAGACACGGGTGCATGTAGTCGGGGCGAGTGCAGAGAAGACACACTAGAGAGAGAGAGAGAGAGAGAGAGAGAGAGAGTGAGTGAGTGAGTGAGTCTGGGGGAGGGGGGCAGTTTTGCCATCCTTAGCTTTTGTTCAGATGGCAGAATTTTAATATTGGCTTGCCTGTTATTATGAAAGGATATCTCTGTGTATTTATTACCACTAAATCGGATCTGAGATGAACAGTGAGAACATTAATTAAGAGTCTTAAATAATGGATCATATTAAACTACAGTCTAATTGTGATAGGCCTATGAACATAAACTAAATAAAATTAAGTGTAGTTGCCAGTGAAAGTGTTGAAATACAGGTCCAATGTCTGAATTTGCAGCAAAGTTTTAAGAAGGAGGTAGGCTACATGTGCCAGGCTATAAACATTTTAATTTCAGGTAGACTTGTGTCTGTATATAGTTTTTAGTTTTAGATGAAATTCAAATATGAAGATGTTTTCTAAAGGAATCGATATAATATGACAAAAGCCAAATGTAGTATTTGTGCAAAAACTGCAGTTTGGTCCAGAGCAGAGCTTAAATCTGTACTGTCAAATACAGTATTACATAACCATAGGTTTTCTGCTTAAATTATTAGACCATGCCTTCAGTATAACATATGCCATTTGTACATTTCTGTCCATTTATGTAAGGGCCCTCTACGTGCCCTGTATAGTATCATATTAGTTTTTCAGTGTTAAAGGAACAGTTCACCTAAAATGAAAAATTCTCTCATCATTTGCTCACCCTCATGCCATCTCATATTTGTATGACTTTCTTTCTTCTGCTAAACACAAATTAAGATTTTTAGAAGAATATCTCTTCTAATATTCAAAATATTTATGCTTTTTTAATTTAATTTGTATGATTCTATGTCAGTTGAAATATGATTGATAGTGTAGATAATTATTCCACCTCTTTGTGTGGTATCAGCTTTCACTTTTGCACTAAAACCCCCTCCTTCTTAAAATGTAATAGACCGAGGTGCCCTCTGATGTAATCATTCTAATTGTGGTTGCTCCTCTAAATCACCAAAGCAATAAATTCTACCCAAAATAAATTGAATCTTAATTTATAGTTCTTGCTTTATGGCCAACACCTCGGTCACTGTGTCTCCAATGTGTTGCTTCTGTTTAATCACAGTGAACATTCATTGGATCTTAAATATTAACTTATAGATATTTTGATTTGTTCACTTGGTAAATGCCAGGATTGTTAAGTGTAACCACAGTTTAAACACAACTTTATCAAATAATCTGAAAGAGGCAAACTCACAGTAATATTATTTTGTTATGAGTCAATACTTTATATTAAAGGCTACCTCACTGGTATACTTTTCTTAAAAGATATACATAGATCAATGCAATGCTATTTGAGATGCAGTCACCATACAGTGCACACATTCTCCTGAGTGCTGGACAAATGCAGTCAATCAGAATCAAAGTAAGTGCTTGGTTTTAGTGATAGGCTCTAGTCCAAGTTAATGCCCTTTCATTAGTTGAGACATGGCGTATACTGCAGAGTAGATTAGAAATAGGACGAGGGGTTGCAGAACTGGGAGGGGTGTATTCAGATTATAGCTGATTCCACAGCCAGATGCCAGGAAGCTGGGCTTGGTCTGCAGCTGTACTCTCCCCTGCCTGCTGACCAACCTTAAAGGGTGCTATAATCTGGTTAAAATGGAGATTGATGGCTCCGGGTACGTTAAGGTTGATCTGTCTGATTGTTCATCCAATTGAGTCCAGGCCATTAGGCCTATGTTCAATCAAGATGAGCATACACTGCCTCTTTTACTTTCTCTTGGTGTTTTTAATTTCTGTGCCTTATCTCCTTGCCTTGAATTCTTTATTTGCTCACCAAAAGAGACCCTTCATCTATTCTGGGCTTTTTCTGCTGAAGATGGAAGGGAATTGTGAATCAAACTGACTGCACTATATATTGGCAGATGCAATAAGGTTTGGGAGAACCTTGCACCTTAAAAACCTTCTTGAGGTCTCAGGTTGGTGCCAGATTTACAGTAATAAAGTAGATTTGTAGACCACCTGAATCATCTCAGTTGACTTGGTGTCAGTAGTGTCATTTTAAAAGAGATCAAAGAGACCTCTGGGAATTACTCAAGAAGTTAGAAAGGTTTTCAGGATGTGCACAAAAAAAATAAAATAAAAATAGCACAACACAATCCAAATGATTGTGAACAAACATGTTTGTAGTTTAAAGACAAAAGGGCCCAATATACTATATATTTGTGTTTTATTTAAGTAATTTGTCTGTTTACAGATCAGTTTTATTGTGCCTTTTGTAGGTTTTTGACAAATATTCTTTGACAAAAATGTAATACACAAAAGTTGTTATTTATGGCTTAACACATTTGGTTTGGTTAGCCTAATAATTTGTGGTTTAACTGTTTTTATTTGTATATATTTACTGTTCTATTTGTAGTTAAATTCTGCTTAGATGAGGTATTGAGTGAGTGAGATTATACTCACAGTATGTTTATTCAAAGAAATTGACTTTCACGATGACAGTGATAATGGTTAAAGATAAATGGTTAAAGTGGCTTTTGTCATGGAGGACAAAAATGGTATACAATTCTGAGAGAAGATGGAAGCAGTTCCATCCATTTTCAGAAAAGTAATTAAAATGAGGAACATCTTGCAATTCTACAGTCATTCATAATAAGTACATTTGCAATTATCTCCATTTCTAAATTGAACTGGTCACTCATGCAGAAAAACTACATGTATTCATGTGATTTATTTCAGTGAGGAATTAGGCAATTCAAAAGTGTGCTTGAAAACACTATTGATGATAAGCGCACTTTGTGATGTCCATGTTCCATACACACACATCATTGCTCATGTGCTTTGAATTCCAACATCTATGGCTTTTCAGAATTGTATTTTATGTTAACTAGACTAGCTATGAATCTCACAAACCTCAATCACAGGATTACAGTAATTACTCTGGTGTACAGTTCCAGGATCCTCATTACTTGTTTGAATACTTGGTATCAGCACAATTATACTGTAGCTCACCACAACTTTTGATTGTATTGTATATTGTACTTGTTAACTCCAGGTTAAGGAACACAAAAATATGACATGATTTAAAAAATGGGTTGTGCTTGTTATATACACTGCATATATATATATATATATATATATATATATATATATATATATATATATATATATATATATATATATGCATCACAGCTAGAAAATAGCTTTAAACAGCTTTAAATGAACAACTTCAGCATTATGGCTCATCACAGCTGAGAGACACTACAGACAGATTAATTACACAACTCATTACTTACTCTTACTGGAGTTTCACATAGGAGAAAAAGTACTGTTCAAAATGGCAGAGGTCATTGCAGTTTTTATAGTGAAAGACTCTTTCACCGGCTACTGCGAAATAGGGAGAATTACCCCCGCTTGGACAGCTATTTTTCCACTGAGAAATCTGATCTCCAGAAAGCTGACAGCATCTCTGCTTCAGTCTGGCAACAGGTGATCACACACGCTCCTTCTCTCTTTCTCTCTCTCTCTCACACACACACACACACACACACACACACACACACACACACACACACACACACACACACACACCCACTCACTCGCTCACGTCTATCCTTGTTTATCCACTAACTTGTTCGAAACAGCACAAGCCGTGATATTATTTCTGAAGTGACATTTTTGAATTACTAACGGAGGATACATCATTTGTTTTGAACAAGCAAGATTCTGATTCGTCGCATTAGGAAGTAGTTCCATGCACAAATGCAAACAATGTTTTCCTAATTTTTCCTAACTGTTGTATATAATCAATATCACACTCGCTGTCATGCTTAAGGCCCTCGCTGTCATGCATAAGGCCCTAAATCAGCACTGCTGTGATTCCCTACAGCACTCAGTGGTTGAATCACAGCAGTGCTGATGTAGGGCCATATCACACTCTTGCTCGTGTGATATTGCTTAAATATGTTGATCATTTGTATTTATAACAATGTTCAGTGTTTCATGACATAAGCCCAGTGATCTATGTATATGAACAAATAGTTTGTGACCTTTTAGATTAAAACATTATGAATTCTAACATATACCTATTATGCTTGTCTTTCAGATAAGAGTTCCCTACTACTGCATAACTCTATGTCAGCTCTAATAACATGTTGCAAAACATTACATTTTGCTCGCACTGTCTCTCCGCTCTCAATGATGTAATGCTTTATCAAAGCATGGGAGAGCACTTGGATATAATGCAGCTGAAGCACAGTCCTGGGTGGGTGGGGGCATGGGTATGTTTTGTCCTGAGATGGAGGGAGCGGGTGATGATAGATGATGTTATGACTGCCTTTCGTTTCTTGCTGATTTTTTTCTGCCCCAAGTCAAGGAGTGGAGTGGAGTTGAGTCAGCACAGCCATGGCGCTGTGATTTAAGGCCTGTTCTCAACAGTAAATCGATCTGGAGTGGAAGAGCCTGAGTGGCCAGCTGCAGAGAAGCAAATCCAACAAGGTATCCCTCAGTGCTCAGGGAGCACACTGCACTTTCTGTCAGGACAAGCCTAACACTGCCAAAAGCCTTTGCAAGCTCATCCAATCCCTGAGGTAAATTGCTACAGAGCATGCCTATCCAAAAGTCTATGCTGTGATACTGTAACAGGGAAACCAATTATTTGTTCTCCTGTGCAACAACATGTACTGTAATTTTGGCAGAATTGCTCTTTTCTGCACAAGTGTTTTAAAGGTTAAGTGGTGAGAGTCAATAAGGTGCAAAGTCAACTATAGCCATTTGTAGGTTGATTTTTTTTCTCTGAGAAGTATAAACACTACTCACTCTCTATCTCTAAAAACCAGCACAACATAAAAACATTGTCCCATTTGGGGTTGGACTATCTGTTTCTCAAACCAATGGAAGACAGTGGGCATGTATAAGAACCCTGTTTGAAAACATTGTTGCAATTTCATTTGCATCACAGTATTGGCAGACAAATTGCACACTTCACCTTTATATTGACAATTGATCTGAATTTGTTTTAGCTGGTTTTGTTGTAGCCACTACATATTAACTCATTGGAACGTGACAATATGCTGTTGCCACGAGATATTAATTTGTGGGAATGTCACATTAACTCGTTTGAACATGATAATAAGTTGTGGCTACGATATCATTTTGTCGAGGTAACGACATCCTTATGTCGTGGCCTCGAGATCTTATGTCGAGGTAACGACATATTTATGTTGTGGCCACGCGATGTGAAGTCGTGGCCTCGAGATCTTATGTTGAGGGAACGACATCCGTCACTGTAACCATATGCTACAGCCATCGGCATGAGATGGAAATGACTAATTAAATAACATTTTACTTTTAATTAGGACTGTCATATAAATATATAATGCGGTCTCTGGCATTAAGACATGGGTACGTTATAAGTGAAAGACACCTGAAGCGCATTCTTGTTTAATGGGCTTTGCCATCGGCAAAAGTGCTGGCCTGAATTAAATATTCAGATTCATCATTGACCAGTTGAACGGTCCCGGACGCCTCCACGGATACTGCACTGCGGTTATGTTAGCTTTATATTTGACATTAAGTCAGAGTAGATTGCTGTAGCATATGGTTGTCATTCCCTCAACATAAGATCTCGAGGCCACGACATAAGGATGTCGTTACCTCGACAAAGTTATATCGTGGCCACGACTTATGACGTTCATACGAGTTAATATGACGTTCCCACGAATGAATATCTCGTGGCCGCAGCATATTATCATGTTCCCATGAGATAATATGTAGAGGCCACGACAAAACCAAGTGAACCGAACATGTCCCCTCCCGGTTGTTACGATAAGCAGGACAGCAGACGAGGGGCGAGGATCTAAATGCAGGGTAGCTTTATTGGACAACTAAAATAGACAAAACCAAAACAAAGGAAATACCCTCAATGGGGAAACACAACAAAAACATGGGAAACATACAAAGGTAAACTGGCAGGGTAAATATCAACGAACACGGAAACAAGCATCCAAACACATTGACAATCGACAGGGGAATGAAGAAACGGCAGGGTTTAAATACACAGGAGACATGATGATGACAAAAAGAGACACAGGTGACAACAATGATGCAAAGATGGCAGTGATGAGATCAGGGAATTGTGGGAAGTGTAGTTTTTAGACAGACAAGTGAAACACGGGGCAGACAACAAGGAAAACGTGACATGGAAGTGATCAGTGACGAGTGAAACAGAAAACACGGGGCAGACAACAAGGGAATCGTGACACCGATCACCGTACTAACATACTGCACCTTTAAAATACTAATTTTTTCAAACCTATAGCTACAAGACATAAAGGATATGCGTGTAAACATGATCAAATCATGTACTAACCTTTTTTGTGTAAAGTTATTTTACAACTTCGTTGCCATGACGATATAATGTAAACAAACTCTGAAACCCTAAAATGACTACATAAATTATGATTTAAACAAATTTACAGTTAAAAAAAATACATGAGTTTTAACAGAAGAATTAATGTAAGTGCTTTTATAAAATTAGAAGCTTCTCATTTCTGCCTTAAAACCCTCAAAAGATTGGCCACCTTCACTTCCATTGTAAGTGCCTCATTGTAACTGTAATTTTTGCTTTTTTTAAAAAGAAGAGAGGAGTCAAAACACATTTTTGTGGTAATCAACATTATGCCACATATGCTATTGCACCCAGAATATTCCTTTATTAAGCCTGATACATAAGGAACTATTACAGCTTTTTAAATTTGGGCCCTAACAACAAGTAAATCATATGCTGCACCTACAGTATGTAAATCAATTTACTGTATATTTACTCAGTAATAAAAGCAAATAATTTTCAATAATTTTTTTTTACCTCCTTTCATGAGCCAGTTCATCTGTAAATTTAAAGGGATAGTTCACCCAAAAATGAAAATTCTCTCATCTTTTATTCACCCTCATGCCATCCCAGATGTGTATTACTTACTTTCTTCTGCTGAACACAAAGATTTTTGGAATAATTTCTCAGCTCTGTTGGTCCATACAATGCATGTGAATGAAGCCCCAAAATCCACATAGGGTTAACATAGAAGTACCCCAGAGGACACTGGTGGGTAAATCCATATCTTCTGAAGCAATATGATAGGTGTGGGTGACAAAAAGGTCAATATTTCTCATTTTTTACTCTGAATTTACTCTAAATGTAATCCCTGCTCAGTTAATCTCCACTTCACTTTCACATTCTCGTTCTTCTGTTTTTGGTGATTCACATTATTCTACTGGGCAGGGAGGAGAATTTATGCTAAAAACTGACCATAGTATTGACCTGTTTCTCACCCACACCTATCATATTGTGTCACTTGGATTTAATCACTGGAGTCATATGGATTATTTTTATGCTCCCTTTATGTGGATTTTGGAGCTTCACATTTTTGGCACCTGTTCACTTGCATTGTATGGAACTACAGAGCTGAAATATTAATCAAAAAATCTTAATTTGTGTTCTTCAGAAGAAAGACACACATCTGGGATGCCAGAGGGGTGCGTAAATCGTGGTAGAATTTAAATTTTTGGTTGAACTATCCCTTTAAAGCGGAAGTATGTCATTTCTGCACCACTAGAGCCACCAAACGGAATAGCAATTTTCAAAACAAAGTTTCGTTGGTTAAAAAAAAAGAAGAGATAGTCTTGCCTCCAATGAATTCCATTGGTTGAGTAATGTTGTTGGGGCAGGTCTAAGCAGGCTGCTCCAAACAAAGCAAGACATTTTCAAAGCACCACAGAAAGAGAGTGCTTACAGTTTTCGAGAAAATTTACATATGAAAGACTTAGTAATCATTATCTCTGCATATTAAGCTGTAATAGCAGAAAGTTTTTTAACAGAAAAAGTAACATACATCAGCTTTTAAATCTAAGCTGATAACAGCATTAAGTGCTATTGCTAAGAATGCTTCACCCACTGCTGCAAAAGAGAGATAATGGGCACTTTACAGATAACAGAACACAAGATCCGTGAGAGCTTTTAGCATTATCATACTGTAAAGAGGCATTGCATCCCTCTGTATCTTTACCTTTACCTTTTCCCAAGTGGCTTTTTGATCTCCATCATGTCCAACCACTGAATGTAAGAGTTTTCTAAACACTGTAAGGCCTTGGTCTTGTAATGGTAATAAGTACTAAGCACTATAGTTGCTCATAAATTAGATCTTACTGAGGCAAGAACTGTAGGTGTTCTGAGTTGAACTGACATGCAAATTACAGAGCCATTACATTTACTCAGTAAAGAAATGCTTGACTGAAAAATGGCATCTCTGACAGGATCATTGACACCTCATGACTTAAACTAATGCCATAACCAAATACAGTAATGGTGTAAACGTGTGTGCACTTGGCCCAACCTGCTAGGGCCACATAATGAACAGATCCATAGGTCAGCTTTAAAGAGCAACACACACATGCAATAAAGCACTATGACATGGCTTTTTACTGTAAAGCCACAAAGTAACAAATATCTACCTTTATTTACCTGTCTATACAAATGCAATTGCAAAACAATATCCAAAAATTAACAAGGTAAACAATATAACACAATTACTTTTGTGTATAAAATTACTTTTGTGTCTATTATGCAATCATCTGGTATTCATCAGCATAAAGATCTGTGTGCTTTGTACAATCTGTACTGACAGATTAATTTTGCCCAGAAGCATTATGCTATAACATTATTCTTGGTAGAATGTAAACAGGTTTATAACTAATAACTGTTATTAACTCTTTCCTTAGTTATGTAAACTGTGATGGTTGCTGTCTATCCAGGTCAGTGATGTGTGATATTTTTTCATTCCAGTTCAGTGCAAGTCTGACTCTGTGTATTTCTTTTTTATGATAAAATGTTTTTATTGATTAATATAGACAACAAAGAAAAGAAAAACACCTATATATATGCAGAATAAACATTTAACCCCCACTATTACCCCTCCCAATCCTCAACCCCACCCTGACCCTCAACAACATCAAAATAGTAAAATAGTTCAGAAAAAATAATCTGAAATTAATAAATTTGTCTGTAACACCAGTACCGGGTGTCTATAAAGTAACTTAATCCATCCTATAAAAGTATTACCGAACCCATATATTTCCAAACTATTAAAAAAATAATCCCATTCTACCATATCAAACACCTTCTCAGCATCAAGTTAGATGACAGCGACCAGGGTCTGATATGATCATTCGCCACTGACAACATGATATTGATGATACGCCTAATGTTATCAGAAGAGCTACGGCCCGAATAAACCCCACCTGATCTATTTGCATAAGCATAACTTTACTTAATCGGTTAGCCAACATTTTTGACAATATTTTAATGTCTAGCTGGATCAGGGAAATTCCACACTAACACTTACTCTCACTTGGATCTTTGTCCTTTTTAAGAATCAGACGGATCCAGGCTTGTGTCATGGTTGGCGGAAGCTTTCTATTCTTTAATGATTCTGTATAAAATTCATGCAAAAGTGGTGCCAGTTCTGTAGCATAAGATCTAAAAAATTCAGTGGCAAAGCCATCAGGCCCCGGAACCTTGCCTTTATACAAGACCTTAATTACCTCTCCCAGCTCCTCCAAGGTTATCTCAGATTCATGAGTATTTTCTTGCTCAGTCATCAGTTTAGTTAAGTTCTAATGGTTCCACAAAGTTTATATTATCTTCATCAGCTTCCTGCGGGGAAAGATATGTTTCTTGAAGAAACACTACATCATATATCTTATGCTTAAGAAGAGCATTAACCTTCCTTCTTTTTATGGGGTGCCCTAACCCATTCACATTCCACATTGAGAGAGACAATCCACTCATATTAACATTTTACATTTAGACATATATATATATATATATATATATATAAAAAAAAAAGATTGTGTGCCAAAAAGAAAATTATAAAGATCACATTCCAACATTAGCAACAATCAAATCCTGAACTTCCACCAGAACCAAACAAACAGAAAAAAGAAAAATTACATTATCACCGTGCACGACAGTTCCAAATGGCGTCCATGCCTCTAAACTCAAACTGTCCATGTAGGCCTACGAGAGCCCAGTGTTTTATACAAATTATGTGTGACAGAATTACACAACAAAAGATAATTTATAAAACAAACTCCAGTCATTAGGCGGAATAAACACAAAGAACATATAGATTCATCCATTTAACTGTCCTGAAGGTGTCTTCCTCTACAAAACAAACTCAAGCCACTAGGCGGCTTTTAGACAGACTTTTTATTTCCTTGGTGAAGTTGTGGCCCACAACAAAGGCTCTCCAAATCACACAAGATGGCCGGTCGTAAGGAGAAAGAAAAGGACAATGGACAATATATCTCACATGAGCAAGTGCATGAATCGATGGAGCAACAGAACCTCCCGTTTATGTCAAAAATAATAGAAAAGGTAGTATCCTCCCAAATATGTTCATTTCTACAGATAAATAGTATATATGAAGAATTTCAGTCAGGATTTAGGCCTCATCACAGTACAGAGACTGCACTTATCAGAGTTACAAATGACTTGCTCTTATCATCTGATCGCGGCTGCATTTCTCTTCTAGTGCTTTTAGATCTTAGTGCTGCATTCGACACGATAGATCACGACATTCTCTTGAACAGGCTAGAGAATTATGTTGGAATTTGTGGAGTGGCATTAGCATGGTTTAGGTCATATTTAGCAGACCGCTACCACTTACCATGTAAATGAGGAATTTTCAAACCAAACAAAAGTAAAATATGGAGTGCCACAGGGATCAGTTTTAGGGCCTCTGCTTTTCTCCATGTATATGCTTCCCCTTGTCACGAACCCCGCTCCCTCGCTCCGCCCCCTCGAGCTTCCACGCTCGTTCCGCCCCCTCGAGCTCCCACGCTCGTTCCGCCCCCTCGAGCTCGCAAGCTCTTTTTGCTCGCTCGAGCCCTCATGCCCACTTTGCTCCTACTCGCTCACATGCTCGTAGGCAATCTCCCTTCCTCGAGTTTCTCACGCGTTTCCAATCCCCCAGAATATTATGACCACCTGCACTCGCGTCATCTGCACTCCTGCACATTAGTTTCACCTGCACTCGTCTCATCACCTGTCATGGTTTACACCTGCACTTGCCCCTATATATATCACTACCCTTTCGTCTCACGGTTGTTGGTTATTGTATTTAGTTTCCCGTGTCTTTGCCCCCCGCTAGTCTCGTCTAGTTCTGAAACTCCTCTCGTTTACCCCTTAGCTTGCCAGCTCCCCTTGTTCCCCTGTCTTTTGCTCCCTCTAGTCCCGTCTCGCTGATCCTGTTTACCCCGGCTTTGACCCTCGCTCCCCTCTACTACTCTCCCGGATTTGCCCCCTTTACTCTCTCCGATTCCCCGGCTTCGACCTCTCGCTCCCCTTGACTACTCTTCACTGGATTTGCCCCTCGATTGTACTTTTGCCTGCCTGCAATAAAATGCAGTTTGACTTACATTGTGACTGTCTCTTCTTGTGTGGGTTACACCCCTGGGAGATATTTCAGGAATCGTCGAATAAGTTTCCACTGCTATGCTGACGATACACAACTTTATATTTCTTCAAAACCTGATGAGATTTCACAATTCTCAAAATTAGCAGAGTGTATTAATGAAATAAAAGATTGGATGGCCAGAAATTTCCTTCTACTCAATTCTGACAAAACAGAGGTTCTAATTATTGGACCAAAAAACTCTAAAAATAAGCCACTAAAATATAATTTGACTCTAGATGGATGTACTGTTACATCATCTTCAACAGCGAAGAACTTAGGTGTTATATTTGATACCAATCTGTCCTTTGAAAATCAAATTACAAATGTTTGTAGAACAGCATTCTTCCACCTAAGAAATATTGCTAAATTAAGGCATATGCTCTCGGTTGCTGATGCTGAAAAACTAATTCATGCGTTCATGACCTCAAGACTAGATTATTGTAATGCATTACTGGGAGGATGTCCAGCAAGGTCAATAAATAAACTTCAATTGGTTCAAAATGCAGCAGCCAGAGTGCTAACGAGAACCAAGAAATATGATCATATTAGCCCCATTTTATCATCGTTACATTGGCTACCTGTTAAATTCCGTATTGATTTTAAAATTCTGTTAACTACGTACAAAGCTTTGAATGGTCTAGCTCCGCAGTACTTAAGTGATCTTCTACCACGCTATATTCCAACACGTTCATTAAGATCGCAAAATTCTGGCCTATTAATAGTTCCTAGAATATCAAAATCCACTAAAGGAGGAAGATCCTTTTCATATTTGGCTCCTAAACTATGGAATAGTCTCCCAAACACTGTTCGAGATGCAGACACACTCTCTCAGTTTAAGTCTAGACTAAAGACTCATCTATTTAGCCAGGCATACACCTAATTTATCCTCCAACCCACAATTAGGCTGCTTTAGTTGGGTCTGCCGGAACCAGAAACCAGAAACACTGAGCATGATCTCTAACTCTGCAATAAATTAAATGGCATCTACGCTTACATCTTTTTATTTGTTTCCCTGTCTCAACCTCGGGACTCCTATCCTGAGGTCACCAGAACCGGCTGGATCCAGCACCATTCCTGGTTCATGTTGGACTCCACTGCTACATGTCGCAGAATGATGATGACTAAATGCAGCCGGTGCCAGCCAAACATTACTTCAATCTATTATGACGGACTTCAGAGGATGAAATCCACTGCTCAGTCCACTGCTGTTCACTCTGCTGACTCATGACTGTGCAGCAATGCACAGCTCGAATCACATCATCAAGTTCGCCGATGACACGACCGTGGTGGGTCTCATCAGCAAGAACGACGAGTCAGCATACAGAGAGGAGGTGCAGCGGCTGACGAACTGGTGTAGAGCCAACAACCTGTCCCTGAATGTCGACAAAACAAAAGAGATGGTTGTTGACTTTAGGAGAGCACAAGGTGAACACACTCCGCTGAACATCGACGGCTCCTCTGTGGAGATCGTCAAAAGCACCAAATTCCTTGGTGTTCACTTGGCGGAGAACCTCACCTGGTCCCTCAACACCAGCTCTATCACCAAGAAAGCCCAGCAGCGTCTCTACTTTCTTCGAAGGCTGAGGAAAGCACATCTCCCAACCCCCATCCTCACTACATTCTATAGAGGGACTATTGAGAGCATCCTGAGCAGCTGCATCACTGCCTGGTTTGGGACTTGCACCGCAAAGCCCTGCAGAGGATAGTGAGGACAGCTGAGAAGATCACTGGGGTCTCTCTTCCCTCCATCAAAGACATTTACAAAAAACACTGTATCCGCAAAGCAACCAGCATTGTGGACGACCCTACACACACCTCACACAAACTCTTTACCCTCCTCCCGTCTGGCAAGAGGTACCGAAGCATTCGGGCCCTCACGGCCAGACTGTGTAACAGCTTCTTCCCCCAAGCCATCAGACTCCTCAATACTCAGAGACTGGTTTGACACACACACACGTGTCCTGAGTTGCACTTTAATTACTGTCACTTTATAACTGTCTGCTACCTCAATAACTGCTATGTGCATAGAACATTATCTCATAGTATGTTATGTTTACATTTTTAGAAACTGTCATCTTTTTGCACTACTGAGTACTGGTCGGCGCTGCACTGTCTATTGTCCTGTTCATTGTCAGAAATTTGTTGTACTGTCCTGTACTTTTTGCACATGTTTGCACGTGCACTTTATATAGGTATATGTAGGTTTTTTTTTTATATAGGTATTTTATTTCGTTGTGTTGTCTCATGTGGTCCTGTGTTGGTCCTTTGTTGTTTTTATGTAGCACCATAGTCCTGGAGGAACGTTGTCTTGTTTTGCTGTGTACTGTACTAACTGTATATGGTTGAAACGACAATAAAAACCACTTGACTTGACTTGAAATGATGCCAACTCCAACCTGCATCACCTCGGTCTATTTATGGACTACGATCTTGAAATGAAATGCTTAGACTAACTATTGCCAACAAAAGCCTTCATCAGCCAATTAACAAAACAATTGCATCTATGATATCTTCTGCAATTAATCAAGATGGACTTCAAAGACTTTGGTCATTAATCTTACAGTTCAAACACAATTAATGTTTAATCACTGACCCTTAACCCTTAGTTTAATAATTTTAAACCATGATTTTACCTATACATAATTAATATTTACATTACATTCATAATGTTAGCCAGAGGGGAACTGGCCCCCACAGTGAGTCTGGTTTCTCCCAAGGTTATTTTTCTCCATTAATCTACATCTTATGGAGTTTTGTGTTCCTTGCCACAGTCGCCTACAGCTTGCTCACTGGGGTTAATACAATTATCATTGAATTATTTTTAAACACTATTAAAAATCGTATTTTATCTAAATTACACAATGATGATTAATCGACTTTATAGACATTACAGTTTTATCGTCTGTTAATGCTGATATTCTGTAAAGCTGCTTTGAAATGATGTGTGTTGTGAAAGGCGCTATACAAATAAAATTGACTTGACTTGACAGAAAGCTATAAAGAAAGCTATCTTCTATAAAGAACTGTTACAACAACAACAAAGCAATTTTAAAGTCTTTATGCACACTTTCATGGAGAAAACAAACGCTAGAATGGATGTCATGAAAGAACTACAGTAACTACAAGTTAGCCTCAATATACACAATAGGAGGTAGATGGTAGATTTACAGACAGCTGTCCGACACCTGTGTATGTGTTTGTCTTTTTGGTTAAGTTTATAATTAAAATATTATTTGTATTGTCAAGCCAGTTCTTGCCTCCTCCTTTCCATTAATCCCTTTACACTGGTGCCGAAACCCGGCAAAGAGTAGGGATGCACCGTAGTAGAGTTCTAGCTGCTACCATCCACCCCAAAGGATCTGACGTGGCCATCTGCTGGAGGACGGAGGAGCCCGGCCGCCTGGAAGCGGAGGAATGGCCACCGACTGCAAGGGGAGGAGGGGCTCCCAACCAACTGCCTGGAGCGTTTATTGCTGCCAGGGGCGGTGGAGACCCCTACCGTCCACCAAAAATACTGCGGGCATTCCGTCTGTCAGGGGCCGGAGGACTGCCTCTGATCCGCCCGGGGAGGCGCGGCTGTCGTCCATTAGGGTTTGGAGGAGTGGCCTCAGACCAAGCTACGGCGTATCGGAGAACCGGTGAATAAGTGTTTTTTCTCTCTCTCTCTCTCTCTCTCTCTCTCTCTCTCGCTCTCTCTCCCACTGCTGCTCCGTGTTTGCCTTTCCCTCTCTTTTTTAAAAATGTTTTGTTAATTTGGCACGATCGCCGTTACGGCGTGTAGGTGCCACACTTTTTTGTTTCCCTCCCTTTGTCCCCTCCCTCATCCAGGTAGATGTGGATTAGGGGCTCCCTGGCCTGAGAGAACGAGGGAGGAATGTGGCATGGTGGAGAGCGGGGCCAAGTCGTGATTACACACATCCGGCCCCTAATCAGGCTAATTAGCCCTTGAGAGGGCTGACCGAAGACAGCAGAGCGACAGAGAGAGAGATTTACGGACAGCTGTCCGACACCTGTGTGTGTGTTTGTCTTTTTGGTTAAGTTTATAATTAAAATATTATTTGTAATGTCAAGCCGGTTCTCGCCTCCTCATTTCCATTAACCCCCTTTACAATGATATCATGTGTAATGAAGTTGAGGTAATATGGCAACATTTTCCTTATGTTAAATCAATTTTAGTGGGCTGTTGTTATTGGCCACCAAATTCAAATAATAAATATTTAGAAGTTATGGGCAAGATGTTGAATCTGGTATGTGAATTGAATATAGAATTTATTGTTACAGGAGATTTTAATATTGACTGGCTTTTAAGTAGTTGTTCTTTGAAACATAAATTGGTCACTATAACAGAGGCATGTGGTTTAAAACAAATGGTGAGACAACCAACAAGCATAAGTACTAATAATAAGGGTAAGACTACATCATCTTAAATAGATCATATTTATTTGAGTGATGATGATTTTTATACTAAAGCAGTATCAGTCCAAATAGGTTGTAGTGATCACAATATAGTAGTGATTACAAGGAAAAATAAAACGCCCAAAGCCAACCAAAGAATTGTGTATAAAAGGTCATATAGGAGGGTTTCCCAGGATACTTTTTTGGGGATGTAGGTAATATAGGGTGGTCAGATAATTATGATGAAGAAGAACCAGATTGTGTACTTTAATTATTTCTTAAAAAATTCCAACCAGTAATTGATTATCATGCACCCATTAAGAAATTGTTGATGAGGGATTGTAGAGCATCCTGGATTGATAATGAATTAAAAGATTACATGACTCCAAGAGCACAAAAAACTGGTAGTATAACTGATAGACAGAAATATTGTAAACTGAGGAATCTTGTTGCAAAACTTAATCAAAAGAAGAAGAAACAATGTTATGCACTACAGTTAAATAGAAAGATGAATGATGGGAAAAAGCTTTGGCGTACGTTAAATACTATAATGGGAAGACATCCACAGCCTTCTTCAATGACGTGTGAAGGTATTTTATTACAAAACCCAAAGAAAGAGTGAATTATTTGAATAATTATTTTAGTAGCAAGGTATATCATTTGAGGAAAGAATTATCAAATGGGACAGACAATATCTTGACCATTCCTAACAAAAAAAATTATATGAGGGGTAAACATTGTAATTTTGAGTTTAGTTAATTAGAAGTAGAAACTGTTAACAAGTTAATTATGTCTATATGTAAGGATAAACAACCAGGCATAGATAATATAGAAGATAAACTGATAAGAATTGCCATAGATTATGTTGCGGCTCCAATCTGTCACATTTTAAATACAAGCCTTAAACGATTAACATTTCCACAGGCTTGGAAAGAGGCAAAAATTATTCCATCGCCCAAAGATAAGAAAAAACACTTAGTGGCCCTAATAGCCGTCCAGTAATTTTGTTACCAGCACTAAGTAAGATCCTTGAGAAGGCAGAATATGATCAATTACAAGATTACCTCTTAGAAAACAATCTGATAACAAATCTTCAGCATGCTTACAGAAAGTGACACTCTACATGCACAGCTCTAGTACAAATGACAGATGACTGGTATAAGGATATGGATAATAAAATTATATGTGGAGTGGCCTTATTAGATTTTACTGCAGCATTTGATCTTATTGATTATAAGCTTCTACTGGAAAAGTTGGAGTGTAATGGATTTAGACCCTCAGCAGTTGCTTGGGAAATTAAAACTTCATGTGCTGTTTAAAAATGTATATGTTCTTATTGTGTTGCAGTATGAAATGAATGTATTTAATTTAAGTGTATGTTCCCTTTAAGAGAAATGCGGGAAGAGCAGATATGGGAGTACTGGTAGGATTGTACACCTGGACAGCCCTGTGTCCCCATATCACAAAAATGTGATAGTTGAGTATGAGAGTGGGGTCGCACTTTAGAGTTTGGAGCCTCAGCTACCATACATTTTTTAAAGCCTTTTTGTAGAGGATGCTGGGGCAATACCCTCATTTCCAATTTCAGCTTGAACAAAGGAAAAATGATCTCGTTCCTTTTTCTGAGTTCTTACTGCTGCTGCGTAAGGCAGAAGACAAGCAGAGTACAAAAGAGTTTTGTATGAGAAAGCATCTTGGGGCATCAAACCCACACACATCTTCTTACTCTTTGTGTGCCTCCTCACAAGACGAAGTGTCGAGGTACTGTTTCTGACTTGAAGAAGCAAGTTGCAGAGATTCAAGGTCAGGTGGAAATACTGAAAAAGGCCAAAGAGCAAACCAAAGCGTCTAACGAATGTACGGTTTGTGACTTGCTCACCCAAGTAGCAGAGTTACAGAGTCAAATAGTTGCTGTTAGGTTGGTAAAGCCAGCAACCACAAAACCTGCTGTAAAAGTTAACAAATCACAGTCTGTGCAAACAAACTTGGGTGACATTTCCAACAGTTTTTCTTCGACTCTAATGAGTAAACCTAAGCCCTGGTACTGCTTTCGATGTGGTGAGGATGGCCATATTGCTTCTACATGTGATAATGTTGCAAACCCTGCTTTGGTAGCTTCCAAAAGAAAGCTTCTAAAGGAAAAGCAGTCTGCCTGGGGGACTCAAGTTGAGTCATCCCATTCTTCTCATTTAAACTAGAGTCAGTGCCGTTGTGGGACAAACGGGGGCTGGAAAAGTACCAGAGGTCCCAAAAAGTACAAGAGTAGAAGTTGTAATTGGCACATTGAACTTATATTGATATGTGATAAACATATTGTTCACTACGATTCAGATGTTGGTGGTGACTCTCCTTTTGCTCTGGTTGAATCTCTAGCCATGCATGTTGATGCAGTCCCATGCAGTCTCGATCAAAATGAGGTTTTTGATGGATTCCCTGTAATTCCAAC
Organism: Xyrauchen texanus; assembly: GCF_025860055.1. Taxonomy (NCBI): domain Eukaryota; kingdom Metazoa; phylum Chordata; class Actinopteri; order Cypriniformes; family Catostomidae; genus Xyrauchen; species Xyrauchen texanus. The sequence continues at coordinate 24,190,538 of NC_068305.1, forward strand.
TTTTGGTGAGGATGTTCAAAAAGAAAAGAAAAAATCTGATCCTGTAATTTGTGCAGTTGGAATCAGGAGAGACAATTCCTCCTTCTGTAAGGAAAGAACTTCCTATGTTCCCCTTGCTAATGAGAGAATTGAGAAAGTTGCAGAATGGAATTCTCTATCAGAAAAGGCAAGAGGGAGAACATGTTCAATATCAGTTGGTTCTTCCCAAGTCTTTGTGTAGCATGGTTTTAACATGCTTACATGATGAGATGGGGCATAGAGCATATGCTTGATTCTAGCCAAATCAAGATTCTATTGACCTAGAATGGTTGCAGATGTAGAGAGTAAGGTTAAAACATGCCCTAGATGCATGTGTCACAAATCCTTACCTGAGAGGGCAGTTCCCTTAGTTTATATCAGAGCTATCCGACCTCTTGTGCTCGTCTGCTTGGGCTTTTTGTCTATTGAACCAGACTCAAGCAACATCAAGGATGTGCTGGTGATCACAATTTTTTTTACAAAGTATGCGGTGGCAGTTCCTTCTCCCAACCAGAATTCGTGTATGATAGCCAAAGCCCTGTGGGAGAATTTTATAGTCCATTATGGGATTCCTAAGGAGTTGCACAGCGATCAGGGTGCTGACTTCAAGTCAAAAACGATCAAAGAGCTTTGTGAGTTGATGGGAATCCGTAAGATCAGGACACAAGACCTTACCACCCCTTCAATGCTGATTACATTGAAGGACTGTGATAAATCTCATCGGCATGATTCTGTAAAGCCTCTTGTACACGCGTACAACAACACCAAACATAATTCTACTGGGTTTACTCCATATGAATTAATGTTTGGGAGGCAGCCGCGGTTGCCTATAGATCTGGTTTTTGATGTTCCTCTGAACAGAGAGCAGCTCAAGACGCATTCGCAATATGTGCGTAACTTGAAATCTCGGCTTCAAGGAACTTATGATTTAGCAACAAAAAATGCTGCTAAAATAGGAGAGAGGAATAAAGCTTGGTTTGACAAGCATGTTGTTGAATCCACCCTGGATTTTGGGGATAGGTTTCTGGTCCAAAATGTATGCCTAAGAGGTAAACACATACTGGCCGTTAAATGGGAGTCACTTGTTTATGTTGTTGTGAGCAGAGCAGGTGATCTTCCTGTTTACACAGTCAAGCCAGAAGGTATAGATGGTCCTTTGAGAACACTGCACAGAGATCTCTTACTGCCTTGTGGTCTGTTGCAGTTATTGTTGCAGAGGTCGACTTACCCAAAACTCGGAAGCGTCCGCCGACCCTTAAAAATCAGAGTGATGAGGTACAAGAGCAGCCAGATTTTGATTTGGATGATGACAGCTATGTAGAGCTGCTGTGCCATGATCCCCCTGTTTTGTCAACTACCAGATTTACTGAGGTGTATGAGACTGAGTCACAGAATTATATCCCTTCAGTTCCTTTACCTCAGGACTCTGTAAATCACATTTCAACTGACAGCTTACCTGACGAAGTTCCAGCTGCTACTTCTTAAAAATGTTTGCTTGGGTCAGAGCAACCTATAATTGGAAGTATACCTACCTTGGGTTACTTACCTGTTGATGGTCCGGAGGTTGTACACTCTGACGCAAATTAAAACTTACCTGCTGAGTCATCTGACGTGTTCATTGGTCAGAGTAAACCTGCAGAGGAAACAGAAAGAATCTGTGAGCATGAAATTGCAAATGAACAAAATGAAAATGACAATTCCATCAGGAAGTCTACCAGAGTTAGACAGAAGCCACATATGTTCACTTACCCTGAGTTGGATAATCCTTTGGTTTCGATAGTCCAGTCTCTTTTTCAGAGTCTGAGTAAAGCTGTGACCGATTCTATTGCTGAAAGTAGTTTCACCAACTCACTTGATCCTGTAACTAAACAACCTGTCAGTTGCATGCTCAGGGATGCGCACAGAGTTAACAGGGGTGGGTGTAACCAGAGTGATTACTAAAAGCTAATAATAAATAGTAATCTAGAGGGATTGTTAAAAGAAACTAAACTAAAATAATTAAATTCAAGGTTTGGGAAATTAAAACTTCATGTGCTGTTTAAAAATGTTTATATTATTATTGTGTTGCAGTATGAAACAAATGCATGTAGTTTAAGTGCATGTTTCCTTTAAGAGAATGCAGGAAGAGTTTTACTGTTGACCAATCAGGAGTGATGACGGAGCTGAGGAAGTTGGGTGAGAAGAAGAGACGTGAGCACAGAAAGATCAGCGGAGAGAATAATGATATAAAACAATTCCCTTGTTTTATATCATTATTTTTTCCACCGATCTTTACGTGCTCCCGCTCTAAGTCTAGAAAGAGAGTGGTTACATTTATTTTAAGAGTTATTTTTTGAAACTGCTATTTAGAGTTTTTTGTTGAGTTTTTCAAGATGGCGAGCCACGAGCCAAATCTTGAGTATTGCTGACTTTCCGTTGCATTCATTACATTAACTTTCCTCTGGACAGAGGTGGGAAATCTGCCAGGATGACGGAGTGAGTTGAAGCTATCAATAATCGTTTTTTCATCCATTTCTTTGTTCCTTCATGATGGTAAGACTGAAATAATGCCTTCCAAAGCTTCACGTGACATTTTTTTCCTGCAAACTGAGGGCAGATTTGTGCATTTAGTGACTAAGTTATTTCAAATACAGACTTATTTGTCAACCTAAAGACTGATAGACTAAAATGTGAATTGTTTTCTGTATTTTCTGATTGTTCTGTTGTTAATTGCTCTGTTTGATTAATGTAAGGTTTTATTTGTGAACTGAAACGAAATTGAAGTGGTTTGATTTGAATATCATATTCAAAACTTTTATTTATTTATTTATTTATCTTTTCTGGGAATATAGGAGAGCATAATTCGACTTAAAAATGTTCTAATTAGGAAAAAAAAAAAAAATAGGTTTTCACTAGGAAACAAAATTAGTTTAAATAAGTAATAAAAAGGCAATAAATGAGTAAAACCTAAAAGTAAGTTTAAAAGAATTAAATTAGGAAGCTGAATCATACAATTTTATTAAAAGAGAGTAAATAAGATTTGAGGGAGTTCATCATTCTTTAAAAAGAGAAAAAAGAAGAAAACTAAGCATAGAAACCAATTTATTTTAATTTAATATTTTTTTTGTTTGTTTATTGTTTACCAGTGACATTGCTGTCATTGATGTTGTTGTCCAGGAATTTCACCATATCCTGACCTTCTTCGGCTTCAGGAATTCCAACAATATGGACGTTATTCTTATTCTCCATATCCTCCAGCTCCTCCCACAAACGCTCCAAATCCACCTTGGTCGCTAGCGGATTAGCAGATAATTCACTCTCCGATGACTCCAGATAATCTATCAGTTTCTCAACATCCCCCACTCTTTTATCCACCTCAGTGAATTTCGTCTCCATGGCAGTGATCGATCGACGTATATCCTGAAAGTCAGCAACAACCTACTTCATCATTGCTGACATGTTCAAAAATTCTCACAAAATTTCCCTCACTTTTCTGACCAAATTGGCTCCCTGGTCTGCTGCTTTGTCAGGGGAATCAGCTTGAGCACATAAGTGTCTTTTAATGTCTCCAGAGCTCGAGGGTTTAGAATTCTTTGACATATTGTCTTCCTAGAACAGTTATGGAACAGGATGTATCAAATGTATCAAATCTCACCGGTCCTTGTTGTTCACACGTCTGAACCTTGCATAGCGTTACGTGACTGCATTTCTTACATTAAGCAAATGGCGTACATCACACCCTAGTACTGGTACTCTGATATTATTTATAAACTGATCCTTCAAGTTGAAACAATAAGGTCTCAATTTCTTGTTTTTGTACATTCAAAGAGCTATGTTCTGCACTGTAAAATTACTATTCATATCCATTTAAGTACATATTTAATGCAAAAGCTATGAATAAATGGAATAAAGCAGACTTGAGCAGGAAATATAAAATATTTGTTTGCTGTTTTTAATGGATCCTTTCTGGAGTAAGATGCAAGAGTCTGATGAATTGCTCACCTGACCTTTGTCCTTGCCATTATGGAGAGCAAATTAATTATAGGGGTGGGAGGGACATGAGTCGTCAGTAAAATACAACAGCAATGAGCTTATGTGTGAAGACACACTCTGAGGGACAATTTTGCTGATGGACACACACATACTGGGGGATCTTTTCTTTCTATCTTTCTTTCTTTGTTTCTTTCTTTATTTCTGTCTATCTGTCTTTCTTTTTTAAATATATTCAGGGGTCCAAGAGCAGTTGGTAAAAATGTATGGCTTATATATATTATATTTATGGCTTATAAATGCTCCAAACAAACTCAGACTCCTTTAAATACCAATTGATATAATAATACAATTAATATAATATTCTAGTGGTCCAGGTTCCAACAATACAATGGCTAAAAATGGACCAAAATTAAATCTGAGCCCACTTTTAAAGGCCAGATACTGTAACCCGAACAAGAAGAGACAGTCACAATGTAGATTCAATACTCTGGCGATTAGGAGCGGGAATATGAGCCTGAGGGAGGAGATTGGGAACGAGCATGTGAGCTCGAGGGAGCAGAACGAGCGTGTGAGCTCGAGGGAGCAGGGCGAACCGAAGGAGCGGGGTTCGTTACAGTACTCCCCCCTCTGCTATGGACGGCTCCTGACGGCCGCGCTCGGTTGCGAGGAGCGCGACCTCTGGGAAGTGGTGCGGGACGATCGGGATGCTGGCGATGGTAGTCCAGCTTAAGAGCTGGATCCAGGACATCTCTCGACCGTACCCACGACTGCTCCTCAGGTCCGTAGCCCTCCCAGTCAACCAGGTACTGCAGCTCGCCTCCCCGACGTCGGGAGTCTAGCAGAGCCCGGACCGTATAGGCGGGCTGACCACCGACATCGAGTGGTGGAGGGGGTATCTGGGCTGCCGTGGGTGGAAACATGGGGCTGTAGTGCACTGGTTTAAGAAGGGAAACATGAAACACAGAACAAATTTTGTAGCGGGGTGGTAAAAGTAATTTGTATGTGACAGGGTTAATGCGTGAAATAATTTTAAAAGGGCCGACATACTTGGGACTGAGTTTTTTCGACGGGAGCCAGAGATGGATGTCTCGGGTGGACAGCCAAACCCTTTGACCCGGATGGAACAGGGGGGCAGGACGGCGTCGGCGGTCTGCCTTAGCCTTCTGGGTTTGGACGGAATGTTGTATCCGGTCGTGGGTGGCTCTCCAGACCTGGGCACTCCTCTGGGCCCAGGCATCCACTGCCGGAACGTCGCTGGGGTCAGCTTCCCACGGGAACAGAGGTGGTTGGTAGCCCAGGATGCATTGGAAGGGGGTGAGGTGTGTCGATGAGCTGACAAGGCTGTTCTGGGCGTATTCGGCCCAGGGGAGGTAGGTGTGCCAACTGCCCTTGTTTTGGGCGTAGTAGGCCCTCAGGTACCTGCCTATCTCTTGATTGAGACGCTCGGTTTGGTCATTGGTTTGGGGGTGGTATCCCGATGAGAAGTTGAGTTGGATACCCAGCCTGTCGCTGAAAGCTCGCCAGAAGCGAGACGTGAATTGGGTACCCCGATCAGAGGTGATCTCCTCGGGAATACCGAAGTTACGGAAGATGTGGGTAATCACCAGGTCGGCCAGTCGTGTCGTGTTGGGCAACCCGGGCAGAGGAATCAGGCGACACATTTTTGAAAAACGGTCTATGACCACAAGGATCTCGGTCCGGCCGTCGGAGGGGGGCAAGTCCGTGATGAAGTCCATAGCAATATGGGACCACGGTCGGTCAGGTACTGGTAACGGCTGGAGGAAACCTGCAGGAAGGTGACGAAGCATCTTGGACTGGGCACAGACGGGACATGAGAGGACAAAGTCGTGAATGTCGTCTTTGAGTGAGGGCCACCAATATCTCTTAGCGAGCAGCTCGGTAGACCGGGTAATTCCCGGGTGGCCAGAACAAAGTGAAGTATGTACCCACTGCATCAGTTGAGGGCGAATAATGGTGGGGACATATACCTTGTTGGGGGGGGGTTTGAGGAGGTGCGGGCTCGTCGCCTTGAGCCTGCAGGATGGCCTCCGTCAGTTCCCACTGAACGGGTGCAACGACGCACGACGTGGGGAGAATGGTTTCTGACTCAGGGGGTTCCGAGCCATGGCTGAACAGGCGAGAAAGTGCGTCCGCCTTGAGGTTCTGGGATCCCGGACGAAAAGTCACGGTAAAGTGAAATCGGGTGAAGAAAATAGCCCACCTGGCCTGTCGAGGGTTTAACCTCTTGGCAGTGCGGAGGTACTCTAGGTTCTTGTGGTCGGTGAAAACGACAAAGGGGAACCTAGAGCCCTCCAGCCAATGGCGCCATTCATCCAGGGCCAGCTTGATGGCCAGCAGCTCTCTATTCCCGACGTCGTAGTTCTGTTCGGGGGAGGACAGCTTGTGAGAGTAGAACGCACACGGGTATAACTTGGCAGGAGTCCCGTGTGGTTGGGAGAGTACAGCCCCCACCCCTACCTCAGAGGCATCTACCTCTACCACGAACGGGAGAGTGGGATTGGGCTGCCGCAGGACTGGGGAGGTCGTGAAGGCCTCCTTAAGGGCCTGGAAGGCTTGTCGGGCGGGTGTGTTCCAGGTGAGGAACTTCGGGTTGCCTCGTGTGAGAGAAGTGAGGGGTGCAGCGATTTTGCCGAAGTCTCTAATGAAACGCCGGTAGTAATTGGTGAAACCCAGGAACCGTTGGAGCTCCTTGAGCGTACTAGGTTCGGGCCAAGATAGGACTGCGGCAACTTTGTCGGTCTCCATCTCCATAGTTCCTGCTGACAGGACGTAACCCATAAAGGAGACGGAGGGGCGGTGAAAGGCACACTTCTCTGCCTTCACGAATAGGCAGAGACTACGAATGCTCTCGTAGTCTCTGTAACACCCTCGAGACGTGGACGGTGTGTTCAGAGAGTGTAGCGGAGTATATTAACAGGTCGTCGATGTAGACGATGAGGAAGAGGTCTAGCATGTCTCGGAAGAGAAGTGACAAAATTGATCATACGACAATAAAAGGGGGCTATTGGCGGTCCACAATGCGGTAGCCCATTGCCGTGCTTTGCCCGAGAGCAGGGAGATAACAAAATGCACTTTCTCACAGTCAGTGTGCAAAAGGGGGTGATAAGTCATATATACAGTGCATTGCATCAAAAACCCCTGACAAGCATCTGACGAACCGTCAAACCGCTCGGGGGTTTGAAAGCTCGCGGTGCTGGGAAACACAGTGGGAACATCAACGGACACAGGGACAGACACAGGTGGCACAGGAAAAATCTGATCGGAAATAGCACGTACCGTTTGCAGAATTTCTTGTATTTGCTGTCCCTGAGCCGTGAGTGCTTGGTCGTGTTTGCCAACGGTAGATCCCTGGGCAGAAAGCGCCGTGCATATCCGCTCTAGCGAGCTGCGGAAATCCTCGGCGGCTTCCATTGTGACTGTCTTCTGTAAGGTTGGTTATTCTATAATACAGTGACAGCAAAGATAACTGGGTTGTTTTAAACTCAGTTCACTAAATGTGTTGGTCCACTTAAAGGTCTAAGTTAAATGGCTAAACCTTTATTTTTCCTTTGAAAAACCTACAATATGAAAAACTTTAAAATGTCACAGTTTCAAATGTCAAACCATGGCTAAAGATCAAACTGGGCTTTAGTCCAAAGATCTTCCAGAAATGGATATGGATATGTTGTGCATGGTTTTGCCTGTCTGCAGAGAGGAGATTTTCCTGGTAACTAGTCATCAGACATCAATAGCACAAATTAACATCAGAACAATCTAACCTTTTGTACTAGTGTCATCATGCAGTCTGTTTTTGATATATCAATTAGACTCTGATATATCAGTGTTTGTGCTTTTGTATTGGTGCATGGATTAATGACTTCTTTTAATTTATTATCTACAGGTAAGGCCCTTTTGATAAGATGGATGCATTGTTGGCTCAACCATTTATTAACACCCAGGCTCCAGTTTGGTCTGCATGATGAAAGAGAGCAAATTGAATGTGATGCTAATGGCCATAGATTCACAGCTGAGCTGTGGGACTGAGGGCTTCTCTTTGTAACTGAGGTTCTATTTCAGTCGGATTTATTGAACTTTGATAGCCAAGTGCACCTTGGTTCACCTTTGTCTGTCAGATATTAGCTACATATCATTTTGACAAAAGTAGTCATAGCATAGTTTTTCGTCTTTAAAATAAATTCCAGCAAAAAAAGAAGTTTCAACGCCTAAAAGAAGCTTCTTTGTGAAAGAGGCTCAATAGCTAAATGGCTCTCTGGAAAACTTCATTTTGATTGGACAATTGCTGCATTCACCAAACAAATATTTCCAAATGATGACCACTAACCATAGCAACGCTTTATAACTGACCTCTCATATGGGCAATCTTTGTTTCCTACATAGCTGTGCTTGTGTTCTGCCTCTCATGTAACTAGTAAGCTAATTTGTTTATTTAAACTCAAATCAATATTTCATGTCCATTTATTTATTTGGCAAGTAGTATTATGAGATTATTTAGCGATAATGACCAGATGAATATGTTTTATCCCTTACTAGTTTGTCAGGTAATTTGCTGTTAAGCATTATGCATATTATGAAGAAAGTCATGGAGTCTGGGCATGTCAAAAGATATTTGAGGATGTTCTAAATTTATGGTCAGTTTACAGAAACAGATATAGAGTACATTAATTTATAGAAGCTTTAAAATTATTTGACACCATAATACATTACACAATCATAAAGCATAATGTGTATATCACAGATCAGCAGTTCTATTTTTAAAGCCTTTGTTATTTCCCTTGTGACTAGTAGGATGGATGCTACCAGCCCTAGGCCCTTTTCTAGGGATCTGACAGGCAGCATCCTCGCACCCCACAATGGATCATGGATTGCTACCAGCCTTTGCAATATAGCCACATTTAAAGGGACAGCTCACCCAAAATTGAAAATTCTCTCATCATTTACTTACCCTCATGCCATCCCATATGTGTATGACTTTCTTTCTTTTGCAGAACAAAAAAATGAAGATTTTTAGAAGAATATCTCAGCTCTGTAGGTCTGCACAATACAAGTGAATGGTGACCAGAACTTATAAGGTCCAAAAAGCACTTAAAGGCAGCAACAAATTAATCCATATGACTACAGTGATGAAATCCATATCTTCTAAAGCAATTTGATATGTGTTGGTGAGAAACAGATCAATATTCAAAGTTAACAAAGCCCTTTTTCACTAACAATCTCTACCATTTACCAGCACCAACCAGTAGGTGTCTGAATGTGAAAGTCACCTCCACACCAGAATGTGGAAGTGAAAATTAAAGTGTAGATTTTCATTAAAAAAAGGACATAAATATCGATCTGTTTCAAACTTAGATCTATCGTATCACTTCTGAAGATATGGATTAAAGCACTGGAGTCTTAAACCGGTGCCTCACTAGATGATTTTTACAATGATTTTCAGGTGTTAGCTTCATTAAAATAATCACCGGCCAGGCAGAGGGAGACAGAGGTCACATTAGCTTCTCTCAGCGGGAGATGTTAATTACTTGACTGTCGGGACGCCATGCTGAGTCAATTGTTCTAAGACTGACAAAACACATCCGACATGTTTGAAAAAATCATTCTGTCACTGAGGGTCTTTTGTTCTAGTCAAGTGACCACTGAGCTTCTTCTTTTATTGAAGAATGGATGTCAAGCTGATATGAATGTTTTCATCACAAAGAGATTCTGTCACTAAGATTTTTCCTGCACAACAGTATGTTTTTTTTTATTGTATGTAATTCTTTATTCAACTAAAGCTGCATATGGGCATGACAAGCCTCAACAAGCCTTGATTGGATAAATAAACAATCACGCGCTTTCACAAGGTAAAGTCACTCCATCTTCACGATCGTTTTTCTCTTTTGAATAGTGGTAGACAGACACAGGGAGGGAGAAATCAATTCTGTGACTGTGAGAACAATGCAGAAATAATGCAAAAGCAACTAATAATGGGTAAAAATAACCACAATGTAACTTTTCCAGTTTTGGTCAGTTTTAAAATATAACCTTGTGAAAGGCAACTGAACCTATAAAGAAATGCAACAATGTTACAGTTTTAGCTCCTGTTTTGGCACAAATGAAGCAAGCTACATGTATGAAAATCACTTTATTGCAATTGTTTGTGCTTCTGTAGTATTCCTGTTGTTCTTTCAGCAAGCTCCACATGACAGGGATCAGAGAGAGATAGTTGCGATGAGTCGGTATGTGTGTACCCCTCCACAATTTTGTGTCTGCAAGTATGAAATACCTCAGACTTAAAAGTGAGATCTCTGTAAAAAGGTCTGCAAGTGGGACACTCTTGGTTAAAATCGAGTTGACCGGAGTCTGCAAGTGTGGCGCCAGCATTATGGATTACTTTTATGCTTAATGTCCCTTTTGGGCTATCAAAGTTCTGGTCACCATTCACTTGCATTGTGAGGACTCACAGAGTTGAGACATTCTTTTCTAAATCATAATTTTTGTTATTTATAAGAAATAAAGCCATACACATCTGGGATGGCATGAGGGTGAGTAAATGATGCGAGGATTTTCATTTTCGGAGTGACTATTTGCACCCCGGTCTAATTAGCATCTGCCACACAGTGCAGTTATTTGCACCACAATAAAAGTCTGGTGAAACCACAGGAATATATGACAAACAAGACAAAAGGTGTAGCCGCAGTGGCATGGGGTGTAAAGACTGTGAATATGTGTACCTTTTTCATAGCGACTGCCTTTTGTCCCACTCTTTTTCCCATCCGATGTCCTGTTTCTACTCTTAATTTTTCCTTTAATACTACTTAAAATAATAGATAAAATGAATATAAATGTTGATTTCATTGCAGAGATTTGGTCATGATTTGATTTGATTTTGGCTCTGCATCATTTGTGTGTAGATTGCATCACTGTATTACTATAGTAATATTGAAGTAACCATGTTGTGTGGCAAAAGCCATAGTTTTAATGCAATTAACCATGATGTTACTATGGTAATATGGTTGTAATACAGTAACCATGGTTAATTATGTGGTTACTGTAAATTTACAACAAAATACCATTGTGGAACTATGGTTAATGGTAAAACCAAGGTTATTTTTTTTCTAAGGTAAGGTTAGTGTTAGTTTTAGGGGTTAATGTAGTGTGTCTGTGGGACTCTAAATAAACACAATACACTACAGTGATGCCCATATACTGTATGTTAGTATTTAAATATTGGTGCAAATAGTATCTGACACTATTTGCACCATGATTAGGGTGCAAATAAAATCTGTCACTACTTGCACTGGGGTGGAAATAGCATATACATTGTGTGTATGGCACATATAGCATCTTCCTTTCATTTTTGGGTGAACGATCCCTTTATTATGGGTGATCAGTGCCAATCACATTCACTATAATAACTTTGATGAAACACAGGCTTTTGTTGGCATTAACATGAAGTAGAATGAAAGAGTAATGCTGGTACATTACGAAAATAATTATTTTAAATGTTGTGAAGATATTTTTAGCCATGTTTGTGCCAAATTTTTTTTTACAAATACAACTGTTCCAAGTTTAAATTTAAAAAGCAATCATTTGGTCTATCAAGCAATAATATGGACAGCCGTTCTCAACTGGTTTCGCTTCAGGACTTCTTATAAATTAGACCTGAAGAAGTGAACAACACAATATAATTTTTTTTATCACACACAAAATTTAAATTCAATGTATTCATGCTCTTGGCAGCCAATAATATTTTACTGCACAAAACACATTGTGCAAGTGACCCCATATTTTACCTTGCATAATTTTGTACATGGTTTTCCGAATGAGGGCATGCCATGGAACCTGTCCATGTTGGCATCTGCCTAATTTGACTAGTTTCTACCAAGTGACTGATTAATTAGCATACAAATTTGTGAAGGAGTTTGTAAAGTTTGATGGTTTTTAAAACATGTTCCTTTTGCTATGGTATGGAGTGGTGGTGGTGTAGTAGGCTAAAGCACATAACTGTTAATCAGAAGGTCACTGGTTCGATCCCACGGCCACCACCATTATGTCCTTGAGCAAGGCACTTAACTCCAGGTTGCTCCGGGGGGATTGTCTCAGTAATAAGTGCACTGTAAGTCTCTTTGGATAAAAGCGTCTACCAAACACATAAATGTAAAATGTAAATGCTATCCTAACTTTCAATGATTTTTTGCTCTTTGCATTTATGTAGCATTGTTCTTACCTGCTGTTCACAACCCTGCTTAAACAGACCTGTGACCCAGCAGTTGAGAACCAATGGTATAAAAAGCATTTGTCTGAACTGGTAGTACTAAGCAATAATGCTGTTTTGTCCTACAGTACCTGGAAGAAATTGCACCACTGCAAATGTCAATAAAACACCTCATTAAGATAATGTAATCTTTTCTGGGAAGTCAAAAACTGTCTGTGAGAAGAGTCAGGAAGCTTGGGGAAGACAGAGAGAACCTGTGAGTGGTAAGACTAGTGGACTTAGACTTAGAGGGCTAGGTGCATCTGGCAGGGTGAACTATGTGACTGATTTACATCATCACAGCGGCACAGTTGGCTGTGGATAGCAGGACATGAATCATGCAGAGTCCTCCTGAGGGGGCTCGCCACTTTGCACGTAAACTTCCGTCCTCTCAGCATCCTTCTCTTGTTACAGCTTGGGGTGTTTACTCTGCAACTACCTTTCCATGAAACCTCTTGAGGCTGCCCATGGAAATGTACAACATTAAAACCATATACAGTATGTGCATAAATACAGTAATATGCATGCACCTCTAGCTATTTTAAAGATAAACCATATTGTGTAAAAATTAAGTGTGTACATAAACAATTAACAACATAGATACATTCTGCACATTCTCTTGCAAAAAAAGTATTATTTATAACATAAAACATAAACATTAGGGCTGTCAATGGATTATACATTTTAATCAAATTAATGATATGACATGTAGATTAAATAATTGATTTAATCTATCATTTATCAGGATTTGCTGAGAAAGGCCTCCAAATAAAGATAATTCAACATATATAATACATAATTTAAGTAATTATATATATACACATATAGATATATTATAAATATTCAGATAATGCACATATATTACATTTATTGTGGCAAATGAGAAAAGCATTTATTAGACAACCCATAAACTGGCTTTAGAAGTCAATATATTGCTTGTTTTATTCCAATATTACTGAACATGAGCCTACAGGGGAAATAAATACATTTGGTAATTGAGCTTGTCCATCTGTCCTGTTCACACAGGATAGGTTCTTGTCCACCTGCACCATTTTTAAGTGTCGGCCTGTATAACAGAAGAGTCTGATAGATGGCTTTGGAACATCTCACTGGTTTTCAGCATAATAAACAGAAAATTCCAAGGACGTTGTATCAAGTTATAAGTTGTCAACTTTAAAAGTTGCGTCTTTAGATCCCTGTGTTCTATTGTGTTTCGTCCAGCTATCAAGAATGCATCCTGTGTGACGTCTCTTTCTGTGGCTGCGCTGCTTATGAGGTTTACTGAGACACGTTGACTGCCCTCTGCTTACACGCCTCAAAAAAACACAACGTTACATATACTTCCAGCTTGACTGAGGCCCAAGAGCAGAGGAACAGTTCAAAGGATTTATTTACAGATCAAATAATAATTTCAGGAGAGCCACGAGGAAACCTCAGCTGAAGCCTGCTGCGTACAGTAAACTGGAAGGCAACCACACTCCCGACACGTGGGCAGAGATGGGAAACCTAACAGATACACAAGACAGGACCAACTAGGCAGAGAGAGTGAGGTTAGTTACTTCACACCAAACACAACTCAACACTAAACACATTCAACAATCCAGCAACTAACATGACACACAAAGGGATTTAAATAATCAGGAACAAACAAGGGACAGGTGCCGCTCACCAGCTGAAAGTTGACATGATCAGCATTCCCATGGAAACAATCAGGGTTCCCATGGAAATGCTAATTCTGCATGCCAGCGGCACCTGATAAACACGAGGGAGTAAACGTTAACACAGTTGGAACAAAATAATCATATCATGGCACATGAGTGTCTAGATGCCGACACAGACCGAAACTGAACCGTACTGGAAGTCAGGATACAGACACCATACTCTGGACAATGTAATACTACAATAGTATGTCTATGCACTGTACACAATAACACTGTAAACTAAATACATAAAATGAGGATTTAATTATGATGAGTCGGCTGTTGCTCAGCGGGTTGGTCACTAATCGCAGGGTGTGCGGTTCGATTCCTGGCCCATATGACTCCACATGCCGAAGTGTCCTTGGGCACTGAACCCCAAGTTGTTCCCAATGACAGGCTAGCGCCTTGCATGGCATCTCTGCTGTCAATGGTGTGTGTGTGTGTGTTTGTGTGTGAATGCGTGAATGAGTCACAGTGTAAAATGTTATGAAAACCACTAAGGATAAAAAAGCACTATTTAAGTGCAGACCATTTGTCTTTACTTGAGATGATTATACAATTCATGGGAAACTACCTTGAAATAACTTGTTCCTATAGTGGCTTTTTAACAAACATACTATCTGCTAAAAGTACAATAAGCGATAGCTTGCGCATTTCTGTGACTGGGGCAAAAGAAATGAGAAAACAGCGGCACAAACTTCTCTTAGGGAACCTGAAAACTACAGCAATGTTATAAAATACTGAACTCAGTACTAGTATACATGTTACAGTAACTTCCCCGGACAATGTAGATACATTACGATCGATAAACACACAAGTATTGTTTGAGTATTGTTGTTTGAGTATTGTTTGAATCATATGAGCATGACAAGCAATATAAGCTTCAACAACCATATCAAACAATATATCCAAGCATTATAGCAAGTAAAGAACTTTGCCAAACAGTTAACAGATACAGTAAACTTCCATCCAGACTGCAGCAATGCTGTCCTGAACTGTGTGACAGTGACTGAACTGAACAGCATAGTTTCCCCAGCCAGACCATGTGAAAGCCGGTACACCTTTTCTTTGTTTACGGACATGAAGTAATGATGTTAGGATGAACGACGTAAGCCAAATCCGACCCAACAGCTATCAAAATACTAATAATTTTTTTAGGCTTATCGTAGTGAATTGGGGTAAGTTAAGACTCCCAAATTAGTAGAGAGTCCCAAATACATCAAAGATTTCAATGTTGTGTGCATTACTCTTGGTCTGTGTGCTTTGTAAAAGAGGTGCAGTGTCTCTATGTGAGATGGAGATTACATATTCTGTAGGTTAATACGCAGAGTCAGTGTTCCAGACTAGTGGTGAAACCTGGCAAATGCCACTTTGCATCTTTCCTCCCACTTTGTGCATACGGAACTACAATGTATAGTTTCTGTGTGAGAGAGAAAGAAAAAAAGAAAGCAATGGCGTTTCAGGAGGATGCTTCATTAGAAGCCTTGGATAATTAGTTTGATTACAACGCTGATCATTTTTACAAATAAGTGAACTTGCTGGTAAGCCACACATGAATGCTGACTTCATTAAATATTCCAACAATGTGTAATCTAGCTCAAAAGCCACAGACTTTATCCAATATTAATGAATCAGTCCCAAAATCATAATGGTAGCAGTCAGTTCTTCTCCATCCTAGCCTTGTACATGAAAGGCACTCTGTCATGCTTTTGTCCCAGTCAATGATCATCTATAGCAGTGGTTCTAAACCTTTTTGATGCCAAGGGCCCTCACTGTCAAAGACAATATTTGAAGGCCCCCTTGCCCGAAACTAGATGTGTCTGATTAAAATAATTAATCATGGATACTTTTTTATTCTAGAAGTTCAGAAAGAGTCGGTTTTTAATTTGAGGGCATACATCTTAAAGTATTTCAACCATTTTAATTAAGTTGAATTATTTTAATTATCTTAATATTTCTTATTTTAAATTAATTTTAAAGGGGTCATATAATGGTACATGCACTTTTTCAAGCTGATTGTACTGAAATGTGTGTTGGCTGTGCCTGTACACAACCATCCTATTATGATAAAAATCCATCCAGTGTTTTTGTTTTAATCTCCTTATATATTTTCCCCTGCCTCAAATCGAGCCGTTCGACCGTGTGACGTCACACGGTCGGACGCCCCGCCCAGGATTGTTGATTGACAGCAGTGTTTCAACACAGACCTGCCCTCGCTCGTGAGCGAGCTGTCAATCATAGTCCGTCATCATTGTTGATACACTGGAGCAGAATGGCGCCTAAGCGATTGTGGTGTTCTGTTCTTCGGTGTAATAACGAACACAGCAGTCATTTTGATGTTCCTAAATCTGAACCGCTGAAGACGCAGTGGCTGAGTTTTGTTTACGATGGGAATATTCCCCACGAGTAACGTCAATGCGTTCATGTTTGCGCGAATCATTTTTCACCAGACTGCTTTATAAACGAGGGTCAGTATAAAGCTGGTTTTGCTAAGAAGCTGCTGCTGAAAAAAGATTCGGTACCAACTATTTATATTCCTCCATTCTTCTGCACCTCCAGAAGAAGTAAGTGTAACGTTTTATTAACCTTTATATTAATCTTTGCAAATCGCTTGCATGCTTCACAATGAATGTGGCTAATGTTTACACTCAGGGTAGACTACATTACGGCATGTTTTCTATAACGTTACGACGTTCTCAATATAATTCATAATCCCACGTTTATAATGAAAAATGCGTTATGGTTATTGTGTTATTAAAAACTGTGTACGCAGGTGTTACAGTTAACATGGTAACACTAAGTTACACCTGGTTTACTTGTATGTTACTGATTAAGAAGTAATGTCAAAAAAACAGTTATACGGAGAATAACTCCAGAACGGAGGGGCGGGGTGACCAAAGCTCATTATCATTTAAAGTCATATGCTCTGAAACGGCGTGCTGAAAATAGAGCTGTTTTTGAGCAGGTAAAATTAGTGTTTTCTTAAAATACTAATGAGAATTTTTAATAAAAGAATATTACAAAGTTTTCATTTAGACCCTAAAGATTCATATTAACTTGTACAAAAATGGCATTATATGACCCCTTTAAGTCATTTTGAGGCCTCCTTGGAAGTGTGCTAAGGCCCCCTAGAGGGTCCCGGTCATCTGGTTGAGAACCACTGATCAATAGTACTGTCACCAACATATGTTGCACGTACGGCTTGTAGCCATACAAGCTAGAATCACCACTGTGTGAATGACAGGTTTTTGAATAAATTCTAAATTAGATATTTGTTAAAGGGCACTCTTTTGTCCAGTTACAGAAGATTATCAGGATAAAGTGCAATATTTGACAGGTTATATGATCTCAACATGCCATGCTCAGAATGTAGCTCAAAGACTGATATGACTAGAGTCTTCATATACTTATATACTTACTTATATACTTACTTTTATATATATATATATATATATATATATATATATATATATATATATATATATATATATATATATATATATATATATATGTTATGTATACCCTGTCTTGTTTCACTGTTGCCCTTTTGTTTGCCATTTTTGTCACTTTTGCATTTCTTAGTTTTCACTTTAGTCCCTTATGTAACTCCAAAGTCCCCTTGTTAGCGTTCGTGTTTTCTGTCATTGTTTTCACCTGTCCTCATTAGTTTGCCTTTTGCTTCTGTTAATCACCTTGTTATCTTGTTTGAGTTCTGTTCGTTCATTGGCCCCTTTTTCCCATGTTTATGTATTCATACCCTGTTTCTTTGTTCAGTCCTTGTCTATCGTTGTTTGATGTCAGCCTGGTGTGTGTTTCCTTTCCGAGTCCTCTGTTTGTTTACATCGTGTTTAGTTAGCAGTTTTTTATGTTTGATTTCCCCATTGTGGGTTGTTCCTTTGTGTGCGTTTGGATCCGCATCTCCTCGTCTGCCTCGTTGCTCAAGCGTTACAGAACGATAGATCACACATGGATCCAGCAGCTATACGGGCCAAATGCCGGCTGCTCAACTTGCGGCAAGAAGACCAGCCTTTGGTAGACCACGCTCTCTACTTTCCCCTCCTGGCGACCTTTACGGACTTCCCGGACTCCGCATTGGTGTTTTTTTTTTAAGGACAGCTTAAATCCCTCGCTGAGGGAGCAGGTGCCACAGGCAACGCCCGGCTGCACTCTCCGCGACTACCTGGAGACGACCCTACTAGTGTGCAGCTCACCGCTCCCTGTCACACCAGCCTCACCTGTCAGCGAGCAACCCCCCACGCCAGTGGCTTCTCTTGAACCTGCACAGTCCACTTCGTCCGCCCGGAGGAGGAGGAAAAGACAGGCTTCCGCCTCCCGGCCCACGCCTACCCCGGTCTGCGAGCCAGAGCCCACGCCTGCCCCGGTCTGTGAGCCAGCGGCCACGCATGTCACAGTGAGCGAGCCAGCGCCTACGGCCTCTACCGCCAGCGAGCCTGAGCCCTCGTCAACCACGGCCAGCGAGCCTGAAGCCACGCTGACCAGGAACAGCATCCCAGCTTCGCCAGTCGCATCAGCCCGGAGGAAGAGGAGAAAGGGAGTGGTCTCTGCACTCCAGCCTCCGCCTGCCGCAGCCCCATGCCCTAAACCCCCCTTGGCTCTGCCCTCAGCGCCCGGCGAACCCAAGCCGGCACATACCACGGTAACCCAGCCAGAGCCTGTAGCCTCAGACGTCCCTGAGCCAGCGCCTGTAGCCTCAGACGTCCCTGAGCCAGCGCCTGTAGCCTCGACCGTCCCTGATCCAGCGCCTGTAGCCTCGACCGTCCCTGAGCCAGCGCCTGTAGCCTCGACCGTCCCTGAGCCAGCGCCTGTAGCCTCGACCATCCCTGAGCCAGCGCCTGTAGCCTCGACCGTCCCTGAGCCAGCGCCTGTAGCCTCGACCGTCCCTGAGCCAGCGCCTGTAGCCTCGACCGTCCCTGAGCCAGCGCCTGTAGCCTCGACCGTCCCTGAGCCAGCGCCTGTAGCCTCGACCGTCCCTGAGCTCTGCCCCCCGAGCTTCCCGAGCCTCCTGCGGCTCCGCCCCCCGAGCCTCCGGCTCCGCCTCTCGAGCCACTCAAGCTTTCGACGGCTCCGCCCTCAGAGCCTCCCGAGCCTCCTACGGCTCCGCCTCTCGAGCCACTCAAGCCTTCGACGGCTCCGCCCTCAGAGCCTCCCGAGCCTTCCTGGTCGCCGTTCCTAAAGCCTCCCACGGCGCCGCCTACCTCGGCTCCGCCGGCCTCCCCTGTGGCCACTCCATCTCCCAGGCTACCAAAACCGGCCTCTGTCCTGTGGTCACCTCCCAGGTCCCCTGAACCGGCCCTTGGCCCACGACCACCTCCCAGGCCACCAAAGCCGGCCTCTATCCTGTGGCCTCCTCCCAGGCCTCCTGACCCGGTCCCTGTCCTGTGGCCTCCTCCCAGGGCTTCTGACCCTGTTCCCATCCTGTGGCCTCCTCCCAGGCCCCCTGACCCAGTCCCTGTCCTGTGGCCTCCACCCAGGCCTCCTGACCCTGTTCCCGTCCTGAGGCCTCCCTCCTGGCCTCCTGACCCTGTCCCTGTCCAGTGGCCTCCTCCCAGGTCCCCCAAACCTGTCCTTGCCCTGTGGCCAGCTCCCAGGCCTCCTGCACCTACCCTTGCCCAGTGGCCAGCTCCCAGACCATCGAAACCTGTCCCTGCCCGGTCGATACCTCCCTGGCCCCCTAACCCTGTCCCTTTGTGCCCCCAGGGACTGCCTAATGGGCCCCGTGGACTGTCTCATCTCCATTTGTGCCCTCGTGGACTGTCTCATTTCCCCCCTGGACTTCCTGTCTGCCCCTTGCACCTCCATGACCTGCCTGTCTTGCCCTCTGTGGCCCCCGGACTTCCTGCCTGCCCATTGTGCCCCCCTGGTCTGTCTGTCTGCCCATGTGCCCACTTGGACTGTCTGTTTGCCCCTGGTGCCCTCATGTTGTTTTTGTCTTTTGTTTTTTGTCTTCTAGGATCGTCTGGAAGCCGATCCTTTGAGGGGGGACTCTGTCTTGTTTCACTGTTGCCCTTTTGTTTGCCATTTTTGTCACTTTTGCATTTCTTAGTTTTCACTTTAGTCCCTTATGTAACTCCATAGTCCCCTTGTTAGCGTTCGTGTTTTCTGTCATTGTTTTCACCTGCCCTCATTAGTTTGCCTTTTGCTTCAGTTGTTTGATGTCAGCCTGGTGTGTTTCCTTCCCGAGTCCTCTGTTTGTTTACATCGTGTTTAGTTAGCAGTTTTTTTTGTTTGATTTCCCCATTGTGGGTTGTTCCTTTGTGTTTACCTGTTTTGTTAATTAAATAAAGTTTAAACTGCGTTTGGATCCGCATCTCCTCGTTGCTCAAGCGTTACAATATATAATTGAGTGCACCTTTAAAGTTACAAGGGTTTCAGTTATAATAACGGTCCGAAATGCCGTTCTGGCACCTTCGATTCCAAAAATAAGAAAAGTGCTTGCTTGTCAATCAATTCCATTTATTGTATTCTACGATGTGAGCTCTGTTGATCATTTCAATACATTCTGTCTCTATTTAGCAAGTGTGCTTGATCAAAAAAAAAATTTCATCGTGCTTTACTCTAGTCAGTTGTGGACGCTGGTAGAGGTGGCATATTCCAGAGCGGCACATCTCAGAAACTGAAATTTGGAAGATTCTCTCTTTGCAATATGAGGAGTGGATGCTTTCAGACTTTTTCCTCTAATCTAATACAACAATGCAGCCACAACCCCACTATTCAGCCTTTTCTTAGTTACTTATGCATGCTGAAATCTGACATTCACTTGGCCCCCACAGTGAGCCTGGTTCCTCCCAAGTTTATTTTTCTCCATTATCCAACATCTTATGTAGTTTTGTGGTCCTTGCAACAGTCGATTACTCATTGGGGTTCTAAACACAATTATTTACTTATTTTATTGACAATTTACAATCATATTTAATCAAACTACACAATGATGACTCTAAGACGTTATAGATATTAGTTTCATTTTCTGTTAAAGCATGTTTTTCTGTAAAGCTGCTTTGAAACTAAATGTGTGTTGTGAATCGTGCTATACAAATAAAAATGACTAAGCTTGACTTGACATTTCCAAACAGTAAAGAAATTGCAAATGCATAAAATCCCCAGCTGTCTTTGATCTAATTAAGCTGATTTTTTTTATCCCTCATTTGTCATTTTGATTCAGTCTATAGCATCCCAGTCATGCACAACCATTGTCTTAACTCAGCCTTAAAATCAGATGTACCAAACATGATTGCACACATGTGAGTGCTGCGAGAACATATGCCCATCAGCAACACAGCATTATCAAACTCTCCACAGTGGTGTAGACATTACTGCACCAAAATCCTCCTGGGGCACTTCAACATTTGATGAGGGCAGCCTTGGCACTCTGCTCACAACCACATGTCGAATAAAACAAATGTAATGTTTGAAGATAGGTTCAGTATCTAATTTTAATAGGTTCTAATATCATAGCACTGCATTTAGTAAAACCGCAAAGTCACACTCTGCAGTCTTGGATGTCTGGGGAGCAGTCATTCCATTCTTAAACAGCTCTGTAGTGTCAACCGGTTCCAGAGTATGATTGAGAGCACTACAATGGCCCTGCCTCTTCTGACAGCACTATTTTTTTTTTAAAGCTATCTGGTCACTCAAGAGTTTGCAGAAAACAAATAGCAATAACCAACTTAGCGCCTCTCACATGCAGGCCCTTCTGAAGGTGAGGTGTGTAATCAATGTTCTCTGTTGACCTTTCTAAAGCCGTCTATCCACATTACAGATGCAATGGAAAACTGATGGAGAAAAACAAAAAGCAAGACTGAATGTTGGGGTTTGGCACATCTCACAAATGTGAATGATAGTTGAGTAGTCGGATACTGTGATGGCAGGTTTCTAGGCTCTGAAAAGGGAGAGAGAGAGAGAGAGAGAGAGAGAGAGAGAGAGAGAGAGAGAGAGAAGAGCATTCTCTTTTCAAAAATAATTTAAATGAGGATAAACATCTTGTGCTTAGTGTTAGTTTAAAAATGTCTTCAGGATTAAACTGGAAACTACAGACTATGAATCTAAACCCATATTCCAACAGCCATGTTTTGTGGATGTTGCTCCTGAATCAATGTCTGCATAGTCATTATTTATCTTTTATTTTTTACATTTGGTTTTCATCCAAGCATTTGTTTTCAGTTTTACTCTAAATGGCCTATGAATAATCAACACAATTTGCAAAATTTTATTTGGGCCCTCTGTTTTCTCCTTTTAATAGCTATATGGAGTTGCATTGCCACCCTGTGGTTATTTTATAAAGACATCAAATAATTATCTGAGCAAAAGAAGTGAGCTGTGTATGAAAAAGCAATATGTTAGGAATATGGCTCTCTAATAGAGCACTCTCTATTTCTGATTTATCAGGAAGATTAATGACTCAGAAACCTGAACATGTTTTCCTCTTGTCTGGCCTGGAAATGGTATATTACTAAATAGTTACATTTGAATACTTATCGAGCCTGATCCAACAAATGTGGTTAAAAACTGAATGCTTAAGGCTAAGATTCCTGTGGAGTCACACATTTATTTGATTCACAATCAAATAAAGAAAATCATATAAAGAAAATCAGATAAA
The DNA here is from genome assembly GCF_025860055.1 of Xyrauchen texanus. Lineage (NCBI taxonomy): Eukaryota > Metazoa > Chordata > Actinopteri > Cypriniformes > Catostomidae > Xyrauchen > Xyrauchen texanus. Next base: position 24,213,096 of record NC_068305.1, read on the forward strand.
TACTTGAATCATAAAAGGGTGCTTTATAAAACCACGACACCCTGTGTACTTGAGCTGAAATCAAATCATTATGGTAAATATTTTAGTGATGTGCTAAACAGAAGAAACAACAAGTAGTACACAAAAAAAAAATAATTTGTGTACTCTTTTGCAAACCAAGCCTTTGCCTAAGGAGGACAACATGTGACAAGGCATCAACAGCGATGGGAGAAAGGTGCCATACGTTGTTCCTGGCAAGCTTCTGGGAAAACTCATGGTTCTCCCTATGGCCAGTCCGCCACTGGGTATAACGCTGTATAAAGCTCCTAGATCACATCTGATTTTCCACTACTCATGTTGTCTGGAGTCAACCCCAAGAAATTCTATAACCCACAAAGTCACCACGTCCACAAGCACTGCACAATTCAGACCAGTGTCAAGTGACCTCAAGTCAAGTGAGGCCAACGGTAGGCGGAAGACATTGAAAGTGTTTGATAATGAAGAGTAGAATGTAACGAACTCTGATCCTCAAGTTCACCCCGCCCCCTCTAGCTCTCACGCTCGCTCCCAATCACCAGAGTATTAGTTTCACCCGCACTCGCTCCCATCACTAGATTATTAGTTTCACCTGCACTGCTCGTTTTCCCCTATATATACGCTGCCCTTTCTCTCCACAGTTGTTGGTTATTGTTTAGTTTACCCCTTCACTTTGCCAGCTCTAGTGTTCCCCTAGCTTCCCCTGTCTTTTCAACTCGCTTGTTTCGTCTAACTATATTCTGATTCCTCGGCTTCCACCTTACGCTCCCCTTGACTACTCTTCTCTGGATTTGCCCTTTTGTACTTTTGCTATCTCTGCCAATAAAAGCAGTTTTATTCGACATTGTGACTGTCTCTTCTTGTGCGGGTTACAGAATAACCAACCATACAGAAGACAGTCACAATGGATCCCACGGAGGATTTCCGCAGCTCACTAGAGCGGATTTGTGTGGTACTTTCTGCCCAAGGATCTACGGTTGGGAAACACGACCAAGCGCTCACGGCCCAGGGACAGCAGATACAGAAGATGCAGATACTACTTATGGTTCGTACTATTTCGGATCAATTTCACTCCGTTCCACCTGTGTCTGTCCCTGTACCCGTTGATGTTCCCACCGCATTTCCTAGCGCCGCAAGCTTTCAACCCCCCGAGAGGTTTGACGGCTCGTCGGAAGCTTGTCAGGGGTTTTTGATGCAATGTGGCATGTACATGACGTATCACCCCCTTTTACACTCTGACAGTGAGAGAGTACACTTTTTAATCTCACTGCTCACTGGTAAAGTACGGCAATGGGCCACCGCATTATGGACTGCCGATAGCCCCCTTCTTCGTATGATCAGTTTTGCCACCAGATTGCCGTGGTTTTTGATCACCCGGCAGCTGGTAGGGTTGTGGGCAGTCACCTCGTGTTTCTGAAACAGGCGTCACGCACTGCCGCAGCCTACGCACTTGATTTCCGCACCCTTGCCGCGGGTAGCGGGTGGAGCGACCCCGCTTTGTTAACAGTCTACCGCCTGGGTTTGAATAGCCAGCTGCAGATGGAGCTAGCATGTCAAGGAGAGTCACTGTCGCTGGAGAATTATATTCAGCTCTCCATCACTGACCGCGCTTTTCGCAGCCCCTCAGTCGTCCAAGAGCTTTCAGTGAGCTCCAACACGTCTAAACCCCCTACTCCCGAATGCTCTTCCAAATCTGAACCCATGCAACTTGGTCGCGCTCCATTGACACCAGCAGAGCGCACTAGACGTTTGATGCAGAGCCTCTGTCTGTACTGTGGCACACCAGGTCACCGTATTGCCTCATGCCCGGCCTGTCCCCAGCCTTCCCTCTCCAAAAGCCAGGTGAGAACGTCCGTCATTCTCAACATTACCCAGAAACAAGTCTGCCTCCCTGTGGTTTTGAGTTTTAACAATGTCTCCTTTTCTACCCCAGCCCTAGTTGATTCCGGGGCAGCGGGGAATTTTTTGGACGATGGCTTGGTCCAAAAACTAGCTATCCCACTCAGTCCGGTCGTGCCATCTCTCAAAGTTAATTCTCTGGATGGGGCACCCCTCGGATCGGATTTTATTTCCTTTCGAACCATGCCATTGTCCCTCCAAGTGGGCTTATTCCACACAGAACTCATTCAGTTTTTTATTGTTCAGTCACCCAGGGACCCAGTGGTTTTGGGTCACCCCTGGTTAGCGCTTCACGACCCCCACATTTCCTGGCACACAGGGGAGCTGTTGCGCTGGACCGACCACTGCTTGTCTCACTGTATTTCCCTTCCGGTGTTCTCCACCTCCGTAGAGAGCCCCGAAGTGAAATCTCTGGTCTCCATCCCTCCTGAGTACTCTTCCTACGCTGATGTGTTCGAGAAGACCCAGGTTAGTCTCCCTCCACATCGTAGTGTGGACTGCGCCATCGATCTCCTTCCGGGGTCCCCATTCCCTAAGAGCAGAGTGTACCCCTTAACGCTACCTGAAACCAAAGCCATGGAGGACTATATCGACGAGGCGCTCAGTCTTGGCATAATTCGGCCATCCACCTCCCCTGTAGCATCCGGCTTCTTTTTCGTGGGCAAGAAGGACGGCGGGCTTCGCCCCTGCATCGATTACCGGCCTTAAATAAGGCAACAGTGAAGTTCGCCTATCCCCTGCCTCTCATCCAGCCGGCCCTCGAGCAGGTCAGTAAGGCCCAGATCTTCACGAAGCTTGACCTTAGGAGCGCGTACAACCTCGTACGCATTCGCAAGGGGGACGAGTGGAAGACTGCGTTCATCACCACCAGGGGGCACTACGAGTACTTGGTGATGCCGTACGGCCTCGCCAACTCCCCCTCAGTGTTCCAGTCGTTTATGAACGACATCTTCCGGGACATGCTGGATCTCTTCCTCGTCATCTACATAGACGACCTTTTAATTTACTCCCCCACGCTCTCTGAACACACCGATCACGTCTCGAGAGTGTTACAGAGACTGAGAGAACACGACCTGTTCGTAAAGGCAGAGAAGTGTTCCTTTCACCGTCCCTCCGTCTCCTTTCTGGGCTATGTCCTGTCTGCCGGAACGATGGAGATAGAGACCGACAAGGTTGCCGCAGTCCTGTCCTGGCCGGAACCTAGGACGCTCAAGGAGCTCCAACGGTTCCTGGGTTTCGCCAACTACTACAGGCGTTTATCAGTGACTTTGGTAAAATCGCCGCACCTCTCACGTCTCTGACACGAGGCAACCCGAAGTTCCTGACATGGAACGCACCCGCCCAGCAGGCCTTCCAGGCCCTAAAAGACGCCTTTACGACCTCCCCAGTTCTCCAACAACCCGATCCCACTCTCCCGTTCGTGGTAGAGGTGGACGCCTCTGAGGTGGGTGTGGGAGCAGTACTCTCCCAACCACATGGGACTCCCGCTAAGCTTTACCCTTGTGCTTTCTATTCCCATAAACTGTACTCCCCCTAACAAAACTACGACGTCGGGAATAGAGAGCTGCTGGCCATTAAGCTTGCCCTTGAGGAATGGCGCCATTGGTTGGAGGGCTCTAGGTTCCCTTTCGTCGTCTTCACCGACCATAAGAACCTGGAGTACCTTCGCTCGGCCAAGAGGTTGAACCCCCGACAAGCCAGGTGGGCGATGTTCTTCACTCGTTTTAATTTCTCTGTTACTTTTTGCCCGGGCTCCCAGAACATCAAGGCTGACGCCCTCTCTCGTCTCTTCAGCCATGGCTCTGAACCTCCGGGGCCGGAGACCATTCTCCCTACGTTGTGCGTCGTCACACCCGTTAGGTGGGAATTGACGGGGGCCATCCTGCAGGCTCAAGGCAACGAGCCCGCGCCTCCTCAAACCCCCCCCAACAAGATGTACGTACCCACCATTATTCGCCCTCAGCTGATGCAGTGGGTTCACACTTCCCTTTGTTCTGGCCACCCGGGGATTATCCGTTCTACCGAGCTACTCGCAAGGAGATTTTGGTGGCCCTCGCTCAAGGACGACGTCCACGACTATGTCCTCTCCTGTCCAGTCTGTGCCCAGTCCAAAACGCCTCGTCACCTTCCCGCAGGACTCCTCCAACCGTTACCTATACCCGACCGACCGTGGTCCCACATCGCCACGGACTTCATTACCGACCTACCCCCCTCTGATGGTCGGACTGAGATCCTTGTGGTGATAGACAGGTTTTCCAAGATGTGCCGCTTGATTCCCCTACCCGGATTACCCAACGCTACCCAACTGGCCAGCCACATGATCAACCACGTCTTTAGGAACTTCGGCATTCCCAAGGAGATTACTTCAGATCGGGGTACCCAATTCACGTCTTGCTTCTGGCGAGCCTTCAGTGACAGACTGGGTATCCAACTCAACTACTCCTCGGGATACCACTCCCAGACCAATGGCCAGACTGAATGCCTCAACCAAGAAATTGGCAAATACCTGAGAGCCTACTGTGCCCAGAACCTAGTCAGCTGGCACACCTACCTTCCCTGGGCCGAATACGCCCAGAACAGCCTGGTCAGCTCTTCGACTCGTCTCACCCCTTTCCAATGCGTCCTGGGCTATCAACCACCCCTTTTCCCGTGGGAGGCTGACCCCAGTGACGTTCCGGCGGTGGATGCCTGGGCCCAGAGGTGTGCCCAGGTCTGGAGAGCCACCCATGACCAGATACAACGCTCCACCCAGACCCAGAAGTCTAAGGCAGACCGCCGACGCCAACCTGCCCCAATATTCCATCCGGGCCAGCGGGTATGGCTCTCGACCCGAGACGTCCGTCTCCATCTCCCGTCCAAGAAGTTAAGCCCAAAGTATGTCGGCCCTTTTAAAATTGTTAAGAGAGTTAACCCGGTCACCTATAAATTGCTTTTGCCACCCCGCTACAAAATTTGTCCCGTGTTTCATGTCTCCCTTCTGAAGCCCGTGTTTTATAGCCCCATGTTCCCGCCCACGGCATCCCAAACACCCCCTCCACCACTCGATGTCGGAGGTCAACCCGCCTATGCGGTCCAGGCCTTGCTAGACTCCCGACATCGGGGTGGCGAGTTGCAGTATCTGGTAGACTGGGAGGGCTACGGACCTGAGGAACAGTCGTGGTACGGTCGAGGGATGTCCTGGACCAAGCCCTCAAGCTGGATTACCATCGCCAGCATCCCGATCGTCCCGCACCACTTCCCAGAGGTCGCGCTCCTTGCAACCGAGCGCGGCCGTCCAGAGCCGTCCGTAGCAGAGGGGGGAGTCCTGTAACGAACTCTGATCCTCAAGTTCACCCCGCCCCCTCTAGCTCTCACGCTCGCTCCCAATCACCAGAGTATTAGTTTCACCCGCACTCGCGCCCATCACTAGATTATTAGTTTCACCTGCACTGCTCGTTTTCCCCTATATATACGCTGCCCTTTCTCTCCACACTTGTTGGTTATTGTTTAGTTTACCCCTTCACTTTGCCAGCTCTAGTGTTCCCCTAGCTTCCCCTGTCTTTTCAACTCGCTTGTTTCGTCTAACTATATTCTGATTCCCCGGCTTCGACCTTATGCTCCTCTTGACTACTCTTCTGTGGATTTGCCCCTTTGTCATAGTCTGATTCCCCGGCTTCGACCTTACGCTCCCCTTGACTACTCTTCTCTGGATTTGCCCTTTTGTACTTTTGCTATCTCTGCCAATAAAAGCAGTTTTATTCGACATTGTGACTCTCTCTTCTTGTGCGGGTTACTTAGAAGTGTTGAAATTAAGAAGATGATATAAGATGAAATAAAGAAGTCTTTGCCTATTCTGATGGACTATCAAAACATAGTTGTGGTGATGGTGGCGTGATCTTGTGTCTGTTTGCGGGAGAGAGGGAGTGGTGTGGCTTGTCAAGCTGGTTGACATGATTTCTAACAGCTGTTCCCTTTACAAAAAGCTTCACTATGATACTGCGCTTTGCTAAGCGCTTTTGGGAACAATCCTGCATTGTGACCAGCTGAGAATATGTGTGTAACACGTCAATGAACATTGACCGGAATTTATAGCCTCGGCTGGTGAGATCATTAGATGCACCTGTGGCCAGGCTATAAATAGACGCGTCACCAGCGTGTTGTCAGATCCTTTTTCTTCAGAGCATACTGTGCTGTGTGTCTTACAAGCCTGTCAGAAACATTCTTTCCTCTGCTAGGATTTAGAATTTGTTAGGCAGTGCGCAGTGAACATTTTTTCCTTTCCCTCTTTCTATATATGTATATAAAACAGAAAAGAAAAAGGTGGAAAAATGTCGGAGAAGCAAAGCAAACGATGCGTGTTTCCCTGTCAACGTTCTATGACTGCCAGGGACACGCATCAATTTTGTTTTGTTTGTTTGGGGTAAGAGCATGCTGCTCTCGCTTTGGGGCAGGGCGAGTGCGTGCATTGTGACCTACTTTTGGGAGAAATGAGCGTTCACTCTCCCACCTGGGAATCACCTATCTGGGGTTTATATGGAATTCGATCACGATGCAGGCACAGTTGTCTCCCGCTCGTATCGTGTCCATTCAGAACACCCTGAGCAAACTCAGGCTAGGTCAAGATTGCACTGTTCACCAGTATCAACAAATACTAGGTCTGATGGCGTCTGCGTCCACGGTGATCCCTTTGGGCCTGCTCCATATGAGACCATTTCAGCTGTGGCTAAAAGCCAGGGGATTTCATCCAAGGGCCAGTCCCCTAGGGCTAATAAGGGTTATGCGTCGCGTGCTTCTTTCCCTTGCTATGTGGTTCAGACCCCGGTTTCTTACCTGGGGTCCCACTCTAGGTGTGTCTTGTCGTCGCAGGCTGTTAACGACAGACGCCTCCCTGACGGGCTGGGTCGTCAGCTCAGTTGTCACAGTAACTGTCTCGAGTCGGGTTGGCAATACAGCGGTAGTCTCTTACATAAACCATCAAGGAGGTCCACGTTCACATCAGCTAAATTTCTGGCACGTCGGATTCTCCTTGGGGCCCAGGGCAAGCCCCTGTCACTCAGTTTATGTCCCTGGATGCCCCTATGTGGGAGCAGATTTACTGTCCAGACAGAAAATACAGACGGGGGAGTGGAAACTCCACCCCTAGGTAGTGGAACAAATCTGGGTGAGATTTTTCAGGGTAGAAGAGGACCTCTTCGCCTCTATGAACAGTGTAATTTCTCCTCTACTTCTCCCTGAGTCACCCAGCCCCCCTGCATGGCCCTGAATGCGTCTGTATGCATTTTTCCCCGGTTTCTCTGCTCCCGGGAGTCTTGGCCAGAGTTCGCCAGCAAGGGTCTTGCCTCTTACTGATAGCGCCGCGCTGGCCGAACAGGGTATGGTTCTCGGAGATAATATCTCTCCTCGACAGCTTGCCTTGGGCGATTCCGGACGATATTTCATCCCCGGCCCGAATTGTGGAAACTTCATGTTTGGCCCCTGAAGGGTACCAACTGAGGGACACAGGGCTGTCACCTGAGACTATCGAGACCATTCTTAGTGCTAGGGCTCCCTCTACCAGAAGAATCTACACCAATAAATGGGATGTCTTCGAAAATTGGTGCAGTTCACATGGTGCAGATCCAGTTAACTGCCAAAATGTTTCAGTTCTGGACTTTTGCAGGAAAAACTTTCAGCAGGCATATGCCCCGCTACTCTCAGGGTTTATGTGGCCGCCATTTCGGCTTGCCATGCCTTGATGGACATCTCAAGCTCATGCCTGAACAAGTTTGTGACGCGGCAGGCTGGTCCTCTCTGTGCTCATTCATCAGTTTTTATGGCAGGCTCATGCCTTAACAAGTTTGTGATGTGGCAGGCTTTTCCTCTCCGCACATAACTTTATGGGTTAGATGTTTTTGCTACTCCGGACTCTTAAGTCCTTGAGTTGACATCTCAATGTCTGAGACCTCTCGCGTTCTTGTGAGCACACTTCACAACCGTAGGGGTCCGGACAGCCCCAGTGCAGCGGAGTGGGTATTGCGTTCCCAAAAGCGCTTAGCAAAGCGCAGCATCATAGTGAATCTTTTTCTAAAGGGAACGTCTTGTTCCCTGAAAAAAGCGGAACGAGATGCTGCGCTTCTTTGCCGCACTGGGATGTCCCAGCACTGCTCTTCAGAGAAAGATATCTGATGACACGCTGGTGACGCGTCTATTTATAGCCTGGTCACATGTGCATCTAATGATCTCACCAGCCGAAGCTAAAATTCCAGTCAATTTTCATTGACGTGGTGTCATGTTTCTTTTCAGTTGTTGTCATTCATGATGCAGTTTATTGATACCTCTCATCTCATGATGACGGACCTTCAACCTCCAGAACTGCCTCAGCAGAAGTATTGCGTGATGAGTAATGAAAGAGTGATAATCCTGTAATGTGTAAGTTTGTTTAAATCCTTAATTAATACATAGGTTTGAATACATTGTATTCTAAATAAACTTTGTCTTTAAAGAATGTATAAAACCAATGCTTTATAAACATACAGAATGTTGAATGGCATTGTGGAGGACAGTTTTTTTTAACCAAAAAGCATCACACTACATTATTTTCAGTTTAAAATATTAAATTTTTGAGTTTAAAAGTTTCTTTGCTTACTGTATATTCCTTAGTGGATGGTTGATCTTTTTATGCCCAAACATGATCATCATTGAAAGAGGACTTCAGTGCAGGTGCACTTTGCATCCATACAAAGAAAAAAAAAAGGAATTGACATTACAGCCATTGTCCATGAAATACTTCATCAAGAGTAAGCACTTCTAGCAGAGCATGGCATTTGCCGCGAAAGGAGTAGACATACTGGGAATCTGGGCAATGCCGTCAGCTGCGCTCTCCATGAGCAGTCTGACTATCTGGACAGAGCCTTGTCTGGCTGCCACCAGAACGGACCTGAAAAAGTTCAGTTTAGAGTTAACACCCAACTACAAGGACATCGATGCAGCTTTTGTGTTACTAATGCTGCATTATCAACACTGACCACATGTTGGTAATGTCAATAATAGTACCCAAATCCATAGTACATAGGGGCCATGGTTTTATCCTGGCAGGCAGCAGATGGCCTAACCCTGCTCACACCCAAATCCTAATCATATGGAGCCTGTAAGGCAGAGAAGCCTGCCAGGAACTACGGATGGCACCTTTCTCCTATCACAAAACTTTTACAGATGCCTGATTGTCCTACTGCATCACCAACAATATGGTTCGAAAGGTGTACTTCATATGTAGAACCCTCCATCAGCTGCCTTCTGGACAATGTTACAGCACACATGAATACATTAAAAAACTAAGTACACTACTTGCAGAAGTAGTTCTTTCACCAAGATTGGAAAGTTACAGACGTGCTTTTGTGACGCCACGAAATGGTGAGGCTCATGAATATTAATTAGATGATGCAAGATAATTTATATTAGATAAAATAATATTTTATTGTTTTTATAAATTGTTATTTTTGCTGACCAGTTCAAATGCTCTAATAAATATTTGTCATATTAAACTTTATAATATGTGCCACTGACAATACTGGGATTTTGTAATTGAGTGGATAAATACATGGATCTGCAAGAATAGGCCTGATATGATCTATTCGCAAATGAAGTCCCGCCTTCAACGTAGAGGAGCCAATCACCTTTTTTTTGGGGGGCGTCTTCCAGCGTGATTTGAGTTAAACAATCACAAGTATGATACATTTTGTCATATGTTACTCTTGATTTGAAACATGTTGTTTGATCGTAATCTTGACCAACCGTTTTGGAGTTTGGAGGTGAATTTATTGCTACTTTTTAATGTATTTTATCAATAGTAAATAGCTGTGTTTCCAAAATGGCAGATGAGCGAAATTAATTGCCTTGAAAGGTGAATGGACAGATCGATTGTTAAATATCAACATTTCCGATAATGATTTATCAATAATATTGATCCACACATAAAACTATATTAATTCTATAGTTTTCTTTTTTCCACTTGTGACTTTATTATTTACTTAAAGGAGCACGTAGTAACTTTTGTTTGTTTGTGTCATCTTGGACTTACATTGACTCCAAGTGGTACAGATGCAGCATCATTCAAAATCAATAGTTTTCAGTTACAGACAGGGGTGTAGATTCCAGGGGGAATACATATTTATGCCACCAATATTTATATATAAATGGGAAACAAATGCTTCATGCTGCATGCATCATGCAGCCTGTTTTATTCAGTTGTGTGCTGAATAGAAAGTCAAACCATTGACCCTTTTAAAGTGTAAACAGGTAATATTTTGAGAATAAAATAAGTAAACTTGCCCGCTTTGCGACAAATATAAAAATTTCTATAAATTTCGTATTTCTTTTTAATAATAACAATTTTTAAATAATAAATTAACAGGGAAGTAAAGATGGTAAAAGAAATAATTTATAATAATAATTATTCCATTTTTTAATGCCTGATAGAAAAGTAGCTACCTTTGTATAGCAATACAATACTTAAAGCAATTGCAAGATAGTCCCATTGGTCACATATACACTTCAGAATATTGAGTACACAACTATTTCTGGGCATAAAAGATACAAAAGCAATCAATGCGGAACATTGTATCACAAAAGGAATACAATGTGAATGTGCTATGCGCTACTTAAAGCCTGATGTGGCCCATTTACCAAAATTGTTGCCCACCACTGCCCTAAAGACACAGGCTGGAGAGTGGAACCCTTTTTTATTATTATTTAAAGTAATCTAAAGTTTTGCAAAGTAAATTATTTTTGAAATTTGTCTGTCTGTATTATTTATTTAGCCTCTCGTCCACTTACAGACACCAGGGGGCCAACTGATGCCAACTATGCTTTCAGACTTTGCACAGTTTGTTTACTTGTTTTGCAAGTCATGAAGCTTTCCAACCATTCCACACTATACCGTGTGAACAGGGTTGTTCAATGTGTAAATATGTAGGTAATGTAAGTTCTTCAGCTAGTCAATATTTTTAACACTTAAAACTTGTCAAGCGCGAAATAACACACTTTTGGGGGCCCACTTCTTCCTGTCTTTATCAGGCCAATAATTTGATAAAATTTAAATGTATGTATTAAAACGAATTTGAGCTGACCTCCCATCAGTAATTCTATGTTTCCACATCAAATCATATAATGTGCTTTATCCCCAATTTATACATCATAACAGAATCTGTATGATACCACATCCAGATAATTGGATGGTACCAGTGTTGATCAGCCAATTAAACAACCTTGCTTAGGGAGCAAGTAAGAATAATCCATCTTGAAAAACGCACAATATGTGAGCAACATATTTGGGAACATTTGCCATTTAAAAATGGTTGGAACAGATATTTTTTATTAAAGAAAAATTACAGACTGAATCGTGCCAATTAAAAGATATACATGGATGTCATAGTTTGAAAAATGTGACCTAATCTCTGAGTGTTGGCTTTTGTTGTTGCATGATTATGATAACTTGTCAAACTTTATTATTCACGAACAAACAAAACTGCAAAACACAGAAAAACGATAATTTACTTAACTACAATAAAATCTTGTAAAAATAAGAAACCTATTAAAAAATACAATACAAAGGAGTAAAAATACATATCTATGGCATTGCAAATACTAACAATTACTTATTTATTTTTCCAAAGAGTCCGTTATGTTATCAATGCCACCCCACATATCAAGAAGTATTTTTTTTTTCCAAATAAGCATAGTGTGTGTATATATACAAATAAAAGTACTACATTCCGATTTAATTCATCTATTTAACACCTGACTCCTAAATGTTGTATAGGTCTGACAATTACAAAAGCGTTTGTGACCTTTAAGCAATTTTTTTGTTGTATTTGTGCAAATATTATATGAAAATGTACAGTAAATGCCATTTAATTCCTAATAGTTTAGAGCAGGGGTTTTCAAATTGGGTGAAAGTGAGCCTCCCCCTAGAGAACTTGAAGACAGCCGTGCCCCACACCCCCCATTTAGGCTGTTATTATTGGTACTACTAGGCTATGTTCACTCAAAATTAGTTTATTGAATTAAGATAAACATTTTAAATTCTGTTTAATTTTGAAATGGGTTATATTTAAAAAAAAAAAAATTCAAACATGTTTGTCTTTCTTTTTAAAACATATTGTAAACACATACTTTGCAACACATTTTTACCACATTCAAGCAATTGGGAAACTGTTAAAATTAGCCTTCTGAACAGAATCCTCCACAGTCAAAAATTTTTAAGTATTCTCAACAGCCCTATAACCAAACAGCCAACGAAATCAGACATAAAATGAAATCAGCATGATGGACAGCTCTAGTTTCTGATCAATGAACAGATAACCCTCGACCCTCGTCAAATAACTCAACTGGAAACATGTTCATTAACAGCCACAGGCTGAGGCTACTAACATTATATCAATTGAATAAGAGCTATTTTCTATTTTCTTCAGCCAATTAAATAAAAATAATAAATCAACATCAAACAACATCAGCTATGGACAGCGCTGTTTTGTCACAGTATCAAATGCATAAAAATCACTTCCATGCCGATTTTGTCTCATCATTTTCATCACCTCTACATCAGTGGGAACAACGAGTCTTGACTTTTTGATGCACACATGTGATCGATGTGAGGCTGCACAGTAGAAAAGAAAAAAACTAGGGCTGTCGATTTAATGCGTTAATTCAGTGCGATTAATTTAACAAAAAATATCGCGTTAAAAACATTTACGCAATTAATCGCATACCCACAGGCCATAATAAAGAAGATTCCTGAGAAATGCAAGCTTGTAGTACCACCTGTTTACTCCAGAGGGCAGTAAGTGGAAAAACCTACATGCGTTTCGTTCTTGCGTTCAAAACACTCGAAGGAGTGCAAATGCAATCTAAGGGATCTCAAGATTTGTTTAAAGATTGAGTATTAAACTATATTTAGCTTGACACAGTGACTTAAACATTTTATGTTTATGACGCAACACACCCGAAACGCTACACAAGCATTTCTGATGTAGGTGTAATTTGACGGATCCTTAAACAAGCCCTCATAATAAATCTCCATCTGATTGACAAATTCACTTGTGAAATGGATTGCTTTGAACTGTGTGCCAATGATTGACTTATGTTCAATAATATGGTAGTAAACAATACATTGTATTCTAAAGCCGCTTTTTGTATTGTCTTATCAATGATTAACTCTTCTTCTACAAGAATGTAATGCATTTTAATTATCTGAATATTTATATATATATATATATATATATATATATATATATATATATATATATATATATATATTTTTTATATTTAAAGATAACTATGTATAATTATATATTGATATAAATATGTATAATCATTATATATTGAATTAATATTATATGATGGGCTTTCTCAGCAAATATTTGTATATGCGATTAATCGTGATTAATTAATCGGGACACCATGTAATTAATTCGATTAAAAATTTGAATCAATTGACAGCCCTAGAATTAACATAAATCATCCTCCACCTGCAGCCTTGATCGGTATTTGCTTTTAAGCAGGGTCAAAGCGGAAAACCTGCACTCACATAAGTAAGTGGAGGTGAAGGGGGTGAGGACTTTCATAGCCTTTCGAGAGAGGTGGGGAAACTCAGTCCTGTATGTAAAGCAATGCGATATGATGTTTCAGTCACCTTAGTATTAATAGAGCTAAAAGTCTGGATTACTCTCTTTTGTGTTTGAATTCTTTCAGATTTCTGTAATTGTAAAAGTGTATTGTAGACACTACAAAGCAATCCATTTTGCAACACGCATATGCATAACATAACAAGCTAGCAGGACAGATGTGAACCTTTATGGGTTTTTCTCCCCACGCCTCTCCAATTGAAAACCTCTGGCTTAGAGCAAGTTCAGCAAACAGAAGCATTTAATTTTCTAACTTTATTCTCTCTGTATTGACAGTCAAACTGAAAAGTAGGCCTGTTCTCGTTCTTGATGATTTAGGAATTTGATCAGCCTTGGAGGAACTGGCAGCTTGTTTATTTTCTTCAGTCTGTTGATCCCAAGCAGTTTGCGGATTTTCAGTCTGCAGAGCTGCATCAGTGGGCGTGGAGGTGCTGCAATCAGAACCAGCAAATGAATACACAGGTGACTGAAATCATTTGCACATATGTGAATAATTGGAGCAATAGGTATGTTAAGATGTTTGGGTGCACATACTTGCTTTCTCTTTGATGCAATTCCAGTCAGGGTAACTGTCCAGATATTCAGTGAGTCTTGCACAGAGTTTCACATCACCAACATAGTCAAGTAGCACATCTATAATCGGTCCTGCCCAAAGTGAGTAATTGTCTGTGGAGATCATCTCACAGAACTAGTCAAATTAAAGTAAATTTAAAGTAAAGTTCAGTGAAAGTAAGTCAAATAAAAAAATTGATGTTCAATTATACGACTCTGTACCTCAATATTGATTGTGGTCTTTGCCACAATCAAATGTCTTTTTTGTCTTTGCAAAATAAGCATAATAACTAAGTATGTAAAATATATTAATATGGGACTATACGCATCATAATGCAACACAAGATTTTATACAATACTATATGTAACCGGGGTTCCCTGCTCTGTCTCTCCACCAGGGGCCCTTGGCCTAAAAAATGTTTAAGGCCCCAGCAATACATAACAATTAAAAGAACAAAAACAATCACTTGTGTAATTTGTGTGCTTCAAACCACCTACCTGAACGCAGGTCTTCTCTGTACTTTCATATCTGTTATGCCTCTGATTACCTGTCGCCTTTATAGGTGGATGAGGATTGCTGCCATAAACACAACTGAAGCATGACAAGGCATCACAGCCATTATCCATCAGATACTTCAATAAGGTCAGGTACTTCATGCAGAACATAAGAGAGGCTGGAAAGGTGGTTGGATGAGTTGGTATGCTGGCATTGACATCAGCACCATGTTCCACCAACAAAGTCACTGCTTTCATGCAACCCTGCCTCAGGGCTACCAGGAGTGGGTTGAACGTGTCCAGGTTTGGATTAGCGCCAGCCTCCAGTAGCATGGTGGTTGCCTCGATGTTGTTGTTTATGACAGCGAAATAGAGTGCTGTGCAGCGTCGATCTTCATACATTTTAGAGCGATACTCAGACAACAGGGCATTGACATCAAAGCCGGCCTCAATCAGCAACTCAAGAACGTCATCTCGGTTGCGCTCTGCTGCTAAATGCAGGGGGCTGATCCCGGAACGCCGCACTCTGGCTTTGCTCGTGGCTGGGATCAGCATGGAAACTAACCTGAAAGTGAGAAGTTTCGTGATTGTGTGTATTATCTGATTGCCTTGTGTATGCTTAAAGGGTGAGTTCTCCTCAAAATGAAAATTCTGTCAGCATTTACTTACCCTCATGTGGTTTCAAACCCCTATGACTTTTTCTTTTGTGGATCACAAAGGGAGATTTTAGGTAGAATGAGAAACTCAGTCACCATTCACTTTCATGGAAAAAGATGCAATGAAAGTGAAAGATGCAATGAATGGTGACTTTGAATAACATTCTCACTCACATCTCCTTTTGCATTCCACAAGAGAGAGAAAGTGAAATAGCTTTGCAGCAACATGGGGGTTACTAAATGACTAAATGAACTATCCCTTTAAGTGTAGAATTATCTCTTAATTTACTCACCCTCATTCCATCCCAGATATGTATGACTTTTTTGTTTTTCAGCAAAACACAATTGAAGATTTTTAGAAGAATATTTAAGCTCTGTTGGTCCTCACAATGCAAGTGAATGGTACTAACGTTTTGAAGATCCAAAATGCTCATGAAGACAGCATAAAAATAATCCATTAGACTCCAGTGGTTTAATCCATATCTTCAGAAGTGATATACTAGTTGTGGGTGAGAAACAGATACATATTTAAGTCCTTTTTCACTATAAATTCCTCTCCCTGCCCAGTAGGTGGCAATATGCATGAATAATACCAATGTGTGAAATATTCTTCACAAAAAAAAATCTTTGTGTTGAGGAGAAGAAAGAAAGTTATACACATCTGGGATGGCATGAGGGTGAGTAAATGAGAGAATTGTCATTTCTTGGGTGAACTATTCCTTTAAGTGTGACAAAGCACACTTACAGATATCATGTTAGTATTTGACACAGTTTGGTGACAATTATGTCTTCAGAAGAAGACTAATTATGCATGTACATCTCTAAGAAGCTGGTTGGTATACAGTGTTTAATGATAATGACGTTTTAAAGGAATTTTTCATGCTACCAAGAATTATGGTATGGGACGAATAGTTTTAGTTTAGATTAGTTTTTTATTTTGAAAGTAAAAATATTTGCTCCAAATACTGGTTGTTACAAAGTCAAACATCTCAAATCAAAGTTACAGGTTAGCACCCTGTTGCTACAGCAAAGCTTTAAAGCAGCCATTGAGACGTACTTCATTGCACTTTTGTTGGTACACCTGTAAGTGAGGAGGTCTCTGCTGAAAATTAATGCAAGATAATGAGATGTATTAAACCTAAACACTAAAGAATCAATGTCCTCAGCATATTCAAAAGTTATTTAGAAAATTATGACCTGAGAACATTAGAAATTTCTCCCACATCACCTACAATTATGAATTGATTATTAAATTCTGCATACCCATCACTGCCACGCTGAGCTGCAATATGGATTGGCATCAGTCCTGTTTTTCCAGGCTGGTTGGTGTCTGCATTTTTAGATAGAAGGAATTCTACAATGTCCTCATGACCATTCTTACAGGCCTCATACAGTGCTGTGGCTCCATCTGCAGCCTGACTGTTGAGATCTGCACCTGATAAAGAAATAAAATGCAGAACAGGACAAGCAGATGTGTAGCCAAAATGTAAATCAGTCCAACACTTATTTTTACATAGCACTCTCTTGTCTTTTACTGCTTTTTTATTGTGACATTCATAATACAATAAAGTAATGATCCACACTCGTATGATAGAGACTTCTGTTACTTTGTATTACATGAACTAAGGGAAAATGGCACTAAGGAAGGCCTGTGTGCCGAAATGTCGATCTTTTCCACTAAATTCATGTATTAAAAAGTAAGAAGAAGTCTATAATCTAAATTACAAATAGCCAAAATGTCAACCCACAATTGAAGGAACAGATGGATTTTGTTGATGGACTTTCTAAGTTCAAGTCAAAGACAACCCTGCATGCAAACCATGACAATGAAATGTTTGTTACCATTTTTTAAAAGGAAGCGAAGTGCATCCACTTTTCCACTTTGGGCTGCTACAAAGATAGGTGTGATTCCGTACATATTGGATATGCTGACTTTGGCTCCAGCTTTAACCAGCATCTCACAGATTTCCACATTGTCCCTGCACACAGCCTCATGCAGAGCAGTCCAGCCTTGAATACAGCTCTTATTCACCGAGGCACCATAGTTCAGTAGCATGGCAACCATTGCAGGGTTCTCCTTCTCACAAGCTACAGATATGTTTAGAATTTATAACATTACCATCACACCACTGAAGGACATTTTAAATGAAGGGAAAGAATAAAAGATCTTTATAAGAATTCAAATAAAATGTGTTGGTGTAGCCAAGTGGTTAAAGATCAGGGCTAAGTTGTTATGAGCTATCACTGTTCACTTTTGTTTTATGGAGAAAAAAATGTGCAATGAAAATTAATAATGGCTGGGATTTAAATACAGCTTCTTCTGTGTTCCACAGAAAAAAAGAAATTCAGACTGGTTTGGAAAAACATGAGGGTGAGTAAAATTCACAGTTTTGGGTGAATTCACCCAAATATATATTTTTACAATATTACCTCTGTAAAGTGGAGTCTCGTTGTCATTATTGGTAATATCAAGGTCAGCCCCTTTCTCAAGAAGAGACTCCACACATGCAAGATGGTCCCTGGTCACAGCTAACATTAAAGCAGTCTGTTCCTTTAAAGTGCGCTGATTAATCATCCCAGGTTGAGCTTTGAGAATAGGGATCATAAACAAAGCATGAGCTATGTGTTAGAGGTCACTTAATAATGTTCGATAGAGTAATTCTCAAATGAGTGGGAATAGCACTCTACCTTTTAGGAGAATTTTGATACATTGATCTTGTCCATAATATGCCGACTCATGCAAAGGAATCCATCCATATTTATTTGGTGTAAGGAGGCTGCACTCGGGTTTCTTAACCAGTAGTCTCACTGTTCCAACATCTCCTTCCCAAATAGCCTTAACAATTGGCTCCATCCCCCTACAAGAGAAAATGTTTTTATTTGGAAGTGTTGCAGATGAGAGGATGTTCAATGTACCTCTCATATACAACATAATAAACTCTTTTGTGTTCATGTGACACATTTGGGAGATTACATTACTCACTCCTCGGGCTCAGGTGTGACCTGCATAGTGCCATCATGTCTTAGGTATGCCACCATGCGTTTGCCATTGCCAGTAGTGAAGTGACTCTCTGAGAACACAGCCTCTGGATTTGTTAGTTCTCTTTTGGAGAAAAGAAATGTGTTTAGATATATTTGGATAAGTGTTACTATGCTTCATTAATTTACTAGTGATTGCACAATCACTGGACTCATTTCACCACTGAACCTTTTAGAGGATGACTGTAAAAAGGTTCAATATATGTTGTCAAGGAGGAAGCAGAGAACAGAAACTTAAACTCCAACGATGGGTTTTATTTTCACACTCCATAGATAAATACTGCTTTTCAGCACAGTCTTCATCACTTTCAGGTGTGAATCTTTATTGCTCTCTCTCCAGACAAACACTCAAACATGCCCCAACCTCCACATACCCCCACAGCCAGGCCAGGGAGCCATCCAGCCCCAGAACAGTTATCTGTGCCCCCGGTCTGTGGACCACCCCGAACTTAAAAGGTTGTAAAGCCAGATACCAATGGGTGATCCTCGCGTTAGCATCCTTCATGCGGTGGAGCCACTGGAGTGGTGCGTGGTCAAAACAGAGGGTGAAGGCCCATCTCAACAGGTAGTATCGGAGGGTAAGAACAGCCCATTTGATCGCCAGACATTCCTTCTCAATAGTTCTGTACTTAACCTCTCTCAGCGATAGCTTGCGACTAATGTACAGCATTGGTCGGTCCTCATCCTCCACTTCCTGCGAGAGCACCACCCCAGCCCCCTGTCCGAAGTGTCCATCTGTAAAACAAATGGGAGAGAGAAATTAGATGCCTGTAAAAATGGTCTGCTACAAAGTGCAGCTTTTACCTATGTAAATGCCTGTTGACACTGCTCCGTCCTCTGGACTGGATCTGGAGCTCCCTTTCTAGTGAGATCTTTCAGCGGGCTGGTGACATCCGAATAATTAGGCACAAACCTTCTATAGTAGCCAGCTAGCCCCAGGAAATGTCTCACCTCTTTTTTGGTCTTGGTTCTTGGGAATGTCTCAATCACTGTGATCTTATCAATATGGGGATGCACCTGCCTATGACTCAAGTGGAATCCCAGATACCATACCTCCACCCGTCCAATTGTGCTCTTTTTAGTGTTTGCTGTGAGTCCCACTCATTGCAAAGACCTCAGAACAGCCCTCAGATGCTGCATGTGCTGCTGTCAATCGCCAATGTATATAATGATGTCATCCAAATTGACAGTGGCGTAAGCAGAATGTGGTCTGAGGACTCGGTCCATAAGGTGCTGAAATGTAGTTGGGACCCAAAAAAAAGGAATGGAAGGGTCACGAATTGGTGTAAACCAAACGGTGTGGAGCGCCATTTTTTCACGAGACATCGACATTCAGGGGATCTGCCAATAACCAGTGTCAAATCCAGTGTTGAGTAAAATTGAGCTGTGCCCAACCGATCGAGCAAATCATCAATACGTGGCTTTGGGTATCCGTCAAATTTAGACACCACATTGACTTTCCTATAATTCACACAGAACCACAATGACCCGTCACACTTAGGGACTAAAATAACCAGGCTGGAACAATCACTGTGGGATTCTTCTATAACTCCCATATAGAGAATTGCATCTTATTCTTCCCAAACTACTTTTTTCTTGTGCTCGGGAAGACGGTAGAGATGACTACGTACTACTACCCTGTGCATAGTCTTGATGTGGTGCTGTTTGAGGTTTGTACGACCAGGTAGAGGTGAGAACACATCTGCAAATAATTTTTGCAACTTGGCAATCTCTGTGACGGTAAGAGGTGGTCCCCACAAGTGACCGGGTTGATATGATTGGCTTTTAAGTTCACCTCAAGACCGAGCTCTGCCCTCTCTGGAACAATTTTAGGAGGAAGATATTGTATATTTGACGTGTATCACCCCCTATCTCTTAGTTTTACCGCCTAATCGAGATATCCCACTCGTGTGACCTCAAAGGGTCCTTGCCACTTGGCAAGCAATTTGGAGCTCAATGTTGGGAGTAATTTAAGCACTTTGTCTCCCAGTGCAAATTCCCGTAACTAAGCTCCCCTGTCATATAATCGGCTTTGACGTTCTTGAGCTTGGAGCTAATTCTCCTGTTTTAGTTGACACAAAGTGTGGAGTTTTGATCAAGAAAATTTTTTATTTTGTTTTAACTGTTTGAAGGTCCCTCCTCCCAAGCTTCCCCCATGACGTTGAGCACGCTGCACGGTCGATGCCCATACAGCAGCTCGAATGGGGAAAACCCTGTGGAGGCTTGGGGAACCTTTCAAACTGCAAATAACAGGGGTTCGAGCCTTTGAGCATGAACTTACGAATCATATTTTTCAGGGTTTTATTAAATCGTGCCACCAACCAACACTGGTGCAAATTGATTTAATACCCAATAATTTGTACAGTTAGCATAGTGTAGGTGACAAATTTAGTGCCTTGATTAGTGAGGATTTCTTTTGGAATCCCCACTCAGGAGAATTTTAAGTAGAGTGCCTCCGCAACAATACTTGCTGAGATGTTACGCAGAGGCACTGCTTCCAGATATCTTGTTGCATAGTCCACCAGAACTAATACAAAGTGATGACTGCATGCTGTCCATTCTAATGGCCTGACGAGGTCCATGCCAATTCTTTCCAAAGGGACTTCGATTAGTGGCAGAGTGCAAAACGGTGCTTTGAGGTAGCCGTTGGATTCACCAGCTCAACACTTCCCCGCGAATGCCCGGCCAATAGAAATAGCCATTATACGGTTCAGTGTTTTTCACTTTCCCAAGTGTCCTGCCATCAAATTATAATGAGCCACCTGGAATAACATTTCCCAACAGCTCTCACCTGATCAAAGGTGTGCCTAAGGATCTCATATCATAGCTGCTCCAGAGGGATATCCCCTGCTGGGAATCCAGGTCATCCTGACGTGGAGCTGACGTAGATGGCCCCGGCTCCACCTCCCCAGCCAGTGAATCTCAAACCACACACCGAGACACTTTGTTACAGGACCCACCCACACAAATTTTCCTCAATAAAGCAGTAAATGCTTGCCAATTCATTTCCAAGATTAGTGGACAGGTGGGGACAAACCGCAGCCTTAACTCAATGCTTTTTCCTATGGAATTGAATGATGAGGGTAACCAAAGGATAATCATGAACATCCCTGTGCACACACCTTACCTTCACCCTCCTATTTGTGCCCAATGCCTCGTTTTGAATCAAATGTTGGTGAATTGTGGTGGTTTTTCAGCAGCAGGAACTGGGAGACTAGTCAGGATCGAGGGAAAGATGAATGCAGCAATGTACAGAGACATCCTTGATGAAAACCTGCTCCAGAGCGCTCTGGACCACAGACTAGGGCAAAGGTTCATCTTCCAACAGGACAACGACCCTAAGCACACAGCCAAGATAACAAAGGATTGGCTACGGGACATCTCTGTGAATGTCCTTGAGTGGCCCAGCCAGAGCCCAGACTTGAACCCAATTGAACATCTCTGGAGAGATCTGAAAATGGCTGTGCACTGACGTTCCCCATCCAACCTGTTGGAGCTTGAGCGGTCCTGCATAGAAGAATGGGAGAAACTGCCCAAAAATATTTATTTTATTTTTAATAGATTTGCAACGATCTCAAACAAACTTCTTTCACGTTGTTATTATGGGGTATTGTTTGTAGAATTTTGAGGAAAATAATTAATTTAATCCATTTTGGAATAAGGCTGTAACATAACAAAATGTGGAAAAAGTGAAGCGCTGTGAATACTTTCCGGATGCACTGTATGCCAGTTTTTTTTGGTTAAAAAATATCCCTGAAAATCAACTCCAGGGGGGCAAATATTAATATATATTGTATTCCATAGATATAAAGAGATTTTTTGACTTCCAGTGATGGGCCCAAGGGCATCATTGGATGTGTTCTGGAAGAGTTTACGTCTTCAAGGTCAGATTACTGGGAAAATCCAAACAAGTGGATTTCGGCACAGTAAAGTATAGTGTCTTTATTTTTATACATGGTGGCATGTGAACTTCTTGCAGTGCTCCACTTGGACCTTTTTCAAATGTTATCTGTTGCCATTAAATGAAGAGGAACAGGTGTGAAGCAGTTGTGTCAGCCATCTGAGAATTTGCTATGCATCTGTAAGTGATATTGTGACCCTCCCTTTTCAGCTGCATCATCAAAGCATGACTGGAATTTTCAAATGGCAACACATTAACAAGTGTGTTTTGATACGATCAAACCTCTTTCTCTGTTTTACATTGTGAAATACACTAATGCTCAAGGAAATGCATCTTCATAGACCAAAGATTACCTTACAATAAGTCCTACTTCAGAGTAGCACATTTGTTTTGTTGGGAAAGGTTCTGCGTTTTCTAAGACTTTGTAAAATGTGTTTATTGTTTTTCAACTGTTTTGTTATGACACACTTGGCATTACACAAAGATCTTGCTGTGCTTGCTCTCAGATGAGAGTATTTCTTTAAAGAGTGCAAAGATATGTGATTGTGTATAATGCAAATCTAACTGTGGGTACATGCCCCTTAGAATTATGCTGATTCATCAAAATTAGAAATTAGAACAAAGTAATGTGCGAACGCACCTGTTGTGCACAATATATATATATATATATATATATATATATATATATATATATATATATATATATATATATATATATATATATAAATACATATGCAATATGTAGTGAATGAGAACCAATATTAGTGAGACATGAATGTAACTTTGTACCTTGGGGGATTGGCAGGGCATGCACCTGGTGCAGGCTGCTGCTGCTGCTGAGGACGACGTGATAGTGGAACTGGGCGGGAAAATGCTGGTCTGTTCACAACAGTAGAGGGCTTTGTGGTTTCAGTCCCAGAAGCAGAGCTATGGGCATCAGAAAGACTGCGCTCAACTGCCAGTTGTAAGAGCTCATCATCAGACAAGGTGCTGTAAAGACTGTAGTCAGTAAATTCTATACTGGTGCCTGTGGTACCCAGCATGGACACACTGGCAGCTGCCATGATGGATTTTGGATCTTAAGACAATAAAAACAAATTAATTACATAATGAAAGAGAGCTACTCGGCAAACATGTCACACAGTAGCATTGCATACATATGGTGTAAATTGGGAATGAAATGGGGGGGTGCAGCATGAAGCATCTACATGTTTCCATTGATCATGATATAAATATGGGGGGGTTACTTGTTTTTATTATTTTTCTTTGCAATTCTTCCCATAAGGCCTGCACCCCCGAGTCTTCTGTTTACTGTTGTACATGAAACTAGTGTTGAGTGGTTAGAATTCAATGAAGCTGTCAGCTGAGGACATCTGAGGCATCTATTTCTCAAAATAGAGACTCTGATATACTTATCCTCTTGTTTAGTTGTACATATGGCCATCTCATCTCTTTCTGTCCTTGTTTGAACTGTTGTCCTTTGTCTTTGAAGACTGTAGTGTACACCTCTGTATGAAATCTTTTTTTTTTTTTTTTTGGCAATTTCAAGCATTGTATATCCTTCATTCCTCAAAACAATAATTGACTGATTTATTTTTTGCCATTTTTGACCTAATATTGACCTTAAGACATGCCAGTCTATTGCATAGTGTGGCATCTCAAAAACAAACACAAAGACAATGTTAAGCTTCATTTTACAAACCAAATAGCTTTCAACTGTGTTTGATATAATGACAAGTGATTTTCTAGTACCAAATTAGCAATTTAGCATGATTACTAAAGGATAAGGTGTTGGAGTAATGGCTGCTGGAAATGGGGCCTGTCTAGATTTGATCAAAAATTACTTTTTTCAAATAGTGATGATGCTGTTTTTTACATCAGTAATGCCCTGACTATACTTTGTGATCAGTTGAATGCTACTTTAGTGAATTAAAGTACCATTTTCCTTCAGAAACAGCAAAATCTGTAAATTATGAATACTTTTTTACATCAGTGTCTTGAACTTGACCTGAGCAACCACTGCAACCAATGCAGTGAGACTTGAGCTTGTTGAAGACCAAATGTGCCAATATGTTCTGGATCAGTTGCAGAGGTTTGATTGTTTATGCAGGAACCCTGCCAGAAGAGCATTGCAGTAGTCCAGTCTTGATATAACAAGAGCTTAGACAAGGAGTTATGTAGCATGCTCAGATAAAAATAGTCTGATCTTTCTAATATTGTACAATGAAAAGTTCATTCTGTCTTTGCGATGTGGTCGGTGAAGTTCAACTGATCGTCAAACAGTACCTTGGATGGTGTAACCGTTCATGTGTCAAGCTGAATTGTGAAGCCATATAGTCATCTGTTTCTCACAAAATATATTCATATTACTTAATTTCACACATTAACACACTTAATTAGTGTGTGAATGTATAGTACGAATACATTATAGTACACTGTATAACAGAGATGCAACTGAGGGGGTAATTGTTTTGTTTTTGCACACAGTGTCTGTTGTTTTAGCACCTAAATTACTTAATAATGCAAATTAAGTAATTTCGCAATCATGCCCCAAAAGTGAAGAGATTAATTTACATTGCACAATTCCAGACCTTGCGGATTAGTCCTGAGAGCTAGGTTTTGGAGAATGCAGACCACCATGCTCTAGGATACTTACATTTGAATTTGATCTGTTGAATGCTGGACATACACTCAACTGGACATACATACTGTGCAAAGGTCTTAGGCACATAAGATGTTTCACAAAATCATTTGTCTTAAGATGGTTATTTATATCTGCTACTTTAGTGTGCCAATAGGAAATATACATAATCCCAAACATTACTTTTGCAAATAGAATAGAAGAACAGGGAGCCCTGCAACAGATGTCATGGCCCTCACAAAGCCCCCCACCAAACATTGGGTCAGTCTGGGATTACATGAAGAGACAGAAGTAATTGAGACAGCCGAAATAAATAAAATAACTGTGGCGAATTTTCCAAGAAGCTTGGAATATCCTATCTGCCAACAACCAAGAAAAACTGTGTCCAGGTGTAAGTATGAGAATTGGTGCTGTTTTGAAGGCAAAAGTGTTCACAGCAAATATCAATTTAGCTCTTTTTCTGTTTACTGGACTTTGTATGACATTAATTGATGAACGAATACTATTAATGTAGGATTGGTGGTGGTGTAGTGGACTAAAGCACATAACTTTTAATCAGAAGGATGCTGGTTCGATCCCCACAGCCACCACCATTGTGTCCTTGAGCAAGGCACTTAACTCTAGGTTGCTCCTGGGGGATTGTCCCTGTAATAAGGGCTCTGTAAGTCGCTTTGGTAAATGCATAAATGTAAATGTAATGTCATTATTTTTAAAAGAAATCTTCACTTTGTAAGTTTTTCACAAGTTTTTCATCCATTTATGTCAAGTTTTTATTGCCTAAAACTTTTGCACAGTACTGAATGCACAGTTACAATGCTCTTCTGCATCATTTGAGCAACATTTGATGAATTATTGCCACTAATATCAATAGAAAATGTAAACAAATGGCTCTTTTAAACAAATTTCTGTTAATAGCATGGTAATAGCACACCGTTTACTGCTCCAGACAAATAGCAATGTGTTTTGTGAACAAGGCGTAATCTATAGTATGCCTAATTTACATTGAAAGGAAGAATGTTTGCGCTGAATATATAATGCAGCTAAAATATTACAATACAGTGCTATTTCCGCATTAAACACCTGGTTAACATGGATTGTGGGTGTTTAGTGAATAAGAACTAAACATTTAGTAAGTTCGCCCTGAGTGTTGTGATTTGATGGTAATTCAGACACATTTGATGGAAATTATGCAGTTTAGCTACAGTATTTTATGAAATTCCTATTCTATGATTGGTAATTTAGGGCACATAGTAACTTTGAATACTGTTTTACAAATCATATATTTGGCTGCAT
Organism: Xyrauchen texanus; assembly: GCF_025860055.1. NCBI lineage: Eukaryota > Metazoa > Chordata > Actinopteri > Cypriniformes > Catostomidae > Xyrauchen > Xyrauchen texanus. The sequence continues at coordinate 24,239,226 of NC_068305.1, forward strand.
ATTTTGGCCAAATGTTTAATTGAAAGATCTGCAACCTTTATTATCATTTTAGTATAATTTCATGCCTATGTTTCAGCATATAAAACACAGATACAATAAGGTCACAGCTGCATGCACAATGACCTTATTACCCATCAACATCCAACATACAGCACAATTAATGCTTTTGTTATATGCATTTTAAAAAAAATCAATCAAACAATCAAAACAAAAAACATTCATTTCATTTTATTAAAAAAAGAGAAAAGATAAAGAAACATCATTTTAACTGAAGAGTTGGACTCAGTACCATATCTGAATGAATGATGATGTTTTGCATCTTTCAACACTTATACAATATTTATGTACAGATATGTCCTGTTACTGAAGGATCACTTTTATATCACACCATACAAAAAAAAAAAAAAACTTGGTACTTACCCACTTCACAATTGTTTTTCTTTCTTTATTAATTTGGATCAGGTTTCCAAAAATTAAAATTAAAATGTTTATCTGTTTTTCTTGATGTCCAGTGTTGCACACTTGTCACTTGCTTACACTGAGAAAACTTTAACTCCCTGCAATGAGAGGCCTTTAACTGTCACCTAACACCCGACTGTTTAGAGGATGCTTCTGGAGAGTACACGTGACATGCAGTGTGCCAAGTTTTTTAACCTCTTAGCTATGGCTTCTCTTGAGAGGTAGCAGACCTAGATTATGAAAACCGCCTGTGGGACAGAGTACTAGTGCAATGACAATAACAACAGAAATGTGCATCCAGAAATATTTGAGCTCAAAATATTTAATATAGCATATTTCTTATGTTTAGTTTTATTTTATAACATACAAAAAGAATATATGGATATTGCATCTCAGTAATATGAAAATGTATGACGTATCTGGTAGTTATTTGTATACTTTCCTTCCTACATCTGTCTATTTTGCAACATATTGTTTTGTTTATTGAAGCCTTTATTGCCTAACTGGGTTAAATTCTTACGCTGTATTTGCTGTGTCAGGTTACAGACGTGTCAAGGCTACGAGACAAACAAGACATGAAATAACATTTTCTAAATACCTGTTACTTATTTATAGGCAGAGCTGTTGTGTTAAGGTCAAGTGTACATATGATCAAGGTTTTAAACTTTCATCCTTTCTGTATTGTCAGCTATAACGGTTTGTCTGTTTTTAGTGCCATTGTAGGATAATTAATGACTAATTGGACAAACATTATCAAATAATCAAGAGGGTTGTGAAGTAAATTAAGGTTGACTGTAGATTTGCACTTCTGTGTCTTCTTGCTGTTCATTATGAGGTCTTCCAGTGGTCAGAAAGGAGACAAATTAGACTCTTATACAGACACGAGGGTTGAATTTTAATATACAGGCTGTAAAGAAACTTCTCAGGTCTTTTTGACCTTTGTAATGTGTTTTGTTGCCTCAGTTCGAGCATTTTTGATTGCCATTCCTTTTGTTTTGGTTTTGTTAAAAATATAACAAAAATATTTCATAGGTTGAAATATATCTAATATATTTGTCTATTTAATGATGTATATTTTATATAGGACATGATTATATTTGGTTTTAGTTCAGAGCAAAGACTAACAGCAATGTGGTGGCAGAGTTTATATTTACATGTGTCTTGCGTAAGTATATGAATTCTGACTGGCTAATTATAGAGCTTATATAAACCACAGTCAGCTGCATGAGTTAGCAGTATTATCTAAGAATGTTGTAAGGTGAGAGGTGCCATTAAACTTAAATGCATCACATGACTTTCAGCAATCAGTTACCAATGAACAATTTGACCTCTTATTTTAGGTTAAATATGGTTACTGTGACTGGTTCACTAATGTGCTGCTTCTTTGAGCTTCAACTACTGTTTTCGGTTAAGCAACTCAAACTCTCTCACACACAGTGAGAGCTCCCAAAGAACTCTCAAATTGACTTAATACAACTTTGTTGTGATGCAGCATAACAAGATTGCAAGACCACAGAGAAAGTCTCAAGCAAAAAGAAAACACACAGGAAATTCACAGGAATACTTATAAAGCTTAGTGCTTAAAGCTAATCCCTACACAAAGCTGTACAATGGTTATTGTTTACTAATTTACAAAACTAGTTTACAGTTAATTGTACTCTGTACATCTTTGAAACATTAAAGCAGAAAATACCTTCTCTTAAGGATTAGTTGCATTACAACTCTGTATAAATATTACTGAATATGTAATATTTCTGTATGTTTACTGCATAGTTTATGAAGACCAAAAATTAAGGTTCTGGACTTTGACTCCCAGGTGTTGTGGCAACCAGTAAAATCAATTTTGGAGTCTCATTATAAAAAGCATAAGTGTGCCAGTAGATTTTGTTATACACTTTTACAGATAAAATTACATTTAGCTAAAAAGCTATTTTTATGCATATAAAATGCATATTTATGTGCATTTGAATATAATTATATATTGTATACAATTGTGTATAGAGAATAACTACCTTTACATACATTATAAAACTAATAATTTGCATTTGCCAGCTATTTTCAGATCCCTTAAAAATAATCTAAAAATAAATCAAACAAAAAAGAAATTCAAAGCAGCGTGCTCTGAAAATAATTAAGATTTGTATGCCGTTCATCACAGGATATCTTTGAATTATTCTTGTTCATAACTCAAAAACTTGATTAGTCTCCTAGGAAGAGCATTAACTAGTCTCAGTCTTTGGAGTTCCATTCGTTGACGAATCTTGAGTCTGCACAGATGCATCAAGGTACAAGGAAGAACTAAAATAGAAAGACTTCAGGTTACTTCTGAATGGTATCAAACTTCATTTAGCTGCCTTACAGTATGTATGTGTCATTAATCAGACAGTTCTGCAAATCAAGAGATAGAATAGTATAGTTAAAGGGAGAGTTCACCCCAAAATATAATTCTCTCATCATTAACTCACCCTCATGCCCTCTGTGGAACACAATGAAAGTTTTTTATGTATGATATCTTATTGTGAGCTTGAAAGATTTGCTCACCTTTGACTTACATTGTATGGACAAAAAGGACATACATCCTTAAAAAAATCGTTCATGTTCCGCAGAAGATAGAAAATCAAACTCCCAATATTCTGAGATGGCAAGAGGGTGAGTAAATTATGAGAGAATTTTCCTTTTTGGGTGAACTATTCCTATAGTAATAGTTTGTAGAAATAAACAGTATGCTTACATGACTTTTCTTTAATATGTGCCCAATCATTGTTGTTATCCAGGTGTTCCCTTATTCTTGAGCAGAGTTTAACATTACCCACATAGTCAAGTAACATGTCTATGATGGGCCCCACCCAGTCACTGACAGAGGGATCAGAGATTATCTCACAAAACTGTTAAAAAAAAAACAAATGAAGAACATTTTGAAGAAAATAGTCAATGTAAATCTAAAGAGAAAGTATTGCAAAATATAAAATCACAGTCATCCCATTAAAACAACAACAACATATACCTGCACACAGTAGTCTGATGGTTCATCATTTAAGTAATACATTGATTCTCTTCCATTTCCTCTCAATTTTAAGGGGGGATGAGGATTACTGCCGTATTGACAGCTAAAACATGATAGTGCATCACAGCCATTGTCCATTAGATACTTCATCATTGCCAAGTGCCTCACACAGAAAACCAAAACTGCTGGAAAGCTGGTGGGATGAGTTGGAAGCAGGGCATTGATATTTGCACCATGCTTAACCAGTAATGTCACAATTTCCATACTTCCTTTCCTCACAGCCATTAGCAGGGGGTTGAAAATGTCAAGATTTGGGTCAGCACCGGCCTCTAATAACATGGTAGCTGCTTCAGTGTTTCTATTTACCACAGCTGAGTACAGAGCTGTGCTGCGACGATCTTCATACATCTTTGACCAATCATCTGATAGTGTGGCGTTGACATCAAATCCAGCCTCAATCAAGGTTTCTAGAACATCATCTCTGTTACGTTCTGAAGCTAGATGGATAGGACTAATGCCAGAACGTCTTACTTTTTCCCTATTCGTTTGAGGGATTAGCATGACAACAATGCTGAGGAAGATGAGAAGTAGAGGTAATTATTTCCTTAAAAACAAATCAATACATGGAATTGTAAGTGAAGAATCAAAAACCTGCCTTACTAAAGGAATAATTTGCCCAAAAATGAAAATTCTGTAATCATTTAATTACCCTAATTTTTTTCAAAACCCATAAGACATTCTTTCTTACGTGGAACACAAAAAGTGTAATTTATAGCGTAATGTGCATATCTTTTCCATACAATGGAAGTGATTAGTGACCATGACTGTTAAGCAACATTTTTTTAAATAATTATTCATTTTCTCAGTGTCTCAGGACATTGAATGTAGCACATGGATTACTTTTTTGAAGTGCTTTTATTGTCCATTTTGGAGCTTGACCACCCCTGGTCCCCATCCACTTTTATTGTATTCAGGAGAGCAGGTTGTTCATTCTGCTAAATGTTTCCTTTGGTGTTCCATGGTAGAAAGAAATTCATACAGGTTTAGACTGACATGCGGGTATCAAAGTGCAAGCTATACTTTAATTGACAATGACAAGAAGGTGAGGATACACAGAAGACGATGACTTATACTACAAAACAAGACAGTCGTTGGGGTTAACATAAACTATGCTACAACTAACAAGGAACAAGTACTGACAATGATGGAACTAAACTAGTGGGCATTTATACACAAGAGGGCTGACGACAGAATCAGGAACAGGTGATAATGATGGGGAACAGATGGCAGTGATGAGGGTAGTGCATTCTGGGAAATGTAGTGACAGGGTGTCTCCTGGCACCTTATGGTGAAGGAGGGCAGGAGGAAACAGGTGACTGGGGAGGATCCATGGAAGGGTCCGGGTCAAGAGGCCTGGGAGGCGGCCACAGGGCAAGGACCGGGTCAGGAGGCCTGTGAGGCATCCACATGGCAAGGACCAGGTCAGGAGGTGGAGTTTCTGTGATATATGGTGAAGCCGTGGAAGACTCTGAGGGCAGAGCCATGGAAAGTAAAGCCGTGAGAAGCTCGAGGGGTGAAGCCATGGAAGGCAGGGCCGTGAGAGGCTCGAGGTGCGAAGCCTTGGGAGGCGGAGCCACGAGAGGCTAGAGGGGCAAAGCCTTGGAATGTGGACCCATGAGAGGCTCGAGGGGCAAAGCCTTGGAAGGTGGAGCCATGAGAGGCTTGAGGGGTGAAGCCTTGGAAGACGGTGCTGTGAGGGGCTCGATGGGGCAAAGCCTTGGAAGGCAGAACCATGGGAGGCTCGAGGGGTGAAGCCTTTGAAGGCGGAGCCATGGGAGGCACGAGGGGCGAAGCCATGGAAAGTGGAGCCGTGGGAGGCTCGAGGGACGAAGCCTAAGGCGGAGCCATTGGAGGCTCGAGGGGAGAGGCCGAGGAAGGCTCAGGACTAAGATCCATGGAAGGCTCGTGACTAAGAGCCATGACTGGGAACTGACTCCTGTGGTCGAGAGCACACTCGCATTGACTCGCATGTGTTCGTGAACATGGGCTGAGACTGGGGAAGGACCTCCGTCGTCGTGAGCATGGGCAGAATCTGGGGAACAACCTCCGTGGTTGTGAGTACAAGCAGAGACTGGGGAATGACCTCTGTTGTTGTGAGCATGAGCAAGGACTGGGGAACGACCTCTTTGGTTGTGAACATGGGCTGAGACTGGGGAATGACCTCCATGGTTGTGAACATTTGTTGAGACTGGGGAATGACCTCCGTGGTCGTGAACATGTGTTGACACTGGGGAATGACCTCCGTGTTCGTGAGTACAGGCAGAGACTGGGAAGAATGTGTCCTTTTCTTCTCCTCCTTTTCCGTACAGCTGGGAGTGTTGTTACATGAACGGTCGAGTCTACAGGCATTGGCTTTGGGAAGGTCGTGGCTACAGGCATTGTCTCTGGGACGGCCAAGGCTACAGTCATTGGCTCTGGGATGTTAACCGTGGCAGCCTTGGGCACTGGCTTGTTAACCTGAGTTCCCGCCATAATTCACAGCGTAAGGGGGGAAATCCCACCTCCTTGGTCACTAATGCTGACTACATTAGGGAATCAGCCACCAAAGCTTGGAGATGGTTAGCATAAACTATGCTACAACTAACAACAAATATGAACTGACAATGATGGAACTAAACTAGTGGGTATTTATACACAAGAGGGCTGATGACAGAAACAGGAACAGGTGACAATGATGAGGGCAGCGCATTCTGGGAAACATAGTCCGGGGGAAACAGAAGACAAAAGACAAAAAATACTTCAAAATAAGAGTCCTTGGAAACACTGTGACTGTGACAGCGGGAGAGTAACCAATGTAACCAATATTTTTTCCAGTATTTGAAGATTACATGAACTGTTATGTTACTGTACTAACCTGTCATGACCATTCTTTGCAGCAATGTGAATGGGAAGTAATCCAGTCTTGTTAGCTTTGTTAAGATCTGCTTTTCTTGACAGGAGGATCTCAACAGCTTCAACATGACCATTCTTAGAAGCCTCATACAAGGCTGAGGCATTATCATTTGCCTCAGTATTGACATTACCTCCTACAGAACATGAAACAGAGTTAATGCTTCATCACAAGACTAAAACGTACAGTAATCACAACAAATTATATTGTCTTACCGTCATAATGATACTAACCTTTTACAATTAGGAAGTTAAGCTCCTTAAAAGCGCCACACTGAGCAGCCACAAACACAGGGTCAATGCCATAAATATTTCTGGTGGAGAGTTTTGCCCCTGCTAGCAGCAACATCTTACAAATCTCTAAGTTTTTGTTTCTCACTGCTTCATGTAGTGGAGTCCCACCTTGACAACAGACTTTGGATGGTGAAGCTCCAAACCTCAAAAGAAGTTCCACGATCTCTTCACTTGCTTTTTCACATGCTATAAAAATCAGAAAAGTGAGGGTTCAGAGCTCTTTCCATTCGGTTGTAGGCTACAGTTGGACTTTTCAAGATTGAAAATTCCTACCTTTGTGCAGCGGTGTCTCGAACTGGTTATTTGCAAGGTTGGGATCGGCACCTTCCTCCAAAAGGTGTTTGACACAAGAAAGGTGTTTTTGACTTACAGCCAGAAGAAGTGGTGTTTGATTATTTTTTGTTCGTTTGTTGATTGTATCTGGCCTGGCTGTGGGAGAAATGCAATACTGAACAACACTATCAGGGATATGATTCTTGTCAATGTGATTCTTGAGCCTTGAATGGACATAATTCATAATTTAATAATTTCTCACCTTCAAGCAAAATCTTAAGGCACTCAACATGGCCATAGTATGCACACTCGTGAAGTGGTATCCAGTCATCCTTATTGGGTTCATCAAGATTTTTAGATGTGGAATGAATGATATTTTTTAAAGCCTTTGCATCCCCTTTCCAAATGGCTGAGAGAAAGGGGTCTAAATCACTGAAAGAACAAATACAAAAGTGAGTATTATTCTAGTGAATAATTCTCATGGTATAAGTTTATTTTCTGTATAGCCACATACCTTAAGGTTTTGGCCAAAAAGGAAATATATAAGAGATCTTTTCTGCCACTCACTTCATAGTCTCCACTGTGACCCGTAGGTGTCCATTGTACCCTGTCCAGGCAATCACTTTGTCTTTGCCTTCTATGAAAATATGGTTTCTTGTATCTCTGTTGATGTTTGATTTCTCACTAAAAGAAGACATTTAACAAAGTTTTTCAGTGTTTGAATGAGACTTAGTATTAATAGTGGTTTATTTTTGTAATAATATTTTTTTTACTTGAATAATGTAGTGCAATATGACACCTGATAAAAGTCACCTGGGAGGGTTTGCAGAGGCAGCAACAGATATAATTGTTTGGTTAGGGTTGCATGGTGGCCGTCGTGTAGCTAAGGGGGCATTTAGTTGTGTGTGGGCATGGAATTGCCGATTCTGCCACGGAGTCATATTGGTATCAGCTAGACTTCGTTCAATAGCTAACTGCAACAGCTGTTCTTCAGACATGTGTGCATAAGCACTGTAGTCATCCAGGTCATCATTTGTTGTCCTTAAAGCAGCCATTGTCACTCTGGCAGCTGCCATTTTGTACCTGGAATAGTTAAGTGCTCAGTCAAAATACCAACAAGACATACCCCAGAAATTTGATAAACACAAACAAATGTAGCATTAAATAGCAGTCAGTGAATAATGCTTGAAAATATCTCTGCAAGGGTGACTCCCTGATTAAAAAACAATACATTTTACAGTAAAATTATAATTAAACTACACACAACTAGCTCCCTAGTTTACAATTTTTTTTTTAACTGTCCTAATTCTAATACTTAAGAAGTCCACTTACCTTTCTAAGGGATATCAATAATGAGGCCACATGTGTATGTGTGGAAGGATAACTCTGCCCTTTAAGAAGTCCTCCTTCTCAAATGCACATGTACTGCTGTGTGCTGTCTTTACGAAGAGACATAGGTCTTGATTTTATATCATGGTGTAAACAAACTGATTACTTTATTAATATCTTTGCTTAGCTAGCATGGTTATGTGAGCATGTCTAGTTTAAATGTGGCTTGATCTTATTTGCATGTGGGCCAAGAAACTTGAAGAGAATGAGATCTACCATAGTATTGGACAATATTATCTAAGTTTTGTGTGTATGACAAGATAAAAACAAATCCTTGGGAATTTCCCTAAATGGGCAATAAATAATAAACAGATGTACACATTTAGAAATACTGCACTTTATTTAATGATTAATGTGCAATATCAAAAATATTACACTTGAATTTTCAATACAAGACATTTTTTATAACATTTTGTAGCATAAATAAGAATAAACACAGGTGTACATGTGTTAACGCACTGCTGCATGTCTTGAAAATGTACATGTTTGATTTTTGCTGTTGTGTTTGCATCTGTTTATTTATTTAAGAAGATATGAGTAATGCAATGTGACCATGCAGTTTAAAACTTAAATAGATATTCCATAATAAATAATAAAACATTGGTTAACAAAGGAGATCAGAGTAAGAGTGTGCAATGAGAGAATCCCTTTCTTGCTTCCTCCTCCTCTTCCTCCAATAGCTAGTTCAAATCAGCTCACTTATAGTCTTTTTACAAGGCAATAACAAATTGCATGATGCATAATGGCAGTAAGTATACAGAGCCTTGAACTCTAGCCAGATGATCTATTAATATTTCGCTAGGTATATTGAGTAGTTCAATACTGATGCCCGTCATTTTAATCCTGTTCTTTGTGCATTTGTTCAGTTTCCAGCCAAAAACCTTTAGGCTACATGAGAGTCGCTTATGATTCACAATACATGCATTTATTGCATCACTTTCATTAATCTCTATGATACATCTGTAACTCTGTCCTACTAAAGCCATCTTTATTTCTATAATTAAATTCTGTAATAGATAATACATTTCTGTGCCTTGACAATGTTACAAACAACTTCCATGTTTGTTAGTATTTCCACATTCATGTTGAGAAGACAAATTTTGGACATATTTTCCAAAGTGATCAGCACCTTTGGACTGGACAGCTCCCGTAATGAAGCACTTAAGTTCTACATTATAATAAACGGTCTACGTGCTGGTTTGGGAAACAGGCGTTACTCCATCGTGAAATAACGAGCGACATTATTTAAGATGATTGTAAAAGCTTAAGTTGCTACGCTATTGGGAAAACCCTGCCAATGTTACTTGACTACCCATCCTCAAATGTCGTCATGAGGTCTAGTGTTTGAGTGACCTTATTTCCAGAGGCAGCTGTCTTGAAATCTTTCATATGCTAGACACTTCCCTATGACATCTGAGATGGATGCCTCTTGGCCAATTTGGTGACTCAGATGTTTTCATTTGTAGCTATGTGGCAATGGTTTGGCGCTTCAAAACAGTGCAAGTAACAATGAATATAATGAATCTGAAGGTAGATATGTTTGATTAACAAACTAAATTTCTGATCAAAATTAGACCAAAACATGCCATTATGACTATGGACTATTGGTGACATTCATAATTTACAAGTTGTGCTGTTATTATCTTAAACTTGCAATTCAGGATACTGCATGTGTGCTAATGCTTTTGGCTGATTACTATGCTTAAATATGCTATGCATCTAACCTTCCAGAGACTTGCGGTATGTTAACACACTCAGGCATCAAATACTTCATTCCTCTCACTGACCAGTTAGGTTGTTCCACTAAAAGTATTTGTATCTCTAAAGTATTACTGTGCTATGGCCACAATTATTTTATTTATTTTTAATTATTATTATTATACAAAAATATTTTATTTGAGGAATGCAAACAAATAGCCAGCATTGTGTCTATATGACAATCAGGAATGAATGAATGATCATAAAAAGAAATGACTACATCAACCCAGTTGGTTTCTGTTTCAGAAAAACACTACTGGTACATTGGCACCACCAACTGGTTAAAATATTTTCAACATGCTGTTCCTTATCACCAATCTGAATTTACACATTGGCATTGTACTCCTAGGCCCCTATTAATGAGCTTTTATTCTCTCTCCACTGACCTGGTTATAAAACTCATATTAAAACTCTGTATGCAGAACTTATATTCATTAATTAATATTAGAAATAACCTGTAATATTGCATTCAAAACCAAGAGCAAATAGTTATTTTTGTTCTCAGATATTTGTTGTCAACATTAGTCAAATAAAACTCTACAGTATATGACTGTAATATTTTAATATATATATATTTTAATAATAAATAATAGGTTACTTAAATGATTGTAAATTTGAAACATTTTCTTTCATAGCTAAAGCATTTCCATTTCAAGATTCAGGCACGGTAAGGTTTTTCACACACAGCATCACATAGACTGTTGTTTGTCATGGATTTCATTTAACACTATTATAAATGTTGAATAACCACAGATAAACTGAACTAAAAACTGGGTTTACACTGACTTGGGCTCTGAAAAAGGGGGACCAAATAAACTTGAGTTTCAATTAACTAACAAATGTATGAGTGGGGCTGGCCCATCCATAAATATTTGTCCCAGGCCTTGTGAATTCATGCAACAGCCCATGATGAATCTTGCAGCAAAATACCCATGATCTCAATTAACAAAATCTCAAATTTGTCCTTGTGCTGTCAAAGAATGTGGATTAATTGAGTAATTGATGACCTGGATTGTAGATTAAGGTTACATCCCAGACTTCTATTTGATGTGTGTGTTTACAAAGGGAAGACATATTATTTTAGGTTGTCTAAAAAATATAGGCTATATGCTCATCTGCAATACATCTATAAGATGTTTCCTCTTGGATGTTAATAAGACATGCAGCATATTTATTTGACATGTTTATGATTTATAATGTTTGTAAAATCAGATTTTTCCAAGGTGTTAAGCAGACGTTAATTATACTGTGATGCTTTCTAGATGAAACGCTCTTTAAAAGACATCTCGGAGATGTACCTGCACTATCTGGGATCTAGTTTAGATATGCAAATTCATGGAGAACACAATTTGCTTTGGCTTTTAAATTCTAATTCACTGAATTGAACTGACAGATATGTTCTATCTATCGGTACTTTGATTCCATTAAAAAAATATTCCGGGTTCAATACAAGTTAAGCTCAATCGATAGCATTTGTGGCATAATGTTGATTACCACACAAATGAATTTCAACTCGTTCCTCTTTTTCTTTTAACAAAGCCAAAATCGAGGTTACAGTGAGGCACTTACTATGGAAGTGAATGGGGCCAATTTTGGAATGTTAAAATACTAACTGTTTAAAGCCACAAGACATAAACAATACTCATGTAAACATGATTTTAGTGTGATAAAATCACTTTCAAACTATTTCTGTGTAAAGGTATTACCAACTTTCAACTTCCTTACCATGACGATGTAATGGCAACAAACCCTAAAGCCATAAAATTATTGTAAAAAGTACACTTTAAACAAATCAAATAATGATCAAATCAAATAGATAAAATAAAAGTTTTAACATAAGAATTAATGCAAGGGATTTTATAAAATTATATGCTTCAAATTTCTGTGTTTAAACCCTTCAAGAATTGGCCACATTCACATTCATTGTCCCCTTTCACTTCCATTGTAAGTGCCTCATTGTCACCTCTGCTTTTTTTAAAGAAAAAGAGGAATGAGTCAAAATAATTTTTTGTGGTAATCAACATTATGCCACAAATGCTGTCAATTGAGCTTTACTTGTACTGAACCTGGAACATTCCTTTAATGTAAGAGCAAATAATCTACTGAAATATTTTTTTTCAGTCGGTGTGGCTGATCAGTGAAATAGGCCTATTACATTTACAAACATATTAGTAAATGTTCATCATCAATTCTTGTTCCAGTTGTTGCAACAAGCTGGTGGTCTACAATTTGTAATAACTAAACCATTTAAAGTGGCTATATATATTGAGTACTGTGCAAACGCTTTAGGCACTTTGTGAAAAATGTGGCATAGGGAGAATTTCTTTAAAAATAATAACATCAACAGTTATCATTCATCAATTAACATCATATAAAGTCCAGTAAACATAAATAAGCTAAATAAATATTTAGTGTGACCACCTTTGCCTTCAAAACTATACCAGTTCTCTTAGGTACACATGAACACAAGTTGTTTTGGTTGCAGACAGGATGTTCCAAGTTTGTTGCAGAATTTTCTGTTTAGGCTATCTCAATTGCTTCTGTCTCTTCATCTAATCCTAGAACTTGATATTCAGTTGGGGCTCTGTGGGGTCTATACCGTCTGTTGCAGGGCTCCCTGTTCTTCAATTATATTCTACTTGCAAAAGGAATGTTTGGGAGTCTAAAATGTATAATTCCTATTGACATACTAAAGCTGAAGATATAAAAAAACAACTTAAGAAAAATGTTTTAGTGAGTACTGTATATATGCATGTATGTATATATATGTATTTACATTTATGCATTTGGCAGATGCTTTCATCCAAAGCGACTTACAGTGTCGATTAAAGGGACAATTCCCCTGGAGCAACCTGGAGTTAAGTGCCTTGCTCCAAGACACAATGGTGGTGTCCGTGGGGATCGAACCAGCAACTTTCTGATTAACAGTTATGTGCTTTAGCCCACTAGGCCACATACATACAGGACACAATAGTGGTGGCCGTTTCAGCGCATACACATATACATATACAGCGTATACACATATACGTATACACTCACCTAAAGGATTATTAGGAACACCACACTAATACTGTGTTTGACCCCCTTTCGCCTTCAGAACTGCCTTAATTCTACGTGGCATTGATTCAACAAGGTGCTGAAAGCATTCTTTAGAAATGTTGACCCATATTGATAGGATAGCATCTTGCAGTTAATGGAGATTTGTGGGATGCACATCCAGGGCACGAAGCTCCCGTTCCACCACATCCCAAAGATGCTCTATTGGGTTGATATCTGGTTACTGTGGGGGCCATTTTAGTGACAGTGAACTCACTGTCATGTTCAAGAAACCAATTTGAAATGATTCGAGCTTTGTGACATGGTGCATTATCCTGCTGGAAGTAGCCATCAGAGGATGGGTACATGGTGGCCATAAAGGGATGGACATGGTCAGAAACAATGCTCAGGTAGGCCGTGGCATTTAAACAATGCCCAATTGGCACTAAGGGGCCTAAAGTGTGCCAAGAAAACATCCCCCACACCATTACACCACCACCACCAGCCTGCACAGTGGTAACAAGGCATGATGGATTCATGTTCTCATTCTGTTTATGCCAAATTCTGACTCTACCATCTGAATGTCTCAACAGAAATCGAGACTCATCAGACCAGGCAACATTTTTCCAGTCTTCAACTGTCCAATTTTGGTGAGCTCTTGCAAATTGTAGCCTCTTTTTCCTATTTGTAGTGGAGATGAGTGGTACCGGTGGGGTCTTCTGCTGTTGTAGCCCATCCGCCTCAAGGTTGTGCGTGTTGTGGCTTCACAAATGCTTTGCTGCATACCTCGGTTGTAGCGAGTGGTTATTTCAGGCAAAGTTGCTCTTCTATCAGCTTGAATCAGTCGGCCCATTCTCCTCTGACCTCTAGCATCAACAAGGCATTTTCAGCCCACAGGACTGCCGCATACTGGATGTTTTTCCTTTTCACACCATTCTTTGTAAACCCTAGAAATGGTTGTGCGTGAAAATCCCAGTAACTGAGCAGATTGTGAAATACTCAGACCGGCCCGTCTGGCACCAACAACCATGCCACGCTCAAAATTGCTTAAATCACCTTTCTTTCCCATTCTGACATTCAGTTTGGAGTTCAGGAGATGGTCTTTACCAGGACCACACCCCTAAATGCATTGAAGCAACTGCCATGTGATTGGTTGATTAGATAATTGCATTAATGAGAAATTTAACAGGTGTTCCTAATAATCCTTTAGGTGAGGACAAAACATGCAAAAATAATAAATAAATACATGAATAAATAAATGTAATAATAAGAAAATAAATGAAGGAATAAATGTCTTGATAAAACAAATATAATTCGTTTTAAATGAAAGTTATTCCTGAATTTATTTTTGTATGACTTTTTTCCTTTATTTATTATTTTCTCTTTTTATTTTTTATTCTTTAAAATATTTTTTGTTCTTTCATTTGTTTTTTTATTATTTTTTTATGCATTCATTTATTTGTATATTTATTTATTCCCACATGTATTTATTTATATATTTAAATATTCCCACATTTATTTATTTTTGTATTTATTCTTACATTTCTGTCTCATGTATGATAATGATGTGGGCGGGTCCTGCTTACCATTGGCTTATTGTAGATTGAAGCGTGTGCTCGATTACTCTTGACTTGTTTTGATGTAACGTTAGGTCATAGCCATATTGTGTAATATGCTATTTGTGGGGCTAAAAACATAAGAGTTTAAGTCAATCCAAGATGTATTGGTTATACTACTATCACAAAATCAATGGGGATCTGTTTCTTCAACAAATCCACAAAATGAGCAAGTTTCATAATTGATATGATTTAACCTTTTCCTTGGATTGTTAAACTCTCTGCAAAACTTTTCCCTGCATATTCAAAATCTCTGCGAGTCAGAGGGTGATAAGGTGGGACGTCCATCTGATCCCGATAAGCACTATTGAGCTCTCATCCAATGATGCACTGGAGCTACGTAAGGACCGCCTCCCTCATTTCCATGTTGCACACAGAAAAGTTAAAATAAATATATGTATAAATAAATAAATATATATGGGAATATATAAATATGGAAATAAATATATGTGGAAATAAATAAATATAAAAAATAAATTAACACATAAATAAAAAAAAATATGCAAAATAAATGAATACATAAAAGTTAAAAAGAATAAAAATAAAGTTAAAAATAAATATAGAAAATAATAAAGGAATAAAGTCATACAATAATAAATTCAGGAATACATTTAATTAAAAACTAATTATATTTATTTTATCAAGACATTTATTCCTTTATTTATTTTTTTATTATTACATTTAACATTTATTATTTATGCAGGTTTGGGCCTCCATAGAAAAAGTCACAAAGAGTTTATTTTGGACAGAAAGTTTACCCGGCAAAGCCATATTTAGAATATTACGCTCTAAGTAAAAGCCATTCAGTTGTTTCAGTTCTAATTCGATTCCGATGACGAACTTCAACTCGACGCTCTGACGCTCCATGCTGTCTCCATGGAAACCAGTTTAGTTGGCGCAGTGCGTTTGCGTGGTTTGAATATTCCTGCTTGCTAGCACATCCACACAGGGCTTTCAAATATAAAAGACGTACCTTTGTGAAGCGATCCGTTTACCATTTCTGGGATAGATTTACTGGTGATTATTCGAATCGAGACGAGCATTATATAGGCAAAAGGCCCATGCGTTTTCGACAGTCCATTTTTCAAGTTTGTTGTCTTATTATTTGCGAGCTAGCGTCAACCGTGCCAGGTGAACAGTGAGCAGGTATGTGTTGCTAGAATAAACTGCAAATTTAGGTCACATTGGTTGTTGATACAAAAGTGATCTTACATTTAACGCCCATCTTGGAATATCTCAAAGGGGATCTCTGCTTCAAACGAAAACAGCTACATCTGAATGGTTTTCCCCATCAGCGGGAAATAAGCAAGGAAATAATTTTATTCTGATCACCAGCATGCGCTAACCACAAGAAACTGCTCAAGTCGGAAAACGCGCATCAAATCCATCTTTTTCTCGTAAAGTTAACAACACTTCAATCGCCGGAATCCCTTACTACGTGCAAGCGCACGCGCCTCTCCTGAAAGCTTGTTTAGAAACGGCGCAGACAACTGAATATCACTACCACGCAAATTAATTAGTGAAAGATCAAGCTTTGCAACCAGGGCGACTCGTTTGTCGTGGGAGAACATCTTCTCTTCATCAAAGAAATCACATCAGACATTCAGTCAAAGAGCAGCAATAATGACAGGACTTTGACATTCGCGTCTGACACATTTCCGCTGAAGAAACTCAAGACAGATGTTTGTCACCAAAATGACACTGAGTCAGGCCAGTTTATTTGGACAGATAGATGACCTGCAGGACCTTTCATTCATCGAGAGACCCATACGCAGGAGCCTTAAGGTATGTATTCACATCTTTTTCAGAATTGTCAAGCAATATTGTGACACTGACACATTTGTATGGCTCACACAGGAAGGCATTTATGTGCCACGACAGAATTTGTGGAAGGCTATGATAAATTAATACGACTTGACAGAAGCAACGTGTATGCACGTTGACGTTTTATTTTGTCAAGTGCCCCGGCTGTTTTATTCCCTATTATAACGGCTTATTTATTTATTTGAAGTAGTAATTCATTTGGGAAGACGGGGGTTACCAACTTCAGTCTGCTGAGTGACGCAGTTTTTGTCAGCTGTCCGCATCACTGCTTCGCCTCCTCATTTTCGCGCCACACCACTGCGGAATAGAGGATTTCCACTTCAAAGCATAACGTTATTCACATTACTACCAAAAATACTTCCTTTACAGCAGTAGCCTTCACATGCATTTGTGTGAACGTCTCGTGGTGCGTGTCATACCCCTGCAATGGTGTTCTCTTGCTAACGGTAAACTTAAGCAAGAATATTCTCATCTTTTCTCAGAGTCTTATCACGTATGCATCGCTATCGGGTTTCTGTCACGCATCTTTTTTTAATAGGGAGGTTCCGAAGAAATGCATCGTGGCTCTCAGAATCTGAAGTAATACACTAGGCTCTTACACATGGCTACTGTCCCCCACGCTATCTCATCCCACGCAGTCCCTCTTCCTGCCTCCCTGCAGCCTCCTCCCATATTTGCAAAAATGTATTTTTATTTCTTTGGAATTGCTCAACATTTTTATGCAAATAACTTTTGTTTCCTTCTTTATTAACCCTTAACTTTTTCAGTGTTTTCCAAACATTATTACATACCTCGGGTCTTTAGTGACCCAGCGCATATAGCTTATCTTTCACAAAATGCCCAGATAGTCAAAATGTCCAAACATTTTCAAGACTATTACAAAATAATAGAATAAAATATATTATGAAATATTTAGTTGTTTGCTCTTCCATACATCAAAGCAATGATGCAACAAATATAGAACAGGATTCATTACCTCCACACATACATTTCATGAGACACAACTGGCAGTAAAACACATATTGAGCTACTGTACACATAGCACTTAAACAGCACATAAGCTACACAGTTTTGAGTTCTAGAGTTTTTTTCTCAGGCACTTTTAAGTCTAAATATACACACAACTTACAGAATTTCAGTAACTTACACAATAGCCAAATCAAACTGTTCATGTGTTACACTTGCTGTAGTTTACTTCCACGTGGTTTCGTCAAATAACAACGTCAAATGTAAATCAAGTCAATCAGCGAAACATCAGCTACACCTTGATTAAGAAACAGCATGCATAATGTGTACATGTGCATGCATATGGAATAGGTTACTGATAATTCACCACAGAAAATAATTTGTCTTGTAATAAACAAAGAAATATGTATCATGTGATAGTAAACTGATTTATGGAAGGAATCATAGGAATTAATTGAAAACACTCTCAGCTTCGCTCACAACATGCCAGTGGTAACGTAGGGTCAGACTGGATGAACTTGCTAATGCTAGCTGCCTTGCTAACAATTAGGTTACGTCGGACACCGGATTGATTCCATCCACACCGCAAGACTTCATGACAACGGTTGCGCCCTCTCACCGTCTCTAGTGAAGAGCGTGACAGAACAACAGTGATGTGGACAACAGCTCTCATCTTTCTGCGCTGTAATCTTGAATATTGTTCTCTAGCAACAAACATGCATAATGTCTGAGCTGTCCCACTCAGCATGCGTTGGCTCTTTTCCCTTCTAAATGTTTCCCTTCTAAATGTATCTTTATTAATCAGCATGTTACAAGCCTTTAATAATAAACAAATTGAATAAGCAAATTCGATGTCTGGAATGGATAAGGAAAGACTAAAATTACTAGTTGGTAGACTAGTCTCTCACTTTAATGAAAATATACAAATGTTTTTTAAATAAAAAAAAAAAAAAACATTTTCTAAATTTTCTCCTGGAACACCCCTGAACCCACATTCAGCATCATTCCACAGTCACAAGGGCTTCTATGCCCACATACTTGGGTATCTGAATCTAAAGAAATATAAAAAATATTTCATTTTAACGTAAAAATATTCCAACAAATACTGGACTGCTGTCACTATGCTTCAGAACAAACAGATGATCTTTTAACATTAATTTTCAATTGATTAACGGTAAAAGACGGTAAAATTGGTAAAAGATCCCGCAGACCCCACTGCTTTGGCCATCTCTGGACACCCTGTGCAGTTTTGTAGAGACTATTTTGACTGTTTATAATTGATTTTTTCTTCTTTTCTTCCGTCAACTTTAAAAAAAAAAAAAAAGAAAGTGCAATGTGTAAATGTATATCGTGATAAATATCGATATCGAACAATATGAAAAAGATTATTGTGATAACAATTTTGGCCATATCGCCCAGCCCTACCCGAGGTATGCATTAAAGGGTTAAAGGGATGGTTCACACAAAAATGAATATTCTGTGATCATTTACTCACCCACATGTTGTTCCAAAACAGTATGACTTTCTTTCTTCAGTGAGACACTAAAGGAGATGTTCGAACTTTAATTTTTGGATGTGCTTACACCTTAAACACAATGCTTTTTAATGCATGGATAGACAGGCCAGTTTGTATTGTCCACCGAAATCACCTTGTTTCCACTATTTGCAGACTGCAGAAGAGATTGACAAGCTCACAGTGGATGAAGATCTGAATGACATAGAGCGAGCAGTCTACCTTCTCAGGTAACAAAATACCTTATTTATAGTAAAAACAGGATTGGTATTTGTCATAGTTATATGAATTAGTGTGTACCAAAGGGACTGTAGCTAATATAAACACTGTTCCTTTTTTAGTACCAGGTTTGGGTCTAGGTTTTAGGCCTCTGGCAAAAGCTATGCCAGATGTTGCATACTCCAGCCATGTTTTGCACCATTAAGTCACTGTATCCCATGTTGTCTAAATCAGTTTTGCTCATCCTTTCTATTTGACACTCGGAAACTGTTTAGCTGTGCCAGCATTGATAGCTGCTACTGTTCAGCCAAATGTGAATCTGGGGTAAGCTGACCACAGAACAACATTTCAACGCCTGCTGACTGGCATTGAACATCCAGCTCAGTGGGTCGGGGCAGGCTTAGTCATCGCCGCTGTACTAGCCTTATGAATAATGTACAGTTGAAGTCAGAAGTGTACATACACTTAGGTTGAAATTCTTAAATTTAATTTTTTAACCACTCAGATTTTATATTAGTTATTTTTCAAACAATTGTTTACAGACAGATTGTTTCATTTTTAATTGACTATATAACAATTCCAGTGGGTTAGAAGTTTACATACACTAAGTTTACTGTGCCTTTAAGCAGCTTGGAAAATTCCAGAAAATGATGTCAATCCTTTAGGCTATTTGCCAATTTGCTACTGATAGGCCAATTGGTTAATTGCAGTCAACTGGAGGTATACCTGTGGACGTATTTTAAGGCATACTTTCAAACTCAGTGACTCTTTGCTTGACATCAGGGGAAAATCAAAAGAAATAAATATCATTATCATTCAGGAAAGAGACTCATTCTGTCTCCTAAAGATAAACTTAGTTTGGTGTGAAAAGTGCAAATTAATCCCAGAACAACAAAAGGAAGAAGCCACTGCTTCAAAACCACCATAAAAAGCCAGACTACAGTTTGCAAAGTGCACATGGGGACAAAGATCTTACTTTTTGGAGAAATGTCCTCTGGTCTGATAAAACAAAAAATTTAACCGTTTGGCCATAATGACCATCGTTATGTTTGGAGTATAAAGAGTGAGGCTTGCAAACCGAAGAACTCCATCCCAACTGTGAAGCGTGAGGGTGGCAGCATTATGTTGTGGGGGTGATTTGATTCAGGAGGGACTGGTGCACTTGACATAATAGATGGCATCATGAGGAAGGAAAATGATGTGAATATATTGAAGCAACATCTCAAGACATCAGCCAGGAAGTTAAAGCTTGGTCGCAAATGGGTCTTCCAAATGGACAATGACCCCAAGCATACCTCCAAAGTTGTGGCAAAATGGTATGTACAAAGTCAAGGCATTTCAGTGGCCATCACAAAGCCCTGACCTCAATCCGATAGAAAATTTGTGGCAGAATTGAAAAAACGTGTGCGAGCAAGGATGCCTACAGACACCATTCAGTTACACCAGTTCTGTCTGGAGGAATGGTCCAAAATTCCAGCAACTTATTGTGAGAAACTCGTGGAAGGCTACCAAAAATATTTCACCCAAGTTAAACAATTTAAAGGCAATGCTACCAAATATTAACAAAGTGTATGTAAACTTCTGACCCACTGGGAATTTGATGAAAGAAATAAAAGCTGAAATAAATCATTCTCTCTACTATTATTATTACATTTCACATTCCTAAAATATAGTAGTGATCCTAATTGACCTAAGACAGGGAATGTATTATAGGATTAAATGACAGCAATTGTGAAAAACTGAGTTTAAATGTATTTGGCTAAGTTGTATGTGAACTTCTGACTTCAACTTTATCTCTTGAATGACCTCTCATTGATATCTAGACAGAGCTAACTGCATGCTCATCTCAAAGGACTTTGGGGAGTCACCATTCTTAAGTTTCCATGTTACCGTCACTCAGATGCATGTCTAGCAGTGATACACTGTTATCTGATCATTACATTTGAATGGATCTGGTTCTGATTACTGCGGAGACAGAGTTACATTTTAATCAGATTTCCCCAGATTCGGCATATGTAGAGTAGCAGTTTAATGAATAGTTGTAGTTAACATAGGCTCATCAGTATATGGTTTGTCAAATTTTGCATTATGAAAAAGGTTTGCCAAAATTCCAAACTGTTTCAAAAATACAGACAAATGTTACATTATAGGAGACTGTTGAATTGACTGCATTTGCTTTTAGGTCACCTGTTTGTGTTACTGTTATACATCATCTAAATTACTCACTCTGATTGTTTGCATTTATTAATATTTTAATAGAACATAAACCAGTACAAAATGCATCAGTAGACATTAATTTATGGACTTAACCTAAATGGCCTACTATTTAACTTACTGTAACTGCTAGGTCAACTACCTCTATTCATTTCTTGTTCCTTGTCCATAATGTGTAGACACAGTTTTCCTTATACTAGAACAACAGAGCAACACTTGAATTGTTAGATGGTTACTTACTCCATGTACTTACTCCATACTTACTTACCTCCATGTTATGCAGAGATGACAATACATAATGGACCAGATATAAAACTCCTTAATTTAATGTTTATTTTGAAAACTCCAACACTCTTTTGGAAGATCTTTAACCTATAAAACTCTAAAATGCTCCCTGCCTGTACTAATTAAGTGGCTGAGTTACTCCACACCGCGACTCCCTCGGGTAGCAAACTAGTTCTGAGAACAATTAAATTCCCCCTATTCACTGTCATTTGGCATATAAAAGCAAGATGACTGAAAAGGTAGTGCTTGTTAAGAATTAGATGAATGGTAAAAATAGGAGGGTGTTCCTGATGTGCAGACTCTGCTTAGATTATGTGATGCCATATCAGTGTGGCTGGCATTTTTAGCATATAGGACACTTTTTAAGATCTTAATTTTGTTTTTTATGAATCAATTTCACATTTTAAATAATAACTACAGCATTGGTTCCTCTAGGTGTGTAGCAATGGATGTAACTGTCCAGCTCTCTCCCTACCATTCACTTTAACACCTTATCTATACTGGACATGAGCTGTGCACTGCATCACGTCAAAAGCAATAGAACCCATTATAATCAATGATACTGTCTATACTGAAAGTGTCCATTGTGGTGCATCGTGCCCAACAGTAAATGGGTGTTCCATTACATTTTGTGCTTCACATGCTGGCACTACTACAGCCAACAACACAGATTGTTTAGAACGTTTGTGTCGATGCATCTAGTGTAGGCAGCCTCATGCCATCGCCTCAACGGACACACCCGGTGTAGACAGAGTGTGACTGTGCACAAGACTGCAGACAAAAAAGGCAATGATGTAAAAGGAGGCATTGATCTCTTGCTGTGAAAGCATTTATGCATTAATGAAGGCCCCTTAGTTACGTAGGGATGTCGTGGAAGTACAGAACAAGTATTTTTTGCAGCTCTTTTTGGACAAGAGAGGGAGTTTTGAATTCTGGAAATTACTGTATGTTTTTATTGTACATTAAACTCATATATCAAACAATCATCATGACATGACCCCTTATGTTGTGTTCCAGTCATTTTGACCCAGACAACTTTTTTTTTCTTGTGATTTTTTTTTTACTTGGAATAAAATACCATGACTTTGTTCACATATGGTATCTGAAAACATAAAACTTTACTAACATTATCAGTGTATAATAAAATGATAAAAAAAAAAAAAAATTGTATGCAATGACCCCTTTAACTAACTAAGATAATAAAATGTTCGAAAAGATTCGAAAATGTTGTGCATAGCATTCCAAAGAACAATAACGTTAGGAAAGGTATTTTTAACAAAGTTCTTAATCACGATAATATGGGATATGTTTGTTCTGCACATTCAGACATTGCAAAAAAACTTTTATTAAAAGATGGAGCAGTGACAACTATATTGGACACAACACTTATTCTGGTGAGGACCAAATTTGATATTACTGTCTGTTTTTGTTTGAAATGTTATGAACATTCACTTTTATCACAAAATAAACCATTATCAGGATCAGGATTGGATTGTGCTTATTACATGGTTACTTACCAAAGAAATGCACAGTTGCTCATAAAATATTAAAATTATTTTATTTTATTCTTTGGAAAAAAAAAAAAACGTTCCACAAGAGTCAGTGGGGTGTGTATGTGGTTCAAAAATCTTTGCCAATTATAACACATTGGGCATGTATATTGAAGTCTTAAAGGGGATCGCACAGGAAACTGAGTATTTCATGCAGAGTGCAGAGACAGGGTGGAAATAGGTCATTTAAAACTAAATTATGAACCTCAAGGTTGGAATCCGCATCTTGATTCTACTCTTAATATTTCCTTTTATATTATTTAAAATAATAGATAGAAATTCATATAAGGATTGATTCCATCGCAGTTATTTGGTCACAGTGAATGTCAGGGAGTGCAGAGAAGGGTTTGATCCAGAGGTGGGTTCTGTCGATCGCACTCATTCCCGCAGCTCGGCATCACTTGTGTGTAGATTGCATCACTGTATTACTAATAAAGTAGTAATCTTGTTTTTTGACAGAAACCATTGTTTTAATGCAAAACATCTAGCATAGGCTAGATTTACAAAAAATACCATGGTGAATCCATGGTTACTGTGTAAAACCAAGGTTCTTTTTTCAAATTTAAGGTTAAGGTTGGGTTTAGGGGTAGGGGTTAATGTAGTTTGTCTGTGGGCCTCTTAATAAAAACAATAAAAACACTGCAGTGATGCCCATACTGTATGCTAATATTTAAATATGGGTGCAAATAATATCTGAAACTATTTGCACCACGGTGCAATTAGTATCTACCATTTTTTTGTCCAGGTTTGGGGTGCAAATACTATTTGCACTGGGGTGTAAATAGCATATTCCATTATTTGCAAAAGGGAGCAAATAGCATCTGCCTTATTTTAAACATTGGTCCACTGTGGCCACTAGTGCCACTGAACGGAATTGCAAAAATAAACATTAGGTCTGTTCGACTTCATGAAACACTGTGCATACTGATCGGCGCCGGACTTGAAGCAGTGCATGTCGGTTAGAAAATTTGTTTAACTTTAGAAGGCACCACCATCACGTCACTATGTCATATGCCATACAAATACAGCGAGAGCGATTCAAGAGCAGCCACCTTCACAAGCTTTGATGATCAGCTTAATCGTAATTGGCCAGGCTCACCGATGACAATGGTGACATGAGTTTGCAATGGCAAACTACATACACTACTCCTGCTAATTTTGCTATATCAATCTATGACAGAAATAATAGAGTAGTATGGCAATATCATGGCAACAAATGTCAGGTAAATGCTGTTCAGCTAAACTCTGTTCTTATAACAGTACATTGTTTTTATATCATGTTATGGTTATCATAATAATGCCCCAACTCACACTATTGGCCAAGTCAGTGTTGTTGCATAGGCTAGATTGGTTGCTCCAATCAAGAAGGAATTTAGCACCACAGAGACAGTGTTTACAGACTTCGAGAAAATTTACCTACAAATGTCTTATTTTTGTCTTTGCAAATTAACATGGGATAAGAGAACATATTTTAACACCGAAAAAGTTACACACATCTGCTTAAAGCCATAAGAATTGTCTATTATAACTAAATAAAACTCTGCTTTTTTCATTTAAAATATAAACAAACTATTTAATGCTGCATAGAGGTGGCATTAAATGCATGTACACAGCAATTACTATGGCATAAATAATTTTTACAAGATGAATGTTTTAAATATACAATTATGATTATGGAAATGTGAAATTAATTTGTGACTTTTAAATATGAAACTATAGGCCTAACTTATTAAATGCACTATTTGCTCTATCATGACAACAACTAAGTTTAAGGCTGCTCTGATGCTGCATTTTATTTTCAAAGAATCGTAGTAGCATAATAATCATCTGTGATACTAGGGGTTGAGGTGGGTCAGAGCAGGCAGAATTTATGGCTTTTATGTGGCATTGCATCTTTACACAGAATTTAGAGCAGCCTTAACTGTGCTGTGTAAAGATGCCTTTTGAGATCTTTTGGCATGATGGATGTGCTAATCTTAGCTACATTCCAAGTCTCCAGTGTTAATCTTGCAGCAACAGACTTACTGACTCTTTTTATTTGCATAGTTTTGTTAACTGCTCCTTTGGTTTGAGGTTTGCAATTTTTGTGCATTGTACAGTCATATTTTCTTTTAGGTTTTTTGGAAAACCAATTAAAGTCTTCTGTCCCACACTAATGAAATTTTGCCCTTCCCTTTAGACTAAAGACTAAATATTGTTTTAAGTAATTGTGCTTAATTCACTAATATGCAACAGTACACTAAAACAAATTATATATAAGGTTATAAAGCTCTTGAGTTCTGGATTTGCTCTAGCAGGAAATATGTTGGTAAATACTCACTGCCTCTAATGAATGAATTATCCTTGGCAAAGCAGTGCAGTGTTTAAGTGCTGCTGATCAGCTTTAAAGGTAAATTTTTTGAGTTTATGAGGCTCAATGAGAGAGATTTTTCCATTCTGGTGTGCTGATGTCAGGAGCAGTATTGAATGCGTCACTGCTCCTGCTCTTGAGAGTACATAATGCTGCTGCAGGGTTTTAGGAGATGCTTTTTGTTGTTTGTGTCAGGACTTGTTTGTTTGAATGAGCCTTTTTTAGTATTGTGCATTCAGCTAACTATTCACAGCAGGAGCTTGTAACAGTGGTTTTGAGGAAGAATTTAGTTCAGCTGTTGAACTGAGATAAATAAATACACCAAACCAAATCTCATATTAATTGAGAGTAGGGCTGCAACGAATGATTATTTTGATAATGGATTAATCTAAAGATTATTAGAATGAGTATTCGACTATTCCGTGATTATTGCACAGATTCATCATTTGCTTTTAAACCTCTGGGGTCGACGGACGCCATTATATTTTTGCCATTATAGCAGAAACAACATAAAATACTCATTTTGGGCCATACGTATAAGTGAAAGACATCATTAGAGACTATAAAGGGTCCGCTTTTATTTGTGTACACTCACAATAACAACAAAACATTGTGCTTTTTGTAAAATAAAGGAAATAAAAAGGGTGCGATTTCAGCTGTCTCTGTGTGTGCAAGCATATTTCTGAAACACGTCACAAAAATTAACTGAAACTCTTATCACACAAACAAGAAACATATGTCTAAAAAAAGCTTAACATGTCTACTTTTAAATAAAACAATTCAAATTTAAAACAAATATTCTCCTGCAATGTAATGTGTATGAAACAAAGTGATGTACAGTGTTTACTGGCTCAGCTAATTATCCCTAATGTGATCACACCCACGGGGAGAGGGCGCTATTCATACGGTAATGTGCTGAGGCGATCAATGCAAATGGTAAACGCCCCTGACTGTGCCTTAAAAACATCAAGTTCATTCACTTTTCTGCACATTTGGAAGATCGTATGATACACAGGTGAGGAAACTCCTGGATAGTGACGAAGAGTTAGCATTTTTCTCAGAAGAAGAGCAGGACTCTGATGAACGTTTGCATTTTGAAGAGTGACTTGATCCAGCCAATGATACAATTTCAGATGATTAAGTCATTTAGTTTTACTTACATTAGTTGACATGCTTTACATATTTTACTAGTGCGACTGTTTCCAGGATTCAGAGTATTGAAATTTTAAATATGACTCCTAATAAGCAAGTTTTAGTTACATTTAAATGTTGTTTCCTCTAAAGTAGGCATTTCAATTGTATGCTGTATAATATAAATATGATATGTAATAAGGTATAAAAATAATATGAATGTTTAGATTATATTTTGACTAGTGTTTATGCTGCCTCCATTATCATCAACAAAGCTTGTGCTTGCAAATATGTGTTTGGGTGTAAATGTGTCAAATGTGATGTAAATATGTCCATATTAGAAAATCAGCATATTATAATGATTTCTGAAGGATCATGTGACACTGAAGACTGCAGTAATGATGCAGAAAATTCAGCTTTGATCACAAATTGTATTTTACAATATATTCAAATAGAAAACTGTTCTTTTACATTTAAAAATAGTTTACAATATCACTGTTTTTACTGTATTTTCTTTCAAATAAATGCTGCCTTGCTGAGCAGAAGAGACTTCTTCTTCTTAAGAGACTTCTTAAATGGTCATACAGGTCTAACATTTTTAAGGTCTTTATGTAAAGAAAATGTATAGTCAGACTTCTTTTAACTTAAAACTTCTCACATTCATTCTCTTTCTGTCACATTCCTCATTGATAGGCCCAGGGGAGGGGTCTTTGTCTCCTCAGGTGTGAATTACAATCAATATTCATGATCATTCATGCCTCCTCGCATATGACCTTTCTAACACTAAAAGTGTCTTACAAAAGTTAAATTACTATATAGTTTTTTTATTTAAACCTTTATTTATCCAGGTAAACTGTTTGAGAACCACTTCTCATTTACAAACATGACATGCTAGCTATTGGCGGAGAGGAGATGGTAGATTGATGTAGCCAATTCAGGATGGAGATTATTAGGAGGCCATGATATATAGGGGCCAATGGGGGGGAATTTGGCTAGGACACCAGGGTTACACCCCTACTCTTTACGAGAAGTGCCCTAGGATTTTTAATGACCACAGAGAGTCAGGACCTCGGTTTAACGTCTCATCCGAAAGACGGTGCTTTTTACAGTATAGTGTCCCCGTCACTATACTGGGGCATTAGGACCCACACAGACTGTAGGTGAGCACCCCCTGCTGACCTCCCTAATACCACTTCCAACAGCAACCTTGGTTTTCCCCAGGAGGTCTCTCATCCAGGTACTGGCCAGGCTCAACCCTGCTTAGCTATAGTGGGCAACCAGGCAAGAGCTGCAGGGTGATATGGCTGATTGTTGTATATGAATGAGTGATCAGGACAGTTTTCACATCATTTTGTAGCAAAAACTCTAGGCTACAAGATCCAGTTTTCAAAAGTCTTGTGTACAAATGTTTAGCATGTGTTATATGGCCTTATTTCAATGACGGAAAAGTTTGTTTTTTAAAAAACCAAGCATAAACGTTATTTTCTAAAAAATACAAACATGTACATACATGTTGCTCACATATTATTGTAGCCCAGTTTGTGCTGAATACATTGTTATCATATATTAGCCATTAGTATGTTTTTAAGCAACTGGAAAAAGCACAAATGTCAGAGGACAAAATCATCTAAATGACATTCACTGAATTAAAGGGAAAAAATAGTTTTTATTAAGTTTAATTCAGTAAAGAAATTCACTGCAAAAAAACTATTGTTATCAAGAGTTTTTGTCTTGTTTTCCATTTAAAATTTTCTAAAAATCCTTAAAACCAGATACATTTACTTGAAAAGCAACATATAAAATATTTTGACTTGCTTTAAGAGAATATATCTTTAACATAAGTCAAGTCAAGTCAAGTGGTTTTTATTGTCGTTCAACCATATAGTACAGTACACAGTGAAACGAGACAACGTTCCTCCAGGACCATGGTGCTACATAAAACAATATAGGACAAACACAGAACCACATGAGACTACTCAGACTAAATAACATACCTATATAAAGTTCACGTGCAAACGTGTGCAAAAGGTACGAGACGGTACAATAAATTACAAAAAATTAACAGGACAATAGGCACAGTGAGAGACAGTGTAGCGCCGACCAGTAGTGCAAAAAGATGACAGTTTCTAAAAATGCCAAATGTAAACATAACATACTATGAGATAGTGTTCTATGCACATAGCAGTTATTGAGGTAGCAGCCAGGTACAAAGTGACAATAATTAAAGTGCAACTCAGGACACGTGTGTGTGTGTGTGTGTGTGTGTGTGTGTGTGTGTGTGTGTGTGTGTGTGTGTGTGTGTGTGTGTGTGTGTGTGTGTGTCAGTCCAGTCTGAGTATTGAGGAGTCTGATGGCTTGTGGGAAGAAGCTGTTACACAGTCTGGCCGTGAGGGTCCGAATGCTTCGGTACCTCTTGCCAGACGGTAGGAGGGTGAAGAGTTTGTGTGAGGGGTGTGTGGGGTCGTCCACAATGCTGTGTTTTTTGTAAATGTCTTTGATGGAGGGAAAAGAGACCCAGATGATCTTCTCAGCTGTCCTCATCATCCTCTGCATCGCTTTGCAGTCCGAAACGGTGCAAGTCCCAAACCAGGCAGTGATGCAGCTGCTCAGGATGCTCTCAATAGTCCCTCTATAGAATGTAGTGAGGATGGGGGGTGGGAGATGTGCTTTCCTCAGCCTTCGAAGAAAGTAGAGATGCTGCTGGGCTTTCTTGGTAATAGAGCTGGTGTTGAGGGACCAGGTGAGGTTCTCCGCCAGGTGAACACCAAGGAATTTGGTGCTTTACAAACTGCTTTAAAAATATCATAGAGAATAATGATATTTTTGATAAATATCAGTCAGGTTTTCGTAAAAAACATTCTACGGAAACTGCACTGGTGAAAGTTTCAAGCGATATTTTGATGTCTGCTGATTCTGGGAAGCATACAGTGTTAGTTTTGCTGGATCTTACATCTGCCTTTGACACCATTGACCACAATATTATGCTTAATAGACTACAGGCACTATTAGGGATATCTGGATCAGCTCTGAAATGGTTTTCATCTTACCTTACTGGTAGAAGTTTTAGTGTTTATATAAATCAGAACATGTCAGACACTGCAGGTTTATTGAGTGGTGTTCCGCAGGGTTCTGTCCTGGGACCGATTCTTTTCCTTCTATATATGCTTCCTTTAGGACAGATTATAAGCCAGTTTCAAGATGTCTCTTATCACCTGTATGCAGATGACATTCAGTTATATTGCTCCTTTAAGCCCACTGAGTTATTTAAATTATCATCTTTAATGAACTGTCTGAGTAGGATTAAGCAGTGGCTAAATGACAACTTTTTAATGTTGAATTCAGCTAAGACTGAAACTTTAATCATTGCCCCTGAGCAGAGCATCCCTCAGATAAAGAAACACATTTGTGACTTAGGTTCGTCTGTTCAGCCCAGTCTCAGGAGTTTGGGAGTTGTTTTTGATACGGCCATGTCTCTGGAGAAACATTCAAAACATCTTATTAAAAACTGTTTCTTTCAGTTAAGGAACATTTCGAAGATAAGAGCCTTAGTGTCAAAAGCGGAGCTAGAGATGATCATTCATGCTTTTATCTCGTCTCGCTTGGACTATTGTAACAGTCTTTTTATCTGCCTTAATAAGAAGGATCTTGGTCGTCTTCAGACTGTCCAAAATTCTGCTGCTAGGCTTTTAACCCACACGAGTAAAAGGGCACATATTACTCCAGTTTTAGCTTCACTCCATTAGTTACCAGTGCTATTCAGAATGCACTTTAAAATTCTGGTCCTAACTTTTAGAGCCCTACAAGGACAGGCACCCTCATACATCTCTGACCTGATACAGCTGCGTACATCCTCACGTAGTCTGAGATCAACAGGTCAGAGACTATTAGTTGCCCCCTTTGCACATTTTAAAACTAGGGGGGACCGTTCATTCCAAGTTGTTGCACCCAGGTTGTGGAACGCTTTGCCTCCTTCAATACGCTGCTTGGATTGTGTGGAAAAATTTAAAAGTCAGCTAAAAACTTTGCTTTTTAAAGAGGCTTTTGATTAGTTTGGAGGATGGTTGGCCTTGGTCTATTGTGTATGTGTTTGAGTGTTGCTTATTTTACTTATATTTTATTTTATTTTGTTTTGTGATTGAGATGTACTTATGAGAGCTGCTTATGCTTTCTTTTGTTGTGAAGCACTTTGTGATCTTCATCTGAGAAAAGTGCTATACAAATAAATTTTACTTACTTACTACTTACTTTAAAGAGCTCCGACTCTACTCTCCACAACGAGAGTGTTTCTGTATTTACTTATTTGGTATTTTTGTATAATTCCCTTGTACTTTGCGCTCTATATAAGCTGAAGCTGTTTGGAAAGTTTACCGTGCATCTGGACTGTGAGCTGTGTAAATCTTCCTCTTCTCAGTCAGGTGCGAGCTGCAGTGGTGCTCTCGCGCATCATCATTAGAGTTTTATGTGATCTAATTTTACATTAAATGAGATCAAACGACTATTAGACAATGAACATTTTTGTAGACAATTGTTCCCCATCTGTCGCTCACTTCGACGTTGTGTGTCGAATGAAGCGACACTAGGGGACTTATTTGAAGGCCTCAGTGACCTCTTAACTTGAGAAAAGGCCAATGAGAAATTGGCAGACAGAATTTGCATGTCCCTCCCCTGGACATACGGGTATAAAGGAGGGAATCGTGCGTCTGTCAATTGTGATTTCTTCTTCGGAGCTGAGCGGTTGTGTGATGAGCGAGCTGAAGTCACTTACTGTTTCACTCATCTCTGTAGAGTGTATGCTGTTGGATCTATGGCACATATCAGCGGCTCCTTTCTCCTTCTTTGCACGGCAGTGCAGCTTTGCCCCTGGGCGCTACGACAGCGCTTCTAAAAGATAATCTTTTCTGTAAAAGAGTTTAATTTATCTAAAAGAGCAATACACAGCTGGCGTTGAATGTCCTTTTCAGGACACAACTTTATAAAGATGCCCTTCCACCCCTGTGTAGTTCCTGGATGCGGTCGATTTCTCTCCGCTCCTGATGGTCACAGATGCTGCCTCGTGTGTCTGGGCAGCGATCACACTGAGGCAGCATTTGTTGTGAAACGTTGTGAAATTCGAATAGTATTTTTACTATTCAAATAATTATTGCAGAATGAATATTAGAATATTCGACTACTTGTGCACATCCCTACTTTGGATAAAAGCATCTGCCAAATGCATACATTTAATGTTCAGTCTTTTTATGCACTGTTCTTACAGCAAAGCACTGCATCAACAATACATTTCAAGATAATCACTGTTGGACGTTAAATCCTCTCTTCTGAGTAATTTTCCCATATTTGTTATGTGCTTTGGAGAGATTAGTGGAAGTCTTTTGCTTATTCTGTCTGAGAGCTGTCTGAGCTGAGAAATTCTTCTAAAACATTTGTGTTCGGCAGATGAAAGAAAGTCATACACATTTGTGATGGCATGATGGTGAGTAAATGAGAGAATCAATTTTTTGGGGTGAATCAACCCTTTAAGTGAAAATGAAAAGTGAGGAAACCGACTGCCTTAAAATCTTCAAGTACCATAATAAAATATTTATTTTGGTTGGCAAAATGTAATACAATTTGGATTGAAAACTTATTCAATACAGTATAATTTTGCACTGATGACTTAAAATTACTTAGGTTAACTAAGTTAGGTGAAATTAGGTGAAGACAAAAAGTCAAAACATTATTTATTTGTGGCCACTTTTTTGCCTTCAATCAATCTTGTACCAATCAATGTTTTTTTTTTCTCCATTCAGGCATTCTTAAATGCCAAATATTGTTCTTCAATCTGTGATCTGAAACATTGCCATAGCAAAATATCAAAAACATTTACCTTAATGTAACACGTTTAACATGTTTAAATTCACAAATAGCACGACTGTATAGACATTCTTTTCTCTATCTGCTGGCATGATTACTGAGTGCATTTGTGCTGTAATTGATTAATCGACGATCAATAAACTTTAGCAATCAAATTATCAATGATAAATAATGATCATCGATTATTCATTAACAACCCTTGATGAAAAAATATTGCCAGACCCCTTACAGAACTGCCACAGACCTCCTGTTGACGACCCTTGCTTTATAGCTGTTACTAAGGGTGCTTTCACACTGGCAGTTTAGTTCGAAAACAGAGCACGGTTTGCATGAAAAATTGGTAATTTGAAAGCTGTCATGCAGCACCGAATCCGAGACTTCCTGTAGGAGGTGGTCTGAGTTCGGTTGCAATGAAACGTGAATGTGAAAGCAACTCGGACTTGGTTGAGCACTCGTTCAGGAAGTAAAGTAACCTGTGCAAGCGTTTTTAATTCCTGAAAGTCCCAAAAAATGTATGACACCACAATGACATACAAGTACAATCAACTCTATAAATACTCTCTGTCTGTCTGACTATCTATCTATCCATCTATATATCTTATAAATACTATATATATATATACTATTATTGGTTATAACTATAGGGTAAAATAGGAGATGACAGTGGCGATAACTTCACCTTGGACACGAGCTTGAGTAAGCATGCAGTGTAAACAAAGATGCAAATTAATTCCTTCCAATCAGTTGTCTCCTCAAAAAATACGCAGATATACGCAGTTATCATTCACTCTGTTGTGCATAATGGCACCAAAATAACAAAACAAACAAAAAGTATGATGAGTCGTGTTGTGTTCTCCATGCATGTTTGTGATGACATAAAATGAATGCAAATTGACCGGGGTTCCATAGAATCAAATGAGTGTGAATCCCGACCAATGCTGTGGGGGGCACCGGGAACAATCGCACTCGGAATCGGACTGCAGCAAACATGCCCAGTGTGAAAGCCCCCTAAGAGTTTAACACTGGCAGCCTACTTTAGGTTTACAGTAGGATAGGGTTTGAATACTCACAGCTCACTTCCATGCAATCAGACTCATAGTGTCATTATGGGATATTGACATTATGAGCTAGGGCTGCACAATTAATCGAAAAACGAATCGTGATTACGATAACGGCTGCCGCGATTATGTAATCATGAAAATTGACAATTACAGCATTCAATTTAAGTCTGCTCCTGTGGTTAATGGTCAATGGTTTCTATTTACAATGTGTTTTTCCAGTAGTTGAGTATTCTAACCAATCACTAACATGTCCGTTGAGCAATGAAATGGCAATGGCCAATCAGAGCAGCTTAGATTAGTCCTCCGTCCTATCAGTAATGACAACTGATCCTAATGCGCAAGCATCTGCATGCCCAGATGTTTGCTTTAGGTTCTTGCTCTGTTCGCGCAGCACTTGAAAATAAGCTGTAGGACAAGAGCGAAAAGCACTTTGTAATGATTTTGGATTCATTGCATATTGCACCGCTCGATTTGAACGTAGATGTTAAATACACTGCAAATGAGCAACACGACAAAACTAAAAAGATCCCGTTCTAATCAAGGCACAGACACGCTGTAAATAATTGATTTATTATGCTGATTAGACAGCTTTGTTTTTAATGAGAGCATTCGTGAGAGTGCAGAACATTGTGCATAAAAATCAGGTCTCAAACAGTGTAAACCTGCAGTGAGTGACATCAGTCATTGCAATGGGTGAGATTATCGCATTGCTCGATTTCTGTGTAAAATGTATTAATATATGTAAAATAGTTCAACGATGGGCAAGGAGGAGGCGAGAACCGGCTTGTCAATATAAATGATAATTTAATGAAAACTTAAACCAAAACACATAAACAAACACACACACGACGGACATGCCCATAATTCTCTCTCTCTCGAACCATCGTCACCGGCCGCCTTTATCCCTCGCGCGCCTCATTAGGCCGATTGGGGACCGGGCGCGCGATATTCTGATCGGCCGCGCCCCCCCTCCGCTCCACAATATAATAATAGTTTTGTTTTGTCATGTTAATAAGTAGGCCAATGTGAATTTGATTTGTACAAAATCACAATAAAATAATTCAGCTTAACTGTTCTAAATGTGTTTTGGAGGTGTAGCCAACATAAAGAATATGGCATGAATAGCATATTTCAGGAATCACCGTCATTGTTATTGCATCTGCTCTTATAAGACCCATTTGCCACACAGCTGGTATTGGTAGATTTAACATGTTCATGAATCGCACAAACTCAGATAGCAAATTAATGTTTTTAATTTCCAAAGTGCAACCATTGAGGTCAAAAACTATGTAACGATGATCTTACATGAACAAGATCACCATTGAAGATCTAACAGGATGAATGGGCACCCTTCTCGCCACCAAAGGTCTTACTGAATGCAGTAACTTGATCGATTTAAATCAGCTGTTAATAATTTTGAATATTGAATATGCCATATTATATACTGTACGTGGACTAATAATTTAAGCAGTAATTTAGCAATCATTCAATTTATTCTATACATTAGATATCAATTTACAATAATTTTAATTTGCCTTACCTTAACAAACATTATTAAAATATAAAATACAATACAATATAATGCTTAAAAGAAACTGGAGCGCAGCTCATATCCACCATTGAAATCTGCTACTCTGAAGAACCACACGGTTGCTTACTTTGTGACGTCATGGTAATTCAGAATTTAAATCAATATTAATAATCGCTATTACAATATCAAGAGCAATAATCGACAATTATGATTTTTGCTATAATCGTGCAGCCCTACTAAGAGCCATTGTTGTTCTTACACAGTGATAAGTGGAAACATATTTCTTTAAACCATTGATTTTCCTTCAAGAACATCATGGATTGAAGCATGTGCACAATTTAAAAGCATGTCACCTTGGACAGTTCACAAACAGCCTGTTACAGCCTGTGATCTTCTATTTCTTCCCAGCATCAGTGTCCCTGTTGTGGATAGAAAGATTAGAGAGGCTGCCAAAAGAAAACTAATTGCAAAGTGGGCTTTGTTTAGGTTTCATTACAGTCTTGCTGGCTCAACAATCAACTGCCGACTCACTTCCTCTGGAGGGAGAGAAATCAAACAGTGCGTCACCTTTTTTGCCACTGTAAATTGCCTTTCTCACTATCCCAACTTTGTTTGAACTCAAGACACTCTTTACTGAGCACAGCAGAGCTCAGATGGGCTTGCCACGAAATGTTGTAGATTTCTTCTTTATTCCTCAGTATTTCTTATTCTATTCATAGTTTCCAGATAAAACTGAAAGCAAAGTATTGTCAAAATTGACTTTTCTAAACATAATTTGTCTTGTAGTAATTTGTCATAATTTGTCTTGTTAACTTGAGATTAAATGGAGAGAATTCTCAAGCAATTGGAGGCTTCTCAGATTTTTTTTCTGAGAATTAGACCCAAGTAATCTCACATCGAAATAGCGGCTTTTCCACCATAGGGACTTGTAGCATCATAGCATCTCCACTTGAACACTGTTTGGTAAGGTACGATTTAAAATTGATTTCTCAGCATGGTTAGCCAACCATACTCTAACAGAAAACTGTGGGTGGAATGCTTTAGTGACAATTGGTCACTTGCCCTGTCAGTTCAGAAAAAATGGGTCCGGATTGCTACAGAACGCATGATTCAGCAACTGTAATCGCACGGCTCGATGGTGGAAAAGAACCTACATGTACAGTATAGTCACAAATTGTGCTCATATTGGCCAAATACCAGAGTCTGTAGTAAAAATTTTAAATGTAAAAATATTTCGATATTAACTAAAAAATTCCTTATTAAATTCTTCCACAACCAAATTTCTGGGCAATGCAGTCCACATTCATACTGACTTTTACTTTGTACATTTACTGTATGTCAGCAATTATCTCATTTGTTTCTCTTTCCTTAAGGAATTGCAGGAGAAACGTCTGAGACAAAATGAGCTCTCCTGAGCAATGAAAAAGCAACCTATGAGCAATAAAATGTTCCTCTTGACTGAACCCATTGCGTAGCCTTCACTCACCAGGGAAATCTAATTACAAATGCGTGTGTAGCTCTTTTTACTTTCTGACCACTTTCCAGCTAGGACCTGGCCCGAGCAAACAGAGACTCAAGGCTTGCAGGAGTGGGATTGTGTTACCAAACCCTTCAGCACCTGGTCTTTAGCTAATTATGTCTTTCTCCTCTCTAGATGCCAGCTGCTCTGTCTCTGCATGGCACTGCTGTCATAATACATAAACATGGTCATTGCCAAGATGCTGCATATTATTGACCAGATTCAAGAAGTGCACAAAGCATGACCACATTACTCTCTTCTTAGACAAAGTTGGTAGCAGATGAGGCTGCTTCTTGGTTATTAAATAACCCTTTGCCAACAAAGGACACAGGAGGACAACCTAACCCTAAACAAGTAATGAATACCTGTTTATAGTTCATTATTTAGAACAACAGCACATGAGAGGCTGATAGACATGAGACTGTTCGAGGGAGAACAGGAAGTCTGTTAGTTTCACCTACACTAAACTTCAAGAGGTTCAAATGCTTGAAATTAAAAAAACAATTACAGCATAATGAAAAACATTTTTTAGACAGCATTGGTTGTATAAATAATTAGTAATAAATAGGGTGATTTTTGTTCATCTGTAGTATGCTATGCTTAGTAAGAAATTTTATGTTTATGTTTTGGCTGATTTGTATTAATCTAAACCGATTCAACAGTGGTCTTGGACTTTATACTGACTTCTGTTGATGCAAATGTATGCATTTTTGTGAATTGCAAGACACTATATAGAACAAAATAGCTTTTTCTAGGCTACTTATATGGCTGGAGTATTCATCCTATGTGAGTGTACATTATTTATAAATGTTTTTTTGAATGAAATTTTCAATTCCTTTGGACAAAAGCTTTTTGTTAGTAGAAAAAGTTGTGCTAAAGGGATATTATCAGGTATTATCAGATATTACCTCTGAAATGGCCTGTTATTGTACAATAATGTAGACAGATGTTTACAGTATATTGAGCTTGAGGTAATGAAGAAAAAAAAAAACACCGGTCTCTGTAGACAAGATAATTTAGAAATTAAGAAAACCAGTTTTCATTCAGTGTTGCATCAAAGCAGTAGTTCACTGGCTCTTAAATCATTACATTTGCATTTAAGGCATTTAGCAGATGCTCTTATGCAGATGGACTTTTATAAAGTACTTTAGCTTCACAACATAGGGTGCTTCTCAATCAGAAGGCTGCAGCCCTGTTAGGCTGGATATCTATGCTGCCATATCATCAAGCATTGTCGAAGGCCATCTCATTTGTGAGGACCCTTTGAAGGCAGCCTCGTTTCGCAGCCTTCATTTGCCATATTTTGGAGGCTGCATCAGGTGTATCCTTCTTGGCCTTCAATCACCCACAATCCTTTGCACATGTCTCGGATTATTTAAAAAAGTGTGGAAAACAAATCACATAACCGTAGAGGTGAAAACCTTTATAATGCAGCATACTTTTGTCTCTCTCTCCAAGTTTTATTTGCATTTGCAGCAATGACAATTAGAAGATACAAAGCACCAAATAATAATAATAATTGTCGTTATACTGTGCTTCTCACTCTCGGTGAGGCATATGGCGAGTTGGATGCCATGGAGAATAGCGTGAAGCCTCCACATGTGATAGGACTCCGCGGTAATGCGCTCAACAAACCACATGATAAGATGCGTGTATTGGGAATTGGGCTTGCCAATTTGGGAAGAAAAGAGGAGATACCCCCCCCAAGCTGTTTTATAGTTTTTACAATTTTAGTGTTCATTATTGAAAGGATTTAAATATACATTTTAAGATCAGTGTTGCAAAATGTATTATACTCACAGCAAAATCCCTGGTGTTCCCATAAGTCCACTCTTCAGTAGTTAAACTCTAACACTGAGAAGTGCTGAATGTACTCTGTGTTGAGTTTATTTAATGATCTATTTGGCCAATTCAACATTAAAGTAGATAAACTCTTTGAGTGGTGATTGAACATTAGTGATGACACCTGCTGTTAACAAGCAGAGTCCACTGAAGGAAAGAGGAACAACAAGAACAGGATTACCAGAGGCCTGAATCATGATGGTCGCTGAACAAACCCAGGGTTTCAGGATTGGTTTCAGGTTGACAAATTCAAACCAGTCCAATCAGGCTTAATTGGTACCATGATGTCAACTCAGGCTTTGATCCTGACTTTAAGATTAGATAACACGCTCATGCACATGAATGAGTGACATTTGCAGCACACAAAGAGACAATGCGATTCACTTCTCACGAGAGACTCATCTGGATTTTTCTCTGCTGAAAGCTGATGATTATGAAAATATGAATTTAAATTCATTATGCACAAGATATTGTTTTAAAAATATAAAATCATGAAGACTTAAAACACATGATTTACACAATACTAGGGATAACTGTAAAATTATGAAGCGATTAAAGACATTTACACAACAAGAAGTCCAGTCTCTCTCAGCCTATTACAAGCTATATACAAGCTGCTACGAGAGCTCAAGAGGACTGCTACAAAATAAATTCTTGAACTTTAGAGATCTTTATTGAAAAGGGTTTAAACAATGTTTTCCATGCTTGTTCAGTGATCCATAAACAATTAATGAACATGCACCTGTGGAACAGTCATTAAGACACTAACAGCTTACAGACGGTAGGCAATTAAGGTCACAGTTTTAAAAACTTGGGACACTAAAGAGACCGTTCTACTGACTTTAAAAAAGACCAAAAGAAAGATGCCTAGTGTCCCTGCTCATCTGCGTGAATGTGCCTTAGGCATGCTGCATGGAGGTATGAGGACTGCAGATTTGACCAGGGCAATAAATTGCAATGTCCGAACTGTGAGATGCCTAAGACAGCACTACAGGGAGACAGGGAGGGCAGCTGATCATCCTCGCAGTGGCAGACCACATGTAACAACACCTGCACAGGATCAGTATATCCGAATATCACACCTGCGGGACAGGTACTGAATGGCAACAACAACTGCCAAAGTTACAGCAGGAATGCACAATCCCTCCATTGGTGCTTAGACTGTCCGCAATAGGCTGAGAGAGACTGGACTGAGGGCTTGTAGGTCTGTTGTAAGGCAGGTCCTTACAAGACATCACCGGCAACAATGTTGCCTATGGGCACAAACCCACCTTCGCTGGACCAGACAGGACTGGCAAAAAGTGCTCTTCACTGACGAGTCACGGTTTTGTCTCACCAGGGTTTATGGTCGGACTCGCATTTAGCGTCGAAGGAATGAAGGTTACACCGAGGCCTGTACCCTGGAGCAGGATCGATTTGGAGGTGGAGCTGGGGAGGTGTGTCACAGCATCATCGGACTGAGCTTGTTGTCATTGCTGGCAATCTCAACGCTGTGCGTTATAGGGAAGACATCCTCCTCCCTCATGTGGTACCCTTCCTGCAGGCTCATCCTGAAATGACCCTCCAGCATGACAGTGCCATCAGCCATACTGCTCGTCCTGTGCGTGATTTCCTGCAAGACAAGAATGTCAGTGTTCTGCCATGGCTAGCAAAGAGCCCGAATCTCAGTCCCATTAAGCATGTCTGGTACCTGTTGGATTGGAGGGCTAGGCCCATTCCCCCTAGAAATGTCCGAGAACTTGCAAGTGCCTTGGTGGAAGAGTGGAACAGCAAGAACTGGCAAATCTGGTGCAGTCCATGAGGAGGAGATGCACTGCAGTACTTAATGCAGCTGATGGCCACAACAGATACTGACTGTTACTTTTGATTTTTTTTATTCTTGATTTCTTTTATTAACAGAAATTGAAGTAAAATAAATAAAAAATGAAATGCATCCATTCATAAATTATTTAATTGATACATACAATATAACTAATCCAATAAAAAAAAAAAAATTATTTTAAAGAGTGCACTTGAAAGAGATATACAGGACACTCAAAATTAAATTATATGTAGGTGGGAGGATGAATTAAAAATAAAAAGTAGTCAGCAAGACTGGGAAGAAATATTACATAATACATTCCATACTACTCAATACAGTGTTTGGATGGAATATGCTTGGAAGGTACAAATTAGATTTTTTATAACACCTGTTATTCAAAGTAAATACAATAGCATGGTAAAATGGGATTGATGGAGAAGTTGTGGTGAAAAAAGGCTCATTACAGTCAAATTCTATAAGAGTGCTCAAAGTTGACAATTGATTGGAATGAAGTGATAAGACAGGTTAATTAAATATTTAACTGCACAATAGAAATACATCCCGAAAAATTATTTTGTGTAAAATGCCATTGTCCTTAAGAAATAAAACTGAACAAAATATATTTAGGGTAATCATAATAGCAGCTTTGAAACAGATTACAAAAATTTGGCTTAAACCAGAACCCCCACAATTTCAAAGATGGAGAGAAACTATTTTGGAAATATACCAAATCAAGAAAGTAACATTTAGAATGAATAATTAAAGTCTGGGATGTGAACATAAATGGGATTTGCTTAAAAATATTATAAATTAATTTAGTTAGATTATTTCCTTCAGACGCTTAATTTTTTTTAACACAATTTGTTAAAATATGAGGTATGATGTCCCATCTCATTACATATTTAAAAAAAGAGGTGGTGATGCCATAACTTTACACTTTATTTGAAATAAAATATAATATGTAAATGAATGAATTACACATGTTATTTATAGGAAATGCTGTGAATGGTTATTTGATGTGGTTATTCAAAATAACATAATGGTTTATGTATTTCTCTTTCTTTATGTACAATACTGTATGCAAAAAAAATATAATGCAATAATAAGATGTATTTTTTTTTTTTTTTTTTTTAATAAAAGACGTATTTTTGTACTGCTTATATTGCTTATATTATTATAAATTCAAGTAAAAGAATGTATGTTCATCTTGAGTCCATGAAAGAAGGGGTTTGGGTGGCATCCACCCATTTAGCAATCTTAAGCTTTTAATATTTAAAAAACGATTATTTTTTGCAGGTATCACATTAATCCAGTTTACTGGCTGTTTTATAGATAGCCTAATATATTATGTTTATATTTTCAAAGATATTTGTTGCTATGGCTCAATAGGGTAAATGAAAAGCAATTACATTTTAAATAAAATACAACACTATCTGATGAAAATCTACATTTAGATTCTCAAATAAATGATTTATCATGAAGAGTCGATTTCTAAGATTTTATTTGTAAAATTTGCTTTAAGAGACACTGGGAGTGACTTGATTGAATCAGATATGTAGTTTTAATCACATCTGATTAATCCAGAACAAAACCTGCTGTGGAGCAGGTTAGCCATGTACCGTAAATTGCTATGGCAATGAACACTGCTAAATGCTGACCAACTTTCATGGTACCTAAAACCATACCTGTCAACACTCCCATTTTTCACACCCATCTCACGCCCCCATCCTTTTTGTTATTTCTCCCGGGAAACTCACGTAATTTGTATGGCCCAAACCTCGTTATATGAATAATCACATCAATATGTTTTTCCAATGTTGTCCATTTGCCATATCTTATATTAAACGTATCCTACTCACACAATCGACACATCATACAAATGTCAACCCAATTGTGACCTCAACCTGGCAACCTACAACCCAGTTGCGCTGTTGATATTTGCGTGGGTAGTAGAATCAAGCATCACTGGTAGATGGGAGGAGAATACTCAGGTGGTGCGCTGGCAAAAAAAAAATATATATATATACATATATATAGACATGACATGTATTATAATCGGCTTGTGTGACCATTTTTACAGGTTTATATAAATTCAGAGCTGTTAAAACATTGATAATGATCTGTAATCCTCATTAATAAATGATACCCATATGAAAACTACCCATGGATTTACTGTAGTAATATTGCATTATCCATGACTAGTTACCACGACAGTAGTAACCACGTTTTTTCTTTTTCATTTTGGCAGTAACCAAAATTTTTATACAATTAACCATGGTTTTACATTACTGTAGTATCCATATTGTAACTTGGTTTTAGTACTTTAGTACTATGGTTCATTTTTTGATATTATATGTGTCTTATACTTACACATTTCTAAACAAAGCAGCCTAACAATTTTCTGCTTAGGCCTATAAATATATACAAAATTGAAGTCTAAATTTAAGTTTCTAATTTTATCCAAAGAATTCGTAAAAATTTAATTTATTAGAGGTATCAATATCAGCGATGCTGGCCTCGGATCAAAAAGAAAATAATTGGTGTCACCCATTCCTATCTCATTCTAGCACTTAATGCTGAGGAGGAGTCTAGCCTACAGCCTCAGAAGGTCTGGTCTAGGAAGGACACAGCCTAACTAGGCTACAAACTTCCATTTGAGATGCACCCATAGAGGTCCACTGTGATCAGTAGATGTCAGAAATGCAATTTAGAATATTATCTGCTAGGGAAGTTGTGCTTCCTGTACAAATACAAACAAATACTAGCTATTACTACTACACCTAATTTGACAAATAATCCTAATACAGATAAAATCAAGCCAACTCAAGATTTATTTGTATTAATCCAAGCATTGTTGCAATAGTCTTCTTGTGCCTGCATTTGAAGACTGGGAGGGTTTCTGCTCTTCTTAAATAAAAGTTGATCATTTGATAGATGATCATTTGGGAGTGTTGACAGAAAACCGCTTTGTCCTACTGGAGGAGCTTGGAGGCAAAGGTGACAAGACTTGTCATGTGGTGAGTGGCAGTGGGTACAGTTTAAGAAGAAGGACAAATTCTCTGCTTGAAATCAGCTGTTCTTTCTTTCCCCTTAAGTCTGCTTAAACGCATGTCATTTAAGTGAAGACACTGACAATGGAAAGTAGTTCAACAAAGAATTTTTAAAACTGTTTTGGATCTAAAAAAAGATCTAGACAGGGGAATGGACATTTGCCATGTCCTTCATATTTCTGGTCAGAATGTCGTGACTGCATTTGCAATTGTTTCTATGTCAGGTAATCTTTTGTTTTGATCTGTGACGAATCTGGTAGCATTAGGTCATCATTTGATGTTATTTATATCGGCAATTGGAAACAATTCACCAAAACTATCAGCCATATTTCTGTGTTGGTCTGTTTCGTCTTCAGTTCTGGACAGGATGTCCAGCGAGCCAGTGTGATTATCAACCTGCCAAACCTAGTGCGTCAGAACCCAGCAGAGACGTTTCGCAGGGTGGTGCCAAAAGTCAGGGTAGGCCAAACGGTGCTTCATTTTTTTGGCGTTATGGTGCTGAGATCTGTTTGTGATTATTTGATGCATGCTGTTTAATGAGTGATAATACAGAGCTCCCTTTCCTACCCCCACCAGGAGGTTCTCCATGTAGCTGGGGCTGATATGCAGCTCACCGCAGCAGGGTCTTTCTTGACCGTCCTCCAAGATGACATTGTTCTCATCCAGACACACACCCACTCAATCTTGCAGATAGTTCTTCTAAATCTCGACCACAGGGACACAGGTTGCCACTGTTTGAAAAACCCATAGCAAAGTGTATATACTAAATTTGTGCTGAAGAGATGGTACACCTAAAAATTTTAATTATGTAATCATTTACTCACCCTCATGTTGTTCCAAACCTGCATGACTTTCTTCTGAGGAACACAAAATGTGTTTGACAGAGTTTGAATTTTATTCAATCTGCCTAATATCTCCTTTTGTGTTCCAGGGAAGAAAAAAAGCACAGGTTTGGAATAACAATGTAAATGATGGCAGACTTTTTATTTTTGGGTTAACTATCCTTTAAATTCTGGACTTTGTGAAGCAGTACTGTAATTTTTAAGTCATCAGTTACTTTCAGTCTGGGTGTTGAATATTCTTCACTCTCTGAAAATCACTTCTTGTATGCAAGAGAGTCCTTATTATTTGCAACCTTGTGATGTGAAAGCAGTTTATATTGTGCCAGTGTGAAATCTACAAATATCTGCATGCCTAGGACACAATCAGCTACAGCTACTTTGTTCCTCTAACATTTTATTTTGACAGTGGTCAGCAATGCTTGGTTGGAGACATTGCTGTCAGCAGTTGATGCTTTGCCAAAGGAAACTATCAGGCAAGAGGTATTGCAACATGCAGTATGTTGCATGTCTATTCTGTCTAAACAGAAATGCCATAGGAATCAGTTGTTAGTGTGAATTCAACGTCAGTTTACTTTGGTGTTTGTTTATGCAGATTCTGAGTCCTATGGTATCAAAAGCTCAGCTCACTCAGTCTGTCCCAGCACGTTTGGCAAGCTGTCGCATCCTTGG
Organism: Xyrauchen texanus; assembly: GCF_025860055.1. Classification (NCBI taxonomy): domain Eukaryota; kingdom Metazoa; phylum Chordata; class Actinopteri; order Cypriniformes; family Catostomidae; genus Xyrauchen; species Xyrauchen texanus. The sequence goes on from NC_068305.1 coordinate 24,284,221, forward strand.
CAAGGTTACTGGCAAGTTTGAGTCCTCAATGTGAGTTTGCTGCTAAATTTTTCCTATTTGCCTTCCATATAGTTGCCTTGACCACTGATATTTGTTAGGGAGAATGTAAAGCCTTACTTAAGCCTGATCACCCTCTCTGAATTTTTGTTGTGATAATGCCTGGCTCACTGTACATTAGCACACTTATTACATGGCTACTTGCCAAATAAATAAATAAGTGTTCATGAACTATTGATTTGAGTTTTTATATATATATATATATATTTTTTTTTTTTATTATTATGGAAGAAATATCTCATGGATTGATATGAGATACCAGTCAGAATCAAGTATTCCAGAGAGCCATGTGATAAATGTGTCATATGTTAATATACTAAATTAATGTACAGTACTGTAAGAATCAACGATTTGTTTTATTCTTTTTTAAACCTCCAGTGACTTCATACCATATCTAAAATTTATATCGCAAGCCATTTTAATCTCTTACTTACAGTATATTCCTTCAGCACAAATATTTTGCTGACACAACTATCAATGCAAAAAGTTAATAATTTGCAGTAACTTGCAAAAAAAAAAAAATTGAGTTATACAGCAGTAAATACACATTGTGTTGCTCATTTGCTGACTGTACATGTAGTTCCTTAAATTTTCTACCGTGGCTTCTTTTTGCAGAGTGAAGAAGGACCTCCTGCCATTGGTCAGGTCATTGTGCCAGGACGTAGAGTACGAGGTGCGCTCCTGCATGTGTCGCCAGCTGGAGAACATCGCCAGGGGAACTGGGTAAAAAAGATATAAAGCAGAGAGACATTAAAATATTTTTTTAATATATTTCTTAATGTCCAATGCTATTTATGGTGGAAAGTCTAAATGGCAGACTCATAAATGGAAGAGTCTCAACCTTGTTATTGTAGAGGATATTAGATTGAATACTATTTACAAAATCATGAGTTGTTGGTTATATATCTGCTACTTTAAAAAGATGCCAGCAGTTCAGGTATAGTGTTATACAGGGTTATAAGTTGCTTGAAGTGCTTTAAGTACTTAACTTTGGCTTTTTCAAATTTAACTCCTGGAAAACCCTTGAAAATAGCAAGTTCCCCGTCTGTCGGTCACTTCGATGTTGTGTCGAAGAAGCGACACTAGGGGTCTCTCTTGAGCGCCAAATATACCTCTGATCTATGAAAAAGGCCAATGAGAAGTTTGCGGACAGAATTTGCATCTCCCGCCCCCGGACATATGGGTATAAAGGCGGGGAAATGTGTCTGTTTCATTCAGAAATTTTCTTCGGAGCCGATGGTCATGTGTGCACTGAGCTGCGAGTCACACACCTGTTCCTCTATCTCTGAGCGATTACTGCTGTTGGATCTACGGCGCACTTCAGCGGCTTTCTCCTTCTCTGCACGGCAGTGCAGTTTGCCCCTGGGTGCTTCGACAGTGCAATACTAAAAAGAGTACTGTATAAAAGAGTGATTTTCTCTAAAAGAGCAATACACAGCGGCGTTGAACGTCCTTTTCAGGATGCGTCTTTGTAAAGATGCCTTTCCGCCCATGTGTAGTTCCTGGATGCGGTAGAGTAATCTCTGCTTCAGACAGCCACTGGCGCTGTCTCGTGTGTCTGGGCTGCGATCACACCAAGGCAGCGTTTGTGGATGGTTCATGTTCTCATTGCGAGAACATGACCATGGCAACGTTGCGGTCGCGGCTTTCCTTCAACCGAAGGACTTCCGTCCCGGCTCGAGGCAAAAGCAGCTCGCCTCACAGCCAGCCTGCCTATTCTCTTGAGCCCCGAACTGGATGAGCTCGCCACTGCATCGGAGAGCGGTCCGGCATCTGATGCAGAGGACTTGTCTAGGCTGCCGCCTTCAGGCCAGCATGCCCAGGCTGAGGCTGACGCCCAGATGTCCGACATGCTTGCCCGGGCCGGCAAGACTGGAACCCTCCGTTCTGGATGGTTGGTTCCTGGGGTCTGCGTGCCGCTCACAGCCACAACCCCCCCCCCCCACCCACCCGGTCCCTTTGTTCCCTGAGGTGCATAAGCGGCTGATGACTGCATGGAGAGCACCCCACTCTGCTCATCACAAAGCCCCTGCTCATCTGCTCTCACTACCCTCGACGGCGGAGCGGCCCATGGGTACATGCTGATTCCCCAGGTGGATAGGTGTGGTTGCGATCCACCTGTGCCCCGAGAACGCCGCCACCTGGCAGGGTCGCCCTTTAGCCCCCTCCAAGGCCTGTAGGACGACGTCATCATTAACCGCTAAAGCCTACAGCGCCACTGGACAGGCCGCTTCCATCCTGCATGCCATGGCCCTCCTGCAGGTCCACCAGGCAAAGTCCTGATCCCGACGTACTGCAGGAACTGCGCTCAGCGTCCAAACTCGCGCAGTCACTCGGGCAGGCAATGGCCACACTCGTGGTTCAGGAATGTCATCTGTGGCCGAACTTGGTTGAGATGCGCAAGATGGACAAGACACGCTTCCTTGACACCCCTGTCTCCCAGTTCGGACTCTTCGGCGACACCGTCTAGGATTTCGCCCAGCAGTTCTCCGCGGTGAAAAAGCAGACGGAGGCCATCTCACACATACTGCCCCGCAGCAACCCTGCCGCCACGGACCAAGCCCTGTCTGCTAGCAGAGGGCGTCCTCCTGCGGCTAGAAAACATGCGCCACCTCAACCTGGGCCCAGCTCTCAGCCCCAGCGTCGAGCACCCCACAGGAAGCGCATGCCCCCTGTCTCACGGACCCCCTCTAGGACCCGGAAGTCTCCCAGGCGCTCCCGAGACGCTCGCTCCGGAGCTGGTAAGCAGACCACTCCGTCCCCTGGTGGAGGGCCAGGAGGAGAACCTTTATTTGAAGTTATTTCATTTGCCGCATCCCTCCGGGGCTGCGGTACCCACATTCTCAATAAAATAACGATTTCCTTTGTCTCTGGGTCACCTGGCCTGCCCAACTTGAACTTGAAGTCTTTTCTCAGCACCAGAGCCTCGGGACGCACTTTCGCCTCCTGACGCCATACTGCTTGCTCCGCCACGCTGCGAAACCCAGAAAAGTTTCCGCGGTACGGTCTCCTTACGAGTGGACCCGCATCTCCCTTGGGCAGTTCCCGCTGCCCCCCGGTCGTAGTGTCTGTAGCAACTCCTCCCTCCGAAGAGGCGCGATCTACCACCGGGCCACTTCCCACATGTGACCTAAAAGCCCATGTGGTGTATTTCACCACTTTTACCTCCCCCTCTCTGGGTGGGTGTGGTCTCCACACGATGCGTGTAAGGGCCCCAGCCGTTTTGCTCTATGTGAGAAACATAGAGAGAAAAGAGGCCCGGCTAGGCTCGGCCCATTCCCAGGTTGGCAAGCGTCGCCTTGTTCCCCTGTGTAGGGTAACTATAAGGGTTCCGACGAATTTATAGGGCATTGGGAAAGGGTACGTGCAGTCTGATACAGCTTGTCGTTTTGGCACATCAAGTACCTGCCCGCTCCTGTGTCAGCAGTATACGTACACGGCTCCGTGCATGGCGTGATTTAAATTGGACCCCTAGTGTCGCTTCTTCGACACAACGTAAGGATGTGACCTCCGTTCCCTGATGGAGGGAACGAGACGTTGTGTCCTCCCGGCCACGTCACTGAGCCGAGCCACTGTTGTTGCCGGACCATTTCTGGCTCCTCATAAAAATGAATGAAACCGCCGCATTTCCCCGCCTTTATACCCGTATGTCCTGGGGCGGGACATGCAAATTCTTCTCATTGGCCTTTTTTCATAGTTCAGAGGTGTATTCGGCACTCAAGAGAGACCACTTTGACACAACATCTCGTTCCCTCCATCAGGGAACGAAGGTTACATCCGTAACCTAGACGTTTTACCAAGAGGTGCTTAAAATGTTCTTGAATTATAGAAAATCTAAAAATACGTTGCTTAAATCATTTAATAAATGAAATTATTTATTTTCGGAAAAACACAATGACAGACCACTAGACCACTGCTGAAGCAGGCAGTGCAAAGACGGCGCTGTCACGTGGCACATGTTACTTTTGGCAGCGCTGTTCAGAATGGGCCAATCACAATCAAGTGTTACTGGAGGACTTAAAAAATATATATTTTATAGATACTGCTATTGCGGATTTAGCAAGTATGAATCCTTGCAACAGTCAATTTAATTACAATTAAACAGTGATTTACAAAGCGAAAAAATTATATGAGATGTAAAAAGTTTTTAATGATTTGAATGAAGATCAATTTCTGTAAAGAAAGCTTTGTGTCACAAAATAGGTTATTTCTGACAACATTTGGGTCAATATCAAAATATGCTGAGTCCCTTGACTTTTTTTAGTCATGAAAAAGCTTTCAAACTGTGATTTTATTTTTAATTTTTTTTATAGTTTTATAACCTAACCATTAATTATATGAAATAGCTTGACTCTGTTTTGCAAATTTATTAGAAAATATATTTGATATTATTAATTGCCTGAAAAAAAAATATTGTTCCCTTCAGCTGGTACACCACTTTTATGAGATGTAAAGTTATTTGTGTATTTATTTTGTACTTATTTTTAATAAAAGCATTAGTGCAAGGCCAAACATGTGTACAAAAAAGCAAAACAAAATTATTATTAATAATATATTGATTTCATATTTTTGGTTTTATCAATATTAAAGCCTTTTTTATATATTTTTTATTAAAAAATAAATAAATACAAAAAGTTTTAAGGTTTAAGTTCAGAGGCTGCTTAAATATGCTTATAGTGATTTTTCCGAGCTTGTTATTGTACCCAAATGAACCCTCAAAATGTGGTGTTGTAACGTCTCTGTTACTGACGTAACCTCCGTTCCCTGATGTTACGCAGACTGGCGGTGCGAGACGGGCAAACCTCCGTGTGCCTCGTAGCCAGCGCAGCAAGCCGTCACATAACTACCCCCAACACACTGGCAGGCATGAAGCGGTCCCCTGCACCTAGGGGAACGGCTAATTGCTCAGAAGTGTAAGGACTGGCTGGCCCAGCCAGGGCCTTCTCTCTATTATTCTCAACTGTAAAAGGAACAAAATTGTTCGGCTGGGGGCGAAATATATGCTCCAAGCTGGGGGGTGTCCCTCCAAGGAGGAGGACACAGCGGAGACCACACCCGGCCCCGAGAGGGGGGGGTGGATTTAGGTGGAATACACACACTGTTTTACCGGTTAGGAGTGGAAGCACTTCGTGTGGAGCGGCATCGTGGTAGACCCTACCCAAGGGGGGGAGGAGTTACTACAAACAAGGCGACCCAGGGCAGAGGGCCCTCTGTCTAAGTAAGTCACGGTTTACCGGTAGGGAAACCATTTTGTGGGATATACATCACATGGGGTTGCCGAAGGGGACAACCAGCACATGTGGAGCACTTACCTCAGTACGGGGGCCTAGTGACACCCATACCGGGGTGGCAGCGAGCCTCTCCGAAGACTCGATGGCCGCTAGGCTAGGGAGGAAGAACGTCCAGGGTTCACACTTCCTGCGAACGCAACTGGGAAAAGAGCGCAAGTCTTCGCCTCAAGGGAGGGGAAAGGCGCTATGCACAAGCGATACACCCAGCCAGCTGACCCGAACTTACCTGTTTGTGTCACCTGATAACACACGGGATGAAACTGGCTCAACCCTGAGGTTATAGAACCTCGAAAAGGTGTTAGGTGTTGCTCAACCCGCGGCTCTACATATGTCTGCTAGAGAGGCGCCATGGGACAACGCCCACGAAGTCGCAACGCCCCTGGTAGAATGGGCTCGTAGGCCAACCTGGACGGGTGCCTGGCAAACTGAATCGCATAGCCGAGTCGGACGGTTCTGATCAGCCAACGCGACGGGTTGGGGAGCGCGAGCCACGCGCCCAAGCTCCGAGCGAGAGGGACCAAGGAGACTATAGCGTCGGACGTACCAGCAGGCGGTGCCTCACGATGGGGCAGAGCTCAGGGTGCTGAGTCTAGGGACATCAAAGCACTTACCTGGCTCCTTGTGACCGCTCCCGGAAAAGCCTGGGACGAGGGAGGAAGAATTTCGTCCTCGTGGCCCATGGAGACCGTCGGCTCGGGGGCGGGATTGTGCCACGGCTGGGTGCGTGGAAGCGGGAGATCCTGTCCCAGGGCGCTGTACCTGCCAAAGGGAACCGGTGGCCGCGCTGGGCAACAAGCAGACGGGGTGCGGGGTCTGTGTCTCCGCCTGGGCAGGATGTGCTGTATAGCCTCCGTTTGCTTCCTCGCCATTGAGAACTGCCGGGCGAAGTCTCCAACGGTGTCGCCAAACACCCAACCTGGGAGATGGGGGCGTCAAGGAAACGTACCTTGTCAACCTCTCGTGACTCGACCAGGTTGAGCTAGAGGTGGCGCTCCTGGACCACCAAGGTGGACATCGTCTGTCCGAGAGCCCGCACCGTGACCTTCGTTGCCCGGAGGGCGAAGTCTGTCGCCAAACGCAGCTCCTGCATTAGACCCGGGTCAGGACTACCCTCATGTAGTTCTCTAAGTGCCTTGGCTTGGTGCACCTGCAGGAGTGCCATGGCATGCAAGGTAGAGGCGGCATGCCCAGAGGCGCAGTAGGCTTTAGCCGTCAGAGATGATGTCAGCCTACAGGCCCTGGACGGAAGCCTCGGGCGGTTCCGCCAGGTGGAGGCATTTTGCGGGCATAAGTGCACCGCGACCACTTGGTCCACCTGGGGAATCGCGTGTAGGGCCCAGGGGTGTGTGCTCAGCACAACGTAGTGTGCGAGGGGGAGAACCGCTGGAAAGTGCTGTAAAACCAACAGCTTGTAGAGATGAATGAACGGCAGAGGAATTTAGCTCTGTGACTGCTCTCTCGGCTCTAAAGAAGATATCTGATGTGTATTTGCAGCGTCACTCCTTTTATACCTGTATGTCCGGGAAAGTGGCATGCAAATTCCACACGGCAATTCTCATTTGCCTTTTCTCAAAATCAGAGATGTCTGGGCTCCGCAGGAGCAACCCCTACTGTGAACTCATCGACACAACGTAGAGTGAGTGACAGACGGGGAACTAGGGTTGCAACGGTATGAGATTTTCACGGTATGATAACCGTCTCCGAAAATATCACGGTTTCACGGTATACGGTATTACACCATTACTATTATCAGTGAAAACAGAAGGGTTATTTTATTTTTTTATTTATTTTTGAGCAAACACTTTATTATAATTGAAACTTGAAACCATTAATTTTATTGAAGTATGTGTAAAAAAAGTCTCCCTTTTGAAAATAAAATAAATAGAAAAAATAAGAAAGCTAACAGAATTATAATAATAAATCGAATTATAAACATGATAAAAAATACAACATGTTATATAACTAAAGCTTGTTAGTTTATATGTTAAATTAACTACTAAATTAAAAATAACATAAGCTGTGTGAGCTTTTAAAGTAATGTCCTATGATTATTAACAGTTAACATATACTGTAGATGCACGACAGCACAGCCAGACTGCTCCTGTCTGTACCTTTATCTCAGAGTTTCTCAACTAGTTTTGTTTCAGGACAGATTTTACATTGGACATCAAGTGGCGACCTGACATAGATTAAACATAACCTTTATTTAATGTATCTTGGGTTGCAGTTGTTCTTTCCCTGCTGTCCGCGACCCAGTCCAAATAGACCAGTTGAGAATCACTGCTTTAACTCACACACACACACACACTCATGTCAGACCTCCTCGCCTCACTTCTCTCTGACATTTTCTCTGTTGCATTTGTGTGAGTGTGTGTGTGTGTGTGTGTGACCCAAGTTGACGAGTCTGACAGGCAGACAAGGAATAAAGGAGATGCACACGCGCATGTGCGATTCTCCGTCCGGTTGCATTTTTTTCTCAATACCGTAGATAAGCAAATGTACATGGTGTGATAACCGTCAATTTTCAAACCGTTGTATACCGTGAAACCGGTATACCGCTGCAACCCTAGTTGTAACCCATTTAACCATCGTTACTGTTAACTTAGTGTTAACTTGCTTCGTTTGTGAAACAAAATTAAATAATAAAAGAAAGAACAACAGCCAAGTTGTCCTTTATGAATAAAAATGAATGTCAAAATGTTTACCCTCAGCGTTTATAGGCAAAAACTGAACTAAATGGAAAATGTCAATATTTAGTAAGTTGGAAATTTAGAATTTTTGAGTATGACCCATTTGCAGTTTCGGTCAGTTCCTCACATAAATCTGTTGTGTGACTTTAGAAAGCATGGAACACGGCACATGAGTCATATGGGCTACTCTTTACGGACCCAGTTATTCACTTTTGTTGGTGGAGCACATGACAATTTTTGTTTTAAGGGAGCACATGACAATTGCTCATCAATTTCGTCATGAATGTACCAAGAATTGTTACTGTGAGAATATGTAGTTAAAGATGCTCATTGTTGTACTTGTAATAAGTGTTGTTTTGTAAAAATAAATTAGTTTTAATGCCGTCTTGAGCATAGTCCTTGAAAACAAATAAAAATGTGCTTGAAAGCCCTTGAATTTAACTTTGAAGCATCTGTACGAACCCTGGTTATAGTTGTATATTTTCTTCCATTTTATTTAAGGAGATGTGTGTAATTTCTGCATTATTGGCAACATTTCAGAAATATTTTCAAACAGTTTTCCCAAACAATCCCCCACCTGCAACTGGTCAGACAAAAAGGTTGTGCCGCCTTAAACTCATGCCAATGGTTAAAACAATGTTACTATGTTGGGGCTGTAATATTACTTAAGAGTATTGCTATCTGATATTTTCCACAGTTCTTATCCCTCCCTGAAAAAATATCCATTGTACTCTCTATTACTGTATTTTATGCCCTTTTAGTTATATAATTTATGTTTATGTTAGAAACAGATTTCCCTCATGGAGATTTTAACATGGAGACTCCAGATCTACAATGCTGAAACTAGCTTTTTCAATCTCATTTATTTGCTTAGTGTGGCTGTTTCAACTTGGCTATGCAAGCTCTTCACTGTGTGACAGATTGATGCTTGAATTGGACACTGGAAGCACTTCCTTTATTACCTGAAGCTTAATAAGAAAGAGGTCACAGAACAAGTCACTCAGCTACCATGTAATGCTGTTTTGATAGAAAAAAGTAAGCTTTAAAACAGTGCCATGTCAGGTTTTTATCTAGGTGGTGAACATTTATGTGTTGACAATCATTAAAATCTACAGTATCAGTATGGATGTGTTTGATTTGTTTGTCTGTAATTGCTCTGAACCAGGGTAGACCACAATAAGGTTGAAGTGCTCCCTGAACTTGTTGAGCTGGCCAGAGATGAAAGCAGTACTGTGAGACTGGCTGCCTTCGACACCATCGTCAACCTCTTGGAGATGTTTGACATTGGTAAGCTACATTTGATATCCCTTGAATCTTACCTGAAGTTTTCTTGTGTTATTTTTTGTTTTGTTCTATTACTACAAAATGTGCCTTTAATTGATATTGTAGTAAAAATGCAGTTTATGCATTTTTCACAAGTGTGCACACATATTTATGATAAATATATGTATACAGTTGAAGTCAGAAGTTTGCATACATTTAGGTTGAAGACATTAAAATGATTTTTTTAACCACTCCACAGATTTCATATTAGCAAACTATAGTTTTGTCAAGTCATTTAGGACATCTACTTTTTGCATGACATGAGTAATTTTTCCAACAATTGTTTACAGACAGATTGTTTCACTTATAATTGACTATATCACAATTCCAGTGGGTCAGAGGTTTACATACACAAAGTTAAATGTGCCTTTAAGCAGCTTGTAAAATTCCTGAAAATTATGTCAAGCCTTTAGGCAGTTAGCCAATACGCTTCTGATAGGCTAATTGGAGTCAATTGAAGGTGTACCTGTGGATGTATATTAAGGCCTACCTACAAACACATGTTTGCTTGACATCATGGAAAAATCTAAAGAAATCAGCCAAGACATCAGGAAAGAAATTGTGGACCTCTACAAGTCTGGATCATCCTTGGGAGCAATTTCCAAATGTCAGAAGGTACCACTGTTCATCTTTACAAACAATAGTAAGCAAGTATAAACACCATGGGACCACGTAGCCATCATACCGCTCAGGAAGGAGATGCATTCTGTCTCCTAGAGATTAATGTAGTTTTGTGTGAAAAATGCAAATCAATCCCAGAACAACAGCAAAGGACCTTGTGAAGATGCTGGAGGAAGCAGGTAGACAAGTATCTATAACCTGAAAGGGTGCCCAGCAAGGACGAAGCCACTGCTCTAAAACCACCATAAAGGCAGTATACAGTTTGCAAGTGCACATGGGGACAAAGATCTTCTTTTTGGAGAAATGTCCTCTGGTCTGATTAAATTTTATTTTTAACTGTTTGCCCCGCCCCGGACATTTATTTTTAAGAATTTGCATGCCCCGCCCCGGACATACGGGTATAAAGGGAAGCGGGGCAGCGAGTGCCAGTCAGGATTTTGCACTGAGGAGCCGAAAATAAGGTATGGCTGTTTACAGTGGTAGGTCTAGTGCTGTGGCAGGAGGGACATAACGCCTCGTTCCTTCCCTCGGGGAACGGAGGTTACAACAGTAACCATAACGTTCCCCTTCTGTCACTCACTCAATGTTGTGCCGAATGAAGTGACACAAGGGGTCCCATCTAATAACACCACGCACTGACCATGTTACGTGAACTGTCGAGACAGGTGCAAGCAGGCTACTGCGTGCTAGAGGCAACTGTGTCGGCTGCACGTAGCACTCCCCAACGCCCCCAAAGAGATGCCACATACAGACCTTAGGTTCCCCGCACCCCTGAGGGGCGAACAGGTGCTACATGACTACCATGGGAGCAAGCCCGGCAGCCGTGGCCTTCTCTCTCACTATGTCTCTCACATAGGACGTGAAGCGGCTGGGGCTATCTTAATGCGTTGGGGAAGGCGGTCTTTCCCAGTCCTATTCTTTCAGGGGAAAAGAGCTTGCGGAGGCTACATCCTGCCCAGTCTAGTGGGAGGTAACATGTGGCAAATACACCACGAGGGTTGTGAAGCCGTACGTGGGAAATGGCACGGTGGTAGGTCCAGCCTAATGAGGGGGGACTCTACAGCACGGCGACCGGGGCAGCGGGGAAAACGCAGGGAAACGCAGGTCCGCCGACAGGGGGACTGTACCACGGTAAATACATCACAGGGAGTTTGCCTGAGAAGGGAACTAAGCCCGTGGAGCCCGACCCCAGTACAGAGCACCTGTGACTCGTAGTGGGTCCAGTATATATATAGTATATATATGTACAGTATATTATATATTAGTTTTTTTAATTGTTGTTTAAAGTGTTAAAGTGATAAAGAGATCGGAAGTAATTTATATTTAATTAGAGTTGGCAATTTCCAGTGTCATCCAGTGTTTCCAGCATCTCAACTTTATGCAAATGAGCAGCAATGCAATGTGCCAACTACTATTGGGTTTGAAGATGGTGGAACTTGCATGATCCATCTCCTGTGAGATACTGTAGTCGAGTGTACCGAAGATAGCAATATAATACAAAATGTGTCAGATAATGTTGGTATTGTAAGCAAGTTTAAATTCATGCATTGGCAATTGTTTATCATGTTCCTGATATAATGTATTGTGCACTGCTACAGTTTTCCTAAATACAAATGCTTTCCCCTGCAGAATGTAAATTTTTAGCCTTGTTAAACTAGTATAACATCTTATTGCAACCTAGTCTCATAGAATGAACGCTGCTATAACTAAATATTTGTTTACTGAGTTTTATGTGCCTTGTTCTACATTTCGCCAGTCTCCTGGTGAAATTAACTCTAGAGACTAACACTATCAAAACAGCTGATTATGACTTTATAAACACTTATTTTTCCAGCCTGATCTCACAGTGTAATTGGAAAGAGTAGGTCGAATTTTCTTCAGCAAAAATTGGTATTTGCTTACCGAAATTTAAAACACTGCCCCCAGTGGCAAAAGCAGTACGTTTTCTAGGGTGTATAGGCATGTGTGAGCTCCATTTATGGACAGGAGATGTGGCAAAATGCTTGTTGTGAAGCAAGTTCTTTTCAGTTTACAGTATGTAATACAGTGAGGAGGAATGCATATTTTATTAACTCTATCCCCCAACCTAAACCTAACCATTAGTGGAATAAAAAGTAATGTTTGGGGGAAAAGTGCAACCTCCGAATCATGGTTGTCACTGATTAAGCGAACACGATTACTTCCTGGATTCAATGTGGATACGAACCTAGGTCTCGCATGCTGCTGATGCAACGCGCTGCTGGTTGAGAGACATGGGAAGGTAAAAACACTGAAATCGATGCCAAAATGTCTGGTGGAAATGCTGCATGTCAGTGAGAGCACACTGTCACCTATAGTAGGGTATCGAAACTTTCGGAAACAGCATACCGACATCCTTTGTGATCATGTTGCATTTTTCATGTTGCATTACTCACACACTGCTATGTTATGATGCTAAAACTCTTTTACTGTAAAGCATTATTTGAAAAATAATCAATTTTAACACTTGTATTAGAGACACACGTACACACAGACACACTTATTCCAAAGCCCAGTAGCTTACCTGATAGTGTTGGACTCGGGAGACCAAAGCTCGAGCCCAGCCATGCATGCAAGCTGACACGTGAGATGAAAGTGTCATAGAACTGGCACAACTTGCTTCAGAACATATGTCTGTTCATGTCGCATTTGCTTTTAGGACACTATCGGTTTGGTTTAAGTGTTGATTAAGGATAAGTATGTCTATTTTATTCACCTCTCATTTGCATTTAGGACTCTATTGTTTAGATTTAGGTCATATGATTATGACACATTTTCACTCTCTTTTGGCACCCCTTGCTGGACGTTTCACTGTTAACAGCAGTGAAACCTGAAATGAAGCAAATATTTTTTTTTTTTTTTATTTATTTATTTTTTTTTTTGCCACAGTCATTTATCGTTTATCCAGTGGCAGGAATGCCTAATAGAGTGACCAATAGTACATCAACCTGTTGAAAAATCGTTGCCTGTGTGTATGGGACTTTTGTCTCATATACAGTATAGTTAAATGAAAGAGAAACTCAAACGTGTTAACATAAAAAAGAAATGATCACACTTCCTGTTGTTTTCCCATTTCATCACACCAAGGACTGCTGCTTCAAACAAATGCTGTGTACCTGCACATATCAACAGACCTACCTTCATTATATTCTCATACTGTCTCTTTTTATTCTGCATGCAGGGACATCAGATTTAGATTTGGCGAGTGGCTCTTTTGTGAAGATATGTTTGCTTTATTTTGAAACTTGTCTCACACTCTTTTCCTGTCAACCTCTCACCCTCCCTCCCTTTCTATCACCCTCTCTTCACAGATGACAGAACTTGTGTGATATTTCCCTTGGTGAAGGCATTCTGTGAAAAGTGCTTCAAAGCTGATGAGGCAGCACTGGCCTCCTTGTCCTTTCAGTATGGAAAGCTTTGTCATGGCCTCGCTGGTGTGTCCATTTCCTTTTTGTACCTAAACATTTTTTTTATGATTTTATGATTACAATCTATGAGTAGACTTTCATAAGTTTCTTTCATGTAATTTAATTTGAATAGCATTTTATACTTTTAGACTAAGCAGCGTTACACAGAATAGTTAGTAACAAACCCCCCAGTTAGACAAAGGTGACAATACTCCCTTAGATGTTTAAGTAGATGAAGAAATCTTGGGAGAAACCAAACTCAGCTGGTGATGCCCATCTACTCATGCTGGCACATATTTAAACAAATTTGACAAAGCATACATTCCTGCATACATGCATTGCGAACAAGCTAATGATCATGCCACCATCCTGGTTTTGGTTGGGTTATTGCTAATATAATGTATTCTTGTAACTTTTGCTTGAACAGAGTCTTTCACTGATGAACAGCACCTCTGGTTTCTGGAATTTTATAAGAAGCTGTGCTGTCTGGGTCTGCAGCACGAAAATGGTCATTGTGAGAGCCAGCCCTACCCACTGGAGCTGGAGAACAAGTACGCTTCGGTGCGCAGGAACTGTGCCTACAACTTTCCTGTGAGTTTTCCTGACTAACATCAAAAACAGTGTGTGTGAAATCTCTGAAGGGAGATTGTGGATTTTTTTTAAATGTTGATATACTTGCAGATACATTTGTAGGTTGTCCTCTTGCCTTCAGAACATTACACTGTTTGCATAAGCAGTCCGACATGTCAGCTTCTGGCTCAGTCAAAGGCATTAGTTTGGGGTGGGACTTCCTGTTTTTACAAACCGTGAGACAGGGAAGTTTATTGTAATTCTAAAAGGTCAGGTTTGCATTTAGAATTATTGTTTTCACAGGCACTATAAAATATACCCATTTATATACAGCAAAGTAAAAAATAGACTGTCCCTAACATTCATGTATATGAGCACATACATTATGGGAATAAAGCCAAGCAACGCAGAATAAACTAGCGAGACTTACTCGGATGCCATATTTGTTATTTGTACACAAGTATTGCATGGAAATTACAGTGCTGTGGAGAAAGCAGTTTACTGACCGAGATGTATACAGGATTAAAGAGTACACCATTTATTCAGAGCATGTAAATGGGAATGGGAAAAAACACTTTCTGGTGTCCCTGTTAACGTAGTCAATATTGTTGTTTTGGGATCAGGGCTGGACTGGTAATCTGGCATACCATGAATTTTCCCGGTGGGCCAACGCACTTTGGGGCCGATCAGTGGTGGACTGGCCATTGGGAGAACCGAGCGGGCCAGTGGTTCGGCCACAAAATGTGCCGAATGAACCACGATAAGCTAATATGAGCCGCCACGTAATGCAGAACGGACCGCAATATGCATAAAAGGACAGTGAAAAATTTATAAAAAAAGGATTTCTTCTAAAGGGATACAATCGCTTTTCGTGCGAAAAAAGATAAATATTTACATACTTTTTAACTATAATCCAATGCTCCTGGTAAGCTTCACGAGAGGGTGGAGATTATGTGGTCTCTCGTGTGACATATTCGCGTTGCCATGTTATGGACGTAATCTCACGTTCTCCTCTCGGTTAAGACATCAAGTATAAGCACACAAACGCACCATTATGAATAAGGAAACAATAAATACAGATCTAAACCAAAACAACAAAACATCTGTACAGTGTTCCTCCTACTGAGTTGTAAACAGTGCTGCTGTTCTCGCATGTCTTGCTTGCAACACGATTGCATCACACGTGCTTACCACTGCTAAACGGAAGCGATAATTGAGTTAAAAAAGTACTTACATATTGGTCTTTTTTCACACCAGAAGAGATCGTAATGCTTTGGAACAGATTTATTTAATAGCTGGACTCCTGTTTACCAGCCAATATTCTAAAACATGGTTACCTATTTTTAACATCTGTCAGTGGAGGCAGAGACATCTAGAATACCTAATTTGAGGAAATTAGACCTCTGATTGCTTCATCATCAACCAATGAAGTGCTTCCCTGTGATTAGTCTGGTTATATATAGTATAATGTCTGTTACGCATCTTAGTGCTGCACTTTCTAAGAATAGTGTGAGATGAAGGCAGCTGAAAGTCAGGTTTAATAAAATATTCTCAGTTTGAGCGACTGTGAGCTTTTCGTACAGTAGTTCCATACATTTTGCTCATTTTCAAAGCAGCTGAGACTATCATTTAGGTTACTTTCTTCAATAATACATTAGCATTTTACGATGTGACTGGAGTTTAATGGGATGTTTCTGAGTAGAATTCACAAATTACATGCCTGTTTTATCACAGGCTGTATGTTATGGGAAGGAAATGCCATATTATTTAAGAAATGACAACCTACAATTTTGTTTTAGTTCTTTCCATGTGTATTTGCAGGCCATGGTGTTATTTGCTGATCCAAACCACTTCTTGTCTGAATTATATCACACCTTCTCAAGTCTCTGTCATGACCCTGAGATTTCAGTACGGAAGACGGCAGCTGAGGGTTTCCATGAGGTAAAAACTCTCAATCTGATCTTGTCATTTCCCTTGTGGGATACAATTAGTCTCACATTTAGGTAGCAGTACCTCTGAATTCTCCTTTCATACTGGTCTATCTGTAACTCTACTAAACCCAGCTTTGCTGAAAAGACTAGCATGCAGTTCCCATGTTGGTTTAGGCTGGTTTATGCTGGATTGTGCAGGTCTAGCTGGTAAACCAGCATAGCCGGGTTGTTAATCAGCAATACTTCGGCCGATACAGTATATTAACAAAGTAAGTTTTGCTTGATAAGACATGTTGGATCACCTACACACCAGCACCTGTGTTGTGGACCAGCATTCAAAGCACAACATGTGCTGGTTTTCAGCAGGTAGGTCATATAACTTACTACAAAATTTTAAAACTTTTCTTGATATTTGTAAATGGCTGTAGAATGGGTTCATCAGATTTAAAAGGAAAGAGTATACAGTAGTACATTAACACAAGCCAAATAAATGAATCTGGGAGTGCTAATCACATTGATCTGACACACTTTCAATATTGGTAGAACTCAGACAGCACTGTGAATGTTATGCAACTTGTTATCATAATATGTGCCATTATGATGTTATTACTTGCTGCCATTAGTGACTTTACACTTAGCGTAGATGGAAGAAGCCTGTTCAGAATGCACAATACAATCTTCTCTAATCCTTCTGCATTAGGTGGTCAAATTGCTGGGCCCAAATGTGCATTACGTACACAAAGAGCTAATCACTTTGCTGCAGGATGATTCATTAGAGGTGAGACCTGAAAAAAGGTTTATGCATTTGTTTATAAAGAGAGTGTTTAGTTGCTTCTGTCAGAACTGTCATTTCCTTGGCACACTGTTGTGTTAGACATGGTAACAGAACAAGAGTTATTGTATATCATATAATATTTATATAATCATTATATACTGTATATACAGTCAGGTCCATAAATATTGGGACATCGACACAATTCTAATCTTTTTGGCTCTATACACCACCACAATGGATTTGAAATGAAACGAACAAGATGTGCTTTATCTGCAGACTTTCAGCTTTAATTTGAGGGTATTTACATCCAAATCAGGTGAACTGTGTAGGAATTACAACAGTTTGTTAATCTGTCCCAAAAGTAATGGGACAGATTAACAATCATAAATCAAACTTTCACTTTTTAATACTTGGTTGCAAATCCTTTGCAGTCAATTACAGCCTGAAGTCTGGAACGCATAGACATCACCAGACGCTGGGTTTCATCCCTGGTGATGCTCTGCCAGGCCTCTACTGCAACTGTCTTCAGTTCCTGCTTGTTCTTGGGGCATTTTCCCTTCAGTTTTCTCATCAGCAAGTGAAATGCATGCTCAATCGGATTCAGGTCAGGTGATTGACTTGGCCATTGCATAACATTCCACTTCTTTCCCTTAAAAAACTCTTTGGTTGCTTTCGCAGGATGCTTCGGGTCATTGTCCATCTGTACTGTGAGCGCCGTCCAATGAGTTCTGAAGCATTTGGCTGAATATGAGCAGATAATATTGCCCGAAACACTTCAGAATTCATCCTGCTGCTTTTGTCAGAAGTCACATCATCAATAAATACAAGAGAACCAGTTCCATTGGCAGCCATACATGCCCACGCCATGACACTACCACCACCATGCTTCACTGATGAGGTGGTATGCTTTGGATCATGAGCAGTTCCTTTCCTTCTCCATACTCTTCTCTTCCCATCACTCTGGTACAAGTTGATCTTTGTCTCATCTGTCCATAGGATGTTGTTCCAGAACCGTGAAGGCTTTTTTAGATGTTGGTTGGCAAACTCTAATCTGGCCTTCCTGTTTTTGAGGCTCACCAATGGTTTACATCTTGTGGTGAACCCTCTTTATTCACTCTGGTGAAGTCTTCTCTTGATTGTTGACTTTGACACACATACACCTACCTCCTGGAGAGTGTTCTTGATCTGGCCAACTGTTGTGAAGGGTGTTTTCTTCACCAGGGAAAGAATTCTTCGGTCATCCACCACAGTTGTTTTCTGTGGTCTTACGGGTCTTTTGGTGTTGCTGAGCTCACCGGTGCGTTCTTTCTTTTTAAGAATGTTCCAAACAGTTGATTTGGCCACACCTAATGTTTTT
Source organism: Xyrauchen texanus (assembly GCF_025860055.1). Taxonomy (NCBI): domain Eukaryota; kingdom Metazoa; phylum Chordata; class Actinopteri; order Cypriniformes; family Catostomidae; genus Xyrauchen; species Xyrauchen texanus. The sequence goes on from NC_068305.1 coordinate 24,302,261, forward strand.
GCTATCTCTCTGATGGGTTTGTTTTGATTTTTCAGCCTAATGATGGCTTGCTTCACTGATAGTGACAGCTCTTTGGATCTCATATTGAGAGTTGACAGCAACAGATTCCAAATGCAAATAGCACACTTGAAATGAACTCTGGACCTTTTATCTGCTCCTTGTAAATGGGATAATGAGGGAATAACACACACCTGGCCATGGCACAGCTGAGCAGCCAATTGTCCCATTACTTTTGGTCCCTTAAAAAGTGGGAGGCACATATACAAACTGTTGTAATTCCTACACAGTTCACCTGATTTGGATGTAAATACCCTCAAATTAAAGCTAAAAGTCTGCAGATAAAGCACATCTTGTTCGTTTAATTTCAAATCCATTGTGGTGGTGTATAGAGCCAAAAAGATTAGAATTGTGTCGATGTCCCAATATTTATGGACCTGACTGTATATACTGGCGGCCAAAAGTTTGTAATAATGTACAGATTTTGCTGTTTCGGAAGGAAATTGGTAATTTATTTCACCAAAATGGCATTCAATTGATCACAAAATATAGTAAGGACATTACTGATTATGTAAAACAGCACCATCACTATTTGAAAAAGTATTTTTTTATTAAATCTAGACAGGCCCCATTTCTAGCAACCATCACTCCAACACCTTATCCTTGAGTAATCATGCTAAATTGCTAATTTGGTACTAGAAAATCACTTGTCATTATATCAAACACTGCTGAAAGCTATTTGGTTTGTTAAATGAAGCGTAACATCTTTGTGTTTGTTTTTGAGTTGCCACAGTATGCAATAGACTGGCATGTCTTAAGGTCAATATTAGGGCAAAAATGTCAAAAAAGAAACGGCTTTCTCTAGAAACTCATCAGTCAATAATTTTGAGGAATGAAGGCTATACAATGCTTGAAACTGCCAAAAAAAACTGAAGATACATACAAAGGTGTACACTACAGTCTTCAAAGACAAAGGACAACTGGCTCTAACAAGGACAGAAAGTGATGTGGAAGGTCAGATGTACAAATAAACAAGAGGATAAGTACATCAGAGTATCTAGTTTGAGAAATAGACACCTCACATGTCCTCAGCTGACAGCTTCATTGAATCCTACCTGCTCAACACCAGTTTCATGTACAACAGTAAAGGGAAGACTCAAAATTGCAAAGAAAAAGCTACTTTTGAAACAGAAAAACAAAAAGAAAAGTTTAGAGTGGGCAAAGAAACACAGACATTGGACAACAGATAATTGGATAAAGTGTTATGGATCTTAATCCCATTGAGCTTTTGGGGAATCAGCTAGACTGTAATGTGCACGACAAGACAAACACATCTATGGCAAGTGCTACATAAAGCGTAGGGGGAAATGTCACCTAAGTGTCTGGACAAACTGACGGCTAGAATGGCAAAGATCTGCAAAGCTCTCATTGCTGCACTTGGAGGATTTTTTGATGATTTTTAAAAAAAAATTTCAAATTGTAACAGTAACTTTTCACATTATTAATGTCCTGAGTATATATTGTGATCAGTTGAATGCCACTTTGGTGAATAAAAGTACCAATTCCTTTCCATAAGAGCAAAATCTGTACATTATTCCATACTTTTTGTCACCTGTGTGCATGCGTGCGCATATATATATATATATATGCTGATATATATATATGCTGCAACCTGGTCTCATAGAATGAACGTTACTCTATATACATTTTTGCAAACTGACTTGTAGATAAAGCGTTGGACTTTGGGCTTGACGGCCGCGGTTTGAGTCCAACCAAAGATGCATGGAAGTGAAAGTGCTGTAGAAGCGATTCAAAAATATGTGGATGCTTCAGTTAATGTGTTCTTCTTTTTTTTTTTTCTTTGCATTATAAAACACTATTGCTTAGGGTTAGATATTGGTTAAGGGTAAGGATGTCTGTTTTGTTAAACTCTCATTTATCTTTTCGGACACTACTGGTTAGGTTTAGGGTAAAGTTTTAGGTTAGGGAGGTAAGTTTTACTTATTAAAACCTCCATCTAAAATTCACCTTAAAAACCTCATCTGATTACAACCTAATTTTGCTCTGTTTTGGTGCCGCCCACTGGACATTTCAATTTAAAACTGCAGCCAAACGTGTAATTAAGCATGTAATTTCAGTTTTGCAATAACATTGCAAGGCTCATGTAAATTTCATGAGACCAGGCTGAGTTCCCTTTCTGGAGTGTGTGAAACTTTTTGTCATGCATTTTGCCCTTTCTTGGTAATGTATCAACAAAATGAACTAATGAATGCTATAATTATTTACTCACCCACATGTTGTTCCAAACCCTTGTGCTGTTATATTTTCTCTGGAACACAAAAGGAGAAATTTTAATAATTTCTGATTATTTGTTTTCCATAAAATGGCAGTACAAACTGTCTGTTAAACTTCAAAAAGGTCTTAAAAGCACTCAAAACAATAGTCCAAAGGTATTTTCCTTTCCACTAAGTCCTTGCCAAGACATGCAATAGCTTTGGGTGTGTGGGCTTTCGGTAGATATTTGGTCAGGACAGGAGATACGCAAGAACCAATGATGTTTATAAAGTGGAATTTGGTTTGGCAAGACAAGAGGTTAAGTAAATGATGACAGATTTTTCATTTTTGGGTGAACTATTCCTTTAACAACAAACTAGCAAACATTCATTAGTGGCACCAGACATGCCATGCCAAAGTGTGTGTGTGTGGGGGGGTGCATGCGCACGTGTGTGAGGCTTTGCGGAGGTTGTGTGTAGGATGAATGAATACACTGCTCTTCTCTAGCTCAGGCTGGGAGTGTGGTATTGTTTATTTGGTTACGATCCCCTGAGAGGTGTTAGTCACACACTGCATAAGCTTCCATTATAGTGCTATGCAGAGCTCACTGAATATCGTGGGCTATCAGGCATACTGATTTAAGTGAACAGAGTATCTATTATAGTTAAAGGGATAGTTTTTTTTTTGTGATTAACATTTTTTTATTGATTCATACAGAAAACATGAAAAAGCATACATGGAATCAACATTTAACCCCCACCACTACCCCTCCCAATCCCCAACCCCAACAAACACTCCCGTGGTCACATGAGCATATATACACACACACTCACACACACACACACACACACACACACACACACACACACACACAACATAAATACATTTAAAAATGAAATACAAATAAAAAATATATAATAATCTAAACCTCTCTCCCTGCTACCTCTCCCTGAGAGCCCTCCAAGAACACAAACAAAAACTTTTGGAATACAATTAATTGTAATTCGCTATGTGCACAGGTGACGCGACGAACGTTCGAAATCTGCGTGGTGGGCGGGGGGACTTCCGGTTTAGGTTACTACCGGTATTTCCGATGTAGATGTTGTGAAAGAGTGAGTGGCAAGCTATCAGTGAGTACCGTATGTAAAATGTTAACAGTAAATAAGAAACGTCTTACATATCAGTATCAAATTGGCAACTCTAAATTACATTGTAGTGTTCCTCAATGTGCCGTTTCATCGAGGTATAATTCTGAAGTTTTCATCGTTTTCCGCATCAGCCTGAGGTACGAGCTCAGTGGCTAGTCAAGATAAGACGCGAGAACTTCACTCCTACCAATAACACCCGCGTATGCAGTCGACATTTTAAGCTAGAAGATTTCATCATAACCACAGGACGCCGAAAACTTGTTCAAGGAGCTGTGCCATGTCTTTTTGAGTGGAACAATTTTTGTTTACCAGCGCCAAGGACTGTATTTTTCTCTATGAGCTTCCATATACTGCTTATATATTTTGTAATTTACTATGCTGTTTGTTTTTTTGTATCTTGTGATATACCTTTCAGAAAATTGTCTGAAATATTGACAATGTTTACATGTCATTTATTGTCTTTTACACTACCAGGAGGAACACAAATACATGAGTTAATTCAGACATTTATTATACAAAGACACAAGCTGTCATACTACACTCAACAATAACATGGCTCCTATAATTGTAACATTGTGATGCAACGTTTGACATTTTGTATGAGTTATGAGTTTGTAGATAACTAGTCCACATAACTGCACATAATACAGTACTCAACAGTACTTTAATGCTTCTTTGCACTTCTGGTTGGATGTCAACTGCATTTCATTGGCTCTGTACCTGTACTCTGCTAAATGACAATAAAATTTAATGTAATCTAATAACTACTAACACTGAATTCATAATAACAAAAGGTACCTCAGTATAGGTTTGTTGTTTATGTACATACATGTGCATTTCTTAAAGAGAACTATTTACATTGATTTTCACACAAACACATGTTTTGTACAGTCTGATGCAGTAATGCAACATTATGATTAAGGCTCTGCCAGCCACACAGGAGCACTCAACCTCATAGAGCTGAACAGGAGTGGAGTCTTCTAGGACAATCTTTTAAAAAACAAAAAAGTGTGTTATCAGCAGAGATCACAAACTGATCAGATATCTCAAAGTCAAAAGTGCATTTTGCATTATTTTTCAAGTTAGCTACTATGAGTTAGAGAATGAGGTTACTTTAGGGTTAGTAAGAAAGTAAGTTAGTTAAACACAACACAATATAAACAGCAAAGCAACTGTCTCAACAACCAGCTTCTGGGGTTTCATATAGGAATGGTAGGTCTACTAGAACACTAATAGGGCAGGCAAGTGTCATCATAGTGTTACCTACTTCAAACGTTTGGCTAGCTAGATAGTTGTCTAAGATGTTCAACTTGTTTAGGTAATTATACATTTGTTTGCCAGTTTAACCCATCATTGCCAAATTGAAGCCCCAGAACAGAACTGGTTGGATCAGACGAACAACTGAACTGTCTTTCATCCTACTCTGATGGTGTGAGGTTTCTCATGTTTCCTCAAAGATCTATGACAGGTAGCACGGATGCTGACTCTCCCTGTCTGTCTTTACTTGATACTGGGGATAACCAAATACTGTCAATACATGTAACTGAACAACACAAGTCATTAGTATATGGGTGATTCTTAGACTATGGGCACTTTTATGTACTTTGTAACCAAAAATGTCATTTTTAAAAAATATGACCAAAGTACAATTGATATGGATTGCAAGAGTAGATTTGTGTAATACTTTTTATATTATAATACATTACAATACTTTTTATATTTAGATTATAATATTATTTTTATTTCTAAATTATACTTTTATATTAATTGATTTCATTTAGATGAATGAAAATTAAATTTTGTTGCATCATTTATTGCTTATATTTTTGCCTTGCCATAAGTTGTGTCAGTTATTTACACGCACTGTAACCGTTCATCTTTGAGACAAATCAGTTGTATACATCAAACTCAGCACTACACTAAAAACAGTTGTGGTTATGTTTAATGGTTTGTGAATTGAGTTTACTGAGTGTGATGAGTTTAATTGTTTTTCTAATAAACATCTCCACTGTTTCTCTACATTCACGTTAATTCATTGTAATTTCCATCACCACCCACATTTTTAAAAAGTATTTAAAAGTTCTCATCACACATTAAAAATGTATCCACAATTTACTGAGATCATGCTCTATTTAATATAAAAATGCAAGTCATTTATTTTCTAATAAGCTCTTGCCCAAACCAGTATTACATTTCAGAGTGTGACAGGTGTACTGTTCACCGTTTGGTCCTTAGGGCAGTTAATTTATCTCATTGACAAATGTATAATTATTGTACATTGTGGAAAAACTGATAAAACTAGTTACAAAAATGATCCTAGACAATTCTTGACTGACATAAGTTATTCTGTTTTTAAATAACAGCATTGAGATGTGGTGGAAATGACATTTCACTGCTGTTATCTAAAAACAGAATAACTCATAACTTCTTAGTTATGAGACTAACACAGTCTCATAACTTCTCTTGTAATCTAAGTTTGTCCTCTTACAGACCTTAAAACTAGACAAATAATTTAAACTTATGAGACGGTGTTACGTGACTTTTGAACAAGTTTTTTTTATTCAACTTCACAAGCCTAAAAGTGCCCCTTGTTGAAGAAACGCCCATACATTTATTCAATGTCAGATAGTAAAATGAACATATAATAAACCACATGTGACCAACAACTAAAATTAATCGTTTAATAAGTATTTTGTAAAGGTTACTTTCTAGCCTAACGTCACCTAGCATCATCGCTAACGTTAGGGCTACAGCTAGCTAAAGACATAGCATAACTTACCTTCATTATTGTCAATGAATGAAGAGACGTATATCTTGAAACCCTTTTCCCTCTTGCTCTTGGGAGCCGGTGATGACGCTTGAATTATTCGGTGTACGTCATTTATCGTTATCCTTGGCAGATGTTGAAGGGATCTGGTGTAGAAAGCCATGTTTATCTGGTCCTAGTCTAACCTGACAATTACCGGCGTCGTCGATGAACCTAACGTAGCGTTAGACCGGAAATACCATCGCCCACCAGTGACGTCTGACAATCATGGAACGTTCGTAAAATCAACTAGCCAATAGCATTAACCTTCCAAATCATAGATAAATGCAATGAAGCCCACTTGCCCACATTGCCCGAAAACCTCCCCATTAAGGGGTCAAAATGAACTAAATAAATCAGACAAATTTGCTGGGAATAAAATGCCCAAATGCTTAATGCCCTGTCTGGGCCACTGGAAGGCACCCGGCCAGCATGCTGCCAGTGCCAAAGCCTTGGATTTAGACCAATAGATTCTGCATCCTGAAAACTTAAAAAGGTATTAATAATTCTGTGGAGGCAAGGCATATATCCAATGGGGTCAGAGATGAATAATAAAATATAATCTGCGTAAAGCAAAAGCTTATGCACCATTCCTCCCACCACCACCCCTGGAAAATCATCCTCCTTTCTTATCGCAGCTGCTGATGGCTCCAGGGCAACCCTGCCGGTTGCCCATATCCAGAGTAAAATAACCAGACATTAATCCATTTGTTTGTACCACCACTACCGGATTACTATAAAGTAACTTAATCCATCCAATAAAAGTGTTCCTGGACCCGTATATTTCCAAAATCTTAGATCCATATCAAAGGCCTTTTCAGCATCAAGTGAGATGGCAGCGACCGGAGTCCGATCATTCGCCGCTGACCACATGATATCAATGATATCATGTGGTACCCCTTTTTAATAAACAGACTGATCCGGGCTTGTGTCATGGTTGGTGGAAGCTTCCCATTCTTTAATGATTCTGTATAAACCTCTGACAAAAGTAGAGCCAGTTCTGTAGCATAAGATCTTAGAAATTCAGCGGCAATTCCATCTGGCCCCAGAGCCTTGCCTGTATGTAGGCAAGGCCTTAATTACCTCGCCAAGCTCCTCCAAGGTAAATGTTTTGCTCAGTCGTCAGTTTAGGGAGTTCTAATGGTTCTGCAAAGTTTCTAATATCTTCATCAGTAGACGAAGATATTAGAACTATAGAGATCAAGATATAATTCTTTAAAAGCATTATTAATATCAATAAATATTACACCACCTGCAGATTTCAGGAAATGGTAGAAAAAGACTCTATCTGCTTTATGTATCTAGCCAAAAGCTTTCAAAGGGATAGTTTTTTAATCATTTACTCGACCTCATGTTGTTCTTAACCTTTATGACTTTTATTCTTCCATGCAACTCAAAAGGAGATGTTAGGTAGATTGTTACGAACTGACAGCCTCCGTCACTATTCACTTTCATGCAGCATTTTTCATTTAATAAAAGTAAATGGTGTCAAGGCAAATATATCATGTATGGTTGAACAGTTTTCATTACAAAATGATCTTACTCAAACCTATCTACTGGCTTTTGTTCGGATGGTAGAAGTGTACTTATGAAACATGTAATGAGGAGATGTTATTGATTTGAAGGACTTTGACTGCAGGTACTGGATGCTCTGTTGAATAATCTTCAGGAGACTTTAGAGCTGGCCACTTCAAGAGGGGAGGGAGCAGGACCTGAGAGCAAGGTACCAGTTACTGTAAATGTGCTTTAACTTGCTTGTGTGTGTTAGTTACAATGTTGGTCTTATGCATAAAAGCTAAACATAAACAACAACACTGTGGTGGTAATTTTGTCTTGTGATAGTATAAGATGGTAATACCAAGGTACATGGTTCTAATGATTACTAGTTTTTAATTATTGTCTTTTTTTTTTCATTGACCAATGCCAAAACTGATATTTAAACAGCAGGATAGAAGATGGCTGATACTGGTAGTATAATACTGTTGAATGATAGGAAAGATGTACAGTATACAAAATTGCTGAATCTAAAAGAATGTCTCGGTTACTGACGTAACCTCCGTTCCCTAAAGGAGGGAATGAGACGTTGTGTCGATGAAGTGATACTAGGGGTCGTCCTTGGGAGCCACAGACACCTCTGATCTTTCAGAAAAGGCCAATGGGAATCGGCTAGTGGAATTTGCATGCCACTCGCTCTGACAGATGGCTGGAATGCAACCACTCATTCAGGCTTTGTGCTGAGGAGCCGAGACAAGGTCCTGGCCTTTTCAGCAGGTAGTTCAGTGTTGTGGCAGGAAGGACACTCGACATTGTGTTGATGAAGTGACACAAAATGTCATGACTACTGAACTGTTACGTGGACTAGCGGTGCGAGATGGGCAGACCTCTGTGTGCCTCATGGCCAGCACACCAGGCTGTCACATAACCTCCCATTTTACATTTACATTTTTACATTTGGCAGACGCTTTTATCCAAAGCGACTTACAGTGCAATTATTACAGGGACAATCCCCCCCGGAGCAACCAGGAGTTAAGTGCCTTGCTCAAGGACACAACGGTGGTGGCCGTGGGGTTAGAACCTGTGACCTTCTGATTAACCGCCCTGTGCTTTAGCCACTACACCACCACCACTCCGCCACCAAAACCTCCCCCAACCCTCTTGTAGGTGTCATACAGACAAATAAGTCCACTGCACAAAAAATAAGGACCACTGACCCAGCCACAACCTCTTCTCTTTTTTTTCACCCCAAAAGGAACTAAATCCTTCAGCTGGGAGCCATATAAGGTCCAGTGGTAGGGTGGGGGGGGGGTTCTATAAACAAGGTGACCAGGGGCAGAGGGACCTCTGCCCAAGAAAGAAGCGTTTTACCAACGGGGAAACCATTTTGCGGAAAATACATCACACAGGGTTACCAAATGGATAACCAGCACATGTTGAGCACCTACAGGGGGTAGGAGGAGAGCACCTACTGGCAGCAGAGGAGACTGTGCACACACAACAAATCCCGGGAGTGAGCTAGGATCAGCCAGTCATTGAGATAGTTGAGACTGCGGATGCCCACTTCCCTTAATTGGGCAAGGGCTGCCTCTGCGACCTTCGTGAAGGTGCGGGGTGACAAGGACAGACTGAAGGGGAGGACCTTTTACAGGTGTGCCCGGCCCTCGAAAGCAAACAGCAGGAAGGGTCTGTGTTGACGTAAAACCGAGACATGGAAGTACGCATCCTTCAGGTCTGCCGCCGCATACCAATCTTTATGCCGGACGCTTGCTAAAATGTGTTTTTGCCAGAACTTCCCTCGTTATCTGAGCGACTTGGCTTGGTGCACTTACAAGAGAGCAGTGGCGTGCATGACAGAGGCGCAGGTTGACGTAAACCTACAGGCCTTGGACGAGGGTTTAGGACGGCCCTCCAGGTAGCGGGTGCACCGCGATCGCCTTATACACCTGGGGAATCGTCGAGTACCTACTGGCAGTCCCACCATTGAGGGTAGTGAGGGTGGAAAAGCTCAGAGACCGGGCAGTAAAAAGTGCATTTTTGCATGTTAATCGACCGATATATAGGTCCATATTCCTAAACCATGTTCATACCATATTCACGAACCATGTTATTTATGTTTAAATCAATATTGTACTCAAAGGTACTGCAAAAAATACCATAGTACATGTCCAAACCATGGTATTGCCATGGTATGTGTCAAAACAGCATGGTAATATCATGGTATTTTTGCTGGTGTTCTCTAATTCTAATTTAGCTTTAGCTGCCATTATTTTGGTGCTAACAGAAATAAATAAACTAAATGTTTATTACTAAATATAACTAAACCAGGAGTGGTTTGATCCCCACAGCCTCCACCATTGTGTGCTTGAGCAAGGCACTTAACTCCGGGTTGCTCCGGGGTGGTATTGTCCCTGTAATAAGTGCACTGTAAGTCTTTTTGGATAAAAGCGTCTGCCAAATGCATAAATGTAAATGTAATGTTTTTACCTTCAATTCTTAGCTAATGTCAAAATTACAAATAGAATAGGCATTACTTTAAAACAAACCCCTCTCTCATTCTCTGCCTTACAGCAGGTGAACGTACAAGATTTGGTGCCTGCTCTGGTGGCGGCGGAACAGAAAGCAGCAGCATCACTGCGCTGGCGGGTTCATGAGAAACTTCTGCAGTGCTACTCCTGTCTGCCCCGTGTCATCTCTGGAGACCAGATCTACTTCCGCTTCCTTCCCAGAATGTTCAACATCATCACGACCAATGTAAACTTGTGACATGCACAATGCTGCCTGTACAGTTTCTCACTCGAAACATGTTTAATCTGTACTTCTCTATATGCCATACTAGAATGTTCTGCCTGTCCAGCGGGAAGCTGCCAGAACATTATGTGTGTTCTTGCGTTATAACCGCAAACAGGAACAGCGGCAAGAGATAATCAGCAAAATAATGCAAGGTAATGCTTATTTTATACAACATACCTTCTAATCCGACAGTTCTTCTAATCTGAATGGACAAACGGTGTGATGTTTAAGTATGGAAGTAAATTCACGACTAAAGTCTTTGAAGCATAAAAGCATGTTGAATTGCTCTAATCAAAAAACTAAATGCATTGTATTATCAGTGCTTGCATTTGAATGTGTTGAATTTACTGTGCTTGCATTTAAATGTGTTGCATTTTACAGTGCTTACATTTTGGGAGGCTGAAATTTAACATTATTGTATTTTTAAGCATTGAATATTTCATTTGAAAACATTTTACAACTTATTTCCAAACAATTTCCAATATATATATATATATATATATACACTCACCTAAAGGATTATTAGGAACACCATACTAATACTGTGTTTGACCCCCTTTCGCCTTCAGAACTGCCTTAATTGTACGTGGCATTGATTCAACAAGGTGCTGAAAGCATTCTTTAGAAATGTTGGCCTATATTGATAGGATAGCATCTTGCAGTTGATGGAGATTTGTGGGATGCACATCCAGGGCACGAAGCTCCCGTTCCACCACATCCCAAAGATGCTCTATTGGGTTGATATCTGGTTACTGTGGGGGCCATTTTAGTACAGTGAACTCATTGTCATGTTCAAGAAACCAATTTGAAATGATTCGAGCTTTGTGACATGGTGCATTATCCTGCTGGAAGTAGCCATCAGAGGATGGGTACATGGTGGCCATAAAGGGATGGACATGGTCAGAAACAATGCTCAGGTAGGCCGTGGCATTTAAACGATGCCCTCAGGCACTAAGGGGCCTAAAGTGTGCCAAGAAAACATCCCCCACACCATTACACCACCACCGGCAGCCTGCACAGTGGTAACAAGGCATGATGGATCCATGTTCTCATTCTGTTTACGCCAAATTCTGACTCTGCCATCTGAATGTCTCAACAGAAATCGAGACTCATCAGACCAGGCAACATTTTTCCAGTCTTCAACTGTCCAATTTTGGTGAGCTCTTGCAAATTGTAGCCTCTTTTTCCTATTTGTAGTGGAGATGAGTGGTACCCGGTGGGGTCTTCTGCTGTTGTAGCCCATCCGCCTCAAGGTTGTGCATGTTGTGGCTTCACAAATGCTTTGCTGGCACCAACAACCATGCCACGCTCAAAATTGCTTAAATCACCTTTCTTTCCCATTCTGACATTCAGTTTGGAGTTCAGGAGATTGTCTTGACCAGGACCACACCCCTAAATGCATTGAAGCAACTGCCATGTGATTGGTTGATTAGATAATTGCATTAATGAGAAATTGAACAGGTGTTCCTAATAATCCTTTAGGTGAGTGTATATATATACACACACACAATCTAGATTTTTCAACAGGTAAAATTCAGCCTGTTCTATTTCGCTTAACAAAATTTGCTTCCTCAAATTCAGTGGTTCAAATTCGGTTGGAAATTCAACTTCCTTGAACATTCCTTCAAAATCCAGGAACTGCAGGAAAAGCAGCATAGTACCGATACACAATCTCCAACTGATGCCGTTAGTTCTCACCAGTAGGTGGTGCAATACAATCAGGTGTTGACTGCTGAAGACCAAAGCTACAGGTAGAGAGAACAGCCACGTACGTTTTGATAGTTTGTTCTTCAAAATTGTTCATGGAGTTTGTTTTTAAAAATTATTAATGGGTAGAAAATAGATAAATATTTGATTTGCAAATGTGGGTGGACATGAAACATTCCTATCCACTGATTGGTCAACCCGCATCATCATCATCATCAGTTCCTCAGTGCCGTGCAACAGAATAAATATCCACCGCTGCTCAACTTTTATTGCAACTGTATATTATCTCTCAACAAATAACTGGACTAAGGAATGCCTGTGACACAAACCGTACTAGTCAGGGAAGGGTCTAGTTGGCACAAAGGTCTAGCTTTGTGCCAACTTTCTTCTGCGTAGGCATGGGTTCTGCAACCTATGTGTGCCAGAGAAATATTAGTTGTCTGTTTTAGAAATGGCCTCACACGGGGTTCTGATCTGATTTATGTCCCTCGCATCAGCACGCAAAATGGCTTAGCCTAATTAGACACACAGCCTGTTTTATTTATCTGTCAGCTATAAAAATCTCTATCAAAAGGTGCGGCGGAGCTGCGCACCCAGCGCGACCCATTGTAGTGAAGCGCAGTTTCCAGTGACACTAATTAAAACGTTAGTATCACTAAAGTAATACTTGATCTCTACAGTGCATTTCCCAAAAAGCATCATGTGGCAGGGTGGAGGGTGGGGCCGGGTCATGATTCTGCACACCAGGCCCCTAATCAGGCTGATTAGCCCGAGAGGGATAAGGGTTGACTGGAGACGGCAGTGCGAAAGAGAGAGAGATTTACGGGCAGCTGTCCAACACCTGTGTGTGTGTGTGTGTGTTTGTATTTTTGTTTCAGTTTTATATGAAAATATTATTTATATTGTCAAGCCGGTTCTCGCCTCCTCCTTTCCCTTGTATCCCTTTACACTGGTGCCGAAACCCGGGAAGGAGGAGGGATGTGCCGTAGTGGTGTTCTCGCCGCTTCCATCCACCCTAAAGGAGCAGCCACGGCATTCCGCTGAAGGATGGAGGAGCCCGGCCGCAGACCTCGAGGGGAGGAGGGGCTCCCAACCAACCGCCTGGAGCGGTTACCACTGCCAGGGGCGGGGGAGACCCCTACCGTCCACCAAAAATGTGGCGGGTATTCCATCCGCAAGGGGCCTGAGGACTGTCTCCGATCCGCCTGGGGAGGTATGGCTGTCGTCCATTAGAGGGGTGGAGGAGTGGCCGAGGATCAAGCTACGGCGTATCGGAGAACCGGCGTGTAAGTGTTTTTTTTTCTCTCTTTCTCTTTCTCTCACTGCCACTCCATGTTGGCCTTTTCCCTCTCTATTTAAATGTTTTGGTAATTTGGCACAATCGCCGTTATAACATGTAGGTGCCACATTTTTTCCCCTCCCCTTGTCCCCTCCCCTGATCCAGGTAGACGGGGATGACCTGCCAGGGCGCAAGGCAAATTAATGACACTTTTACCAATGGAGTTGGTAGGCCTATTAATTTATCCAATTAGGCTTAATATTTAATCTTAAATTAAATGTATGTATGTATTAAATTATTTTGGAGCGTTACATAATTATTTTCCAAAATCCAGAATACAAATGCACAGGTAAATGAAGGGACAATTTGCAGTTTCTGACAAAAAGTAATACACCAGGTTTTATATTCACTGATGTTAAAACTTAATTTAGGAAAATAAATAAATGTGTGATGCATTTAATGAAAAAGAAAAATGACAATACTGTCTAATGTAGCCAAAACAAACTTTTGGCTACATTATAGCCCCTTATTATGATTCATATTGCCTGTGTTCACAAACAGGCATTTCTATCATTAATCTCTATAAAGTTGAGTATCAATCTGAAACCCCATCTTACCAAAGTCATCATTATTTCTTTAATTAAATGCAGTGATCGTCATTAAATTTCAGCATCTCGACAAGGTTACATATCATTTCCATGCTTGTCAGTATTTCTGCATTATTGTCATGTTGAGAAGACAAACTCCTGGACATATTTGCCAAGGTTTCAGCATTGGACCAGACAGCTCCCGTAACAAAGCATTTAAATTCTACTTTATAACGAGCAATCTAAGTGCTGTTTTGGGAAACATGTGTTCTCTATGTAAAATAACATGTGGCATTAATTAAGATGATCATAAAAGTTTAAGTTGCAACTTGTTATTGGGAAAATCAGCCTATATTATTTTTTGTTGTAAAAAATACACATTAATTTATTACCATTTATCCTATGTAAGGTTGCGAAGGTACTGGAGCCTATCCTAGGAACATGTTTTTTTTTTATTATCTAACATTAGAAAAGCTGAAAATTTACCTTTGATTTTTACAAATGAAGATAGGCAGATATGTCTCTTCTGGAAATTAATGAAATGTTAGCCTAGATAAGATTATTTTAATGTTTATAACATTTTGTATGTAAGACAGACAGACACGTGGTGATACAGAAACAAAACAAAGCCACCTGCTCTCACAAGACACAGCAAAACACCCGATTGGCATGAGAGCACATCGCTACATAATAAGGCAATATACGCCCATGCCAACTGACAAACGAGACAAGATAATGCATAGCAACTCCAAGCAAAGTAATGCCACACATTCTCACACTAAACAAAACCTCCCACACACACATCTGACACCTTAGACCGACGTGACCGAACCTCAGCACAACATAAAGACAGCTCACGATCCGAGCGCAAGCCCTTTATTTCTCCCAATTTGGCATGCCTAATTCCAATGTGCTTTTAAGTCCTTGTGATCGCGTAGTGATTCGCCTCAATCCGGGTGGCGGAGGATGAATCTCAGCTGCCTCCGCGTCTGAGACCGTCAACCCGCGCATCTTATCACGTGGCTTGTTGAGCATGTTGACACGGAGACATAGCATGTGTGGAGGCTTCACGGCATCCATGCTCAACTCACCACGCACCCCACTGAGAATTAACCACATTATAGCGACTTCGAGGAGGTTACCTCATGTGACTCTACCCTCCCTAGAAACTGGGCCAATTTGGTTGCTTAGGAGACCTGGTTGGAGTCACTCAGCACACCCTGGGATTCGAACTACGATAGCAAACTCCAGGGGTGGTAGCCAAGGGTTTGCGTCTCTTGAGCGCGGTTGCACAATAGGGTGTGGCGCACAGCGCAGAGGGAACATTACCTCCGCCCAGAAGACATGTCCAAGATTTTGCGATAGCAAAGTAGACATCTGGTGCATTTTACAAGTTCTTTGTTGTAACACTGTCAGTATGCTATATTTGTGGATTTTCCAAGATAGAAACAAAGATTATCGATCACATATGAATGGGTTAAAATTTTTAAATGCAGATGTGAGCGCACTGCGCAGCTCTGGGCCTCGTTTCCCAAAAGCATTGTAAGCCTAGATCATACAATGCATCTTAGGTATAAACAGATAAATTAATAAGTAAACAAATAATATATTAAGTGTTGGCATGATTTAACTGAACAATAACTTGCTGCCATGCATAAAAATTGTCTGTGCAGTATATTGGCTCCTCATCTCCTCTTCCTCTCTGACACCTAAGGGTGGTCTCATCCTCGCCACATGTTGTGTAGTACCGCGCATGTTGTGTAGCATTGCTGTTACGCTAACACTTTTGGGAGTAAAGAGCAGATCTCCCTTTGATTGGTGAATATCCCTTAAGTGCAGCTTCCACATGTCTCCTTATTTTGCACTCTGCAATAACAATGTCAACCTTGTTATATTCAATTAATGCTTGATGTCATTAGCAGGACCATACACAGGGTCTCCACTGTCTTCACTGATCCTGGAAGCTTTAATCTTGACCCACAGAGCAAATTTTAAAATGAAAAGTACTGAAGTGCTACTAACTTTCTACTTAGTGCTTCGGGAATCCCAGCCACTATTTGAAAGCCAGGGCTTGGGATCATAAGAGTGCACAAGTTGGTTTGCCTGGTTAAAATTAACTGTAAAATTAAACCTAATTTTAAAATGAACGGAATTTTATGGCTGACGTCATCAATGCTAATCGTAAACCATACCCAAAAATATTTTACTTAATACTGATGAAATTATAAACAAAAAATACTAATAATAAGTTGTGTATGGTTGTATGCTGTGTATCAGGTTTTCTCGTAGGCAAATCAAAGACAGACAAAAAACATAAGTGCCGTTTTTATTTTATCATTTGGTTGTTTCATGTAACAACCGTTTAAGATTCAACTGACTTCTATTATTTAACTTCTATAATTCAAATTCAACTATCTGATGATTTTATTTAACTACTATATGAACTGCAGGGCACTTCTCCTTGAGGTAAGGTAAAACAGATCCAAATTACATTGGTTTTAGTAAATACAAATATGTGTGTATGTGACTTTGCGCAATGGAGTTCTTCATTGTAAATATGTCAACTGCCGCCCCTGAAACCACAAAGTGAGCACCCCCTACACTGTACAAAACACATGCACGGACCATGTGTAATGAGGGAAAGAGCTTTATATCTCTTGACATTTCTCTTAATTTATGTACGTTGTTTTCCGCTATTTTCTTTCCATGCCATTTCTTTCTAAGCTGCCATTGCTTCTAAGCACTTAAAACTGAAATGGATAGTGCTCCCAGTGCATTGATCATGAGAAATAAAAAACTGATCATGAAAAACAAAAACAAAAAATGCAAAAACGCACTGCATTCCATGCAAAGTAATGATATAACAATGATTTCGTTCAAAGTAAAAAGTAGCATTACCCAAGTCTTTAGAACAGCTGTTAAGTAGAACACCTAATTCACCAGACTCCTGTTTTTCAGGAAGGCTTAAAAGTTTATAATAATGATGTTTATTTTATCTTATCTCTTATATTAATTTATTTTATTTCATTCTATGGCCTATATTTGACCTATTAAGGTAAATTAATAATATTAAATATACTAAGTGTTTAAAAACAACTAAGGATTTTTATTGTATTAGTATTGGCATCTAAGTATTATGTTGTGTAAATTAGCAAATATTAACTCATAACAGCAGAGCAAAGGTGTACGCTTCATTATATTATTGATGAAATGAGGATCCGAATAGAGGTCCACTGACAGTCTGCATGCGTTAACCATGGGTCTTAGCTCTTAAGAGCATTCTCTACATGCGAAGTTGCGAACACTCTTTCCTTTTTCACGTGCATTTCTCAAACCTGCAATTAACACAAATACACAAAGCACTTTTAAGTCCATTGTGAAGTGCTGAAGTAAGAGGGAATTGTTGCGCTCAAATAGGATTCGTATATCCTTAGGTGCGTGGAGCAAAAAAAAAAGATATCCAAAAACCACAATAGATGCTGTCTGCACACTGAACATAGAACAGACCAAGAAGGTCTATCAAAAATATTTTTTAATTTAGACTTGCATAGTGAAAAGGCACTATGTGCAGTGAGTTAAAAACAGACCAGTAAGCAAACATTTCAGCCCATACCTTTCTTCAGAGTAAAACAAACTATCAAAACGTACATGGCTGTTCTCTCTACCTGTAGCTTTAGTCTTCAGCAGTCATTACCTGATTGCTTTTTGGGAAACATGCTGTAGAGATTAAGTACTACTTTAGTGGTACTAACGTTCTACTTGGTGCCACAGGAAACCCAGCCATGGACATACAAGTGAAATGAGACTAAGTACCTTCCAATTAGGGACTGGCCACCCTACTAAATTATATGTAAATCCTGCCTACACAGCAATCATTGTTTCAAACATCACAGAGTTAATTAATAAACTGGACAATGTATTGGCTTTTTCTAAATGTTTTTAAACGCCAGTGCATTCCACATACTGGTCTATGCTTCACTACAAAGGTCCAGTGGGTCACGCTGTGTGCACAGCTTCACCACACCTTTTGATAGAGATTTTGAAGGTTGACATATAAATAAAACAGGCTGTGTGTCTAAGAGGAAGGCTAAGTAATTTTGCGTGCAGATGCGAGGGACATCAATAGGCTATTTCTGAAACAGACAGCTAGTAATTCTCTGGCACACGTAGGTTGCAGAACCCATGCCTACGCAGAAGAAAGTTGGCATGAAGCCCTGTCACAGGCATTTCTTAGTCTGGTTGTTTGATGAGAGAGAGATAATGTGTAGTTGCAATAAAAGTGTAGCAGCGGTGGATAATTATTTTGTTGCATGGCAATGATGAACTAATGATTTAGTGGGTTGTCCAATCAGTGGAAAGGTGCGTTTCATGCCCACCCATATGTGCAAATCAAATATTTTCTACCTATGAACAATTTTGAAAAACAAACTATCAAAATGTACGTGGCTGTTCTCTCTACCTGTAGCTTTGGTCTTCAGCAGTCAACACCTGATTGCATTGCACCACCTACTGGTGAGAACTAATGGCATCAGTTGGATATCGGTACTCTGCTGCTATTCCTGCAGTTCCCGGACAAAGAAGGCTGGATATCCAGCCGAATTTGAACCACTGGATTTGAAGAATCAAATTTTGTTTAACGAATTAGAATGGGCTGAATTTTACCTGTCAAAAAATCTAGATTTTATTTTCAAATGAACTGTATATTTTGGAAATTAACTTTAGAAGGTGAATATTTATTGCTGACATTTTTATACTGAAATTAGTTTTGAAATGTTTTCAAATGAAATATTCAATGCTTAAAAATCCAACAATGTTCAATTTAAGCCTCCCAAAATGCAAGCACTATAAATACAACAGATTTAAATGCAAGCACTGAGAATACGATGCATTTATTTTTTTGATTAGAGCAATTCAACATGCTTTATTGCTTCAAAGACTTTAGTCGTGAATTTACTTCCATACTTAAGAATGTGTTGAGTTTAGTTCAACAGCACTGGGATGATTCCGTTTGTTTCACCCTGCTTGTGACATTCTGGCCTGTCAAAATGTGTGGTGCTCAGCGAGATGCAATAGTTGATCCTGCTTCTTTTGTAAGTATTTTTGTTAGAAGAGCAAAATTAAACCAAATTCCCTATCTAAAGGTGTCTCAATACTACCTTCTGTATATATAGAAATGTTGTATATAAGCAATATCTTACTAACAATCAGAATGAGCTTTATTGCCAAGTATGCTTACAGATGCAAAGAATTTGTCTAGGTGACAAGCTTCCAGTGCACAAACACTACAACAACAAGACAGAGATAATAATAATAAAAAAAAATAGGATAAAAATAAAAAGAATAGAATAGAAAATGTAATTATATATAGAAATACAAATACAAATCTGTTATATACAGATGCAAGGGAATGTATGGCAGAAGAGGTAGGGTATGTTGGATAAATATAAATAGACTAAGCTGTGTATTGCACATAACTGATGCTCAGTGGAGCAGTTTTAACTGTTCATGAGATGGATAGCCTGAGGGGAAAAAACTGTTCCTGTTCCTGCCGGATCTGGTACTCAGTATTCTGAAGCGCCGTCCACAAGGAAACAGTTATAGAAGTGCAAAGGACAGACTCAGTGACTGCTGAGTAGAACTGAGTCAGCAGCGCCTGTGGCAGGTTGAACTTCCTCAGGTGGCGAAGGAAGCACAACCTCTGCTGGGCCTTTTTCACAATGGAGACAATGTGGGTCTTCCACTTCAGGTCCTGTGAGATCAGGAACCTGAATGACTCCACTGCTGCTACAATGCTGTTCAGAATGGTGAGCGGGGTCAATGCTGGGGTGTTCCAAGTGTAGTCCACTATCATCTCCATTGTTTTGAGCATGTTTAGCTCCAGGTTGTTTTGACAGCACCAGTGAGCCAGATGTTAAACCTCCCTTTTGTATGCAGATTCATCATCATTTTGGATAGGGCCGATGACAGTAGTGTCGTCTACAAACTTCCAGAGCTTGACAGAGGGGTCCGTTTCGGTGCAGTCCTTGGTATACAGGGAGAAGAGTAGTGGGGAGAGCACGCATCCCTGGGGGGCACCATTGCTGATCAAACAGGTGCTGGAAGTGAATTCCCCCAGTCTCAATAGCTGCTGCCTGTCCCATCAGAAAGCTGGTGATTCACTGACAGATAGATATGGGAACAGAGTTTATTTAATTTAGCCTGGAGAATAGCTGGGATGATGGTGTTTAAAGCCAAACTTAAGTCCACAAAAAGGATCCTTGCATATGTCCCTGGTCTGTCCAGATGTTGCAGGATATGATGCAATCCCATGTTGACTGCATCATCCACAGACTGGTTTGCTCGATAAGCAAATTGAAGGGAATCTAGAAAGGGTCTAATGATGTCCATCAGGTGGGCCAACGCCAGTCTCTCTAATGACTTCATGACCACAGACACCCGAGAGTCTGTAGTCATTAAGTCCTTTGATTTTCGGTTTCTTTGAGACAGGAATGATGGTGGAGCATTTGAAGCAGCAGGGAACTTCACACTGCTCCAATGATCTGATGAAGATCTGTGGGAAGATGGGGGCCAGCTGGTCAGCACAGGATTTTAGAAGTGGGTGAAACACCAACTGGGCCCTGTGCTTTCCTTGTCTTTTGTTTCCAGAAGACACAGAACACCTTCTCTTCACAGATCTTAATTGCAGATTGAGTAGCAGGAGGGGGGTTGCAGGAGGTGTTGATGTTTGTGTGATGTGAAGGTCAGAGCGGGTGTGTGGTGTTTCAAATCTACAGTAAAACACAGTCAAGTCGTCAGCCAGTTGTTGGTTCCCTACAGTGTTGGGGGATGGTGTCTTGTAGTTAGTAATGTCTTTCAGGTATCTCCACACAGATGCAGGGTCGTTAGCTGAAAACTTGTTTTTCAGTTTATCAGAATAGCTTCTTTTAGCTAATCTGATTTCCTTATTCAATGTGTTCCTGGCCTAATTGTTCAACATTTCATCCCCACTTCTGTAAGCATCCTCTTTGGCCTGATGAAGCTGCCTGAGTTTTGCTGTAAACCATGGTTTGCCATTTTTGTATGTTAAATGAGTCCTAGTAGCAATGCACATATCCTCACAGAAACTGATATATGATGTTACAGGATCTGTGAGCTTGTCCAGATTGGTGTCTGCAGCCTCAAATACACTCCAATCAGGGCAGTCAAAGCTGGCTTGTAGTTCTAGCTTTGCTTCATTGGTCCATCTTTACAGTCTTTACTACAGGTTTAGTTGATTTTAGTTTCTGCCTGTAGGTCATAAGATGAACCAGACAGTGATCAGAGAGTCCCAAAGCTTTTCCTTTTTTTTTTGTAGCAATGATCCAGTGTATTTCTGTCTCTGGTGGGGCATGTAATGTGCTGTCTGTATTTTGGCAGTTCACTGGTGAGGTTGGTGAGTCCGGTTATTGTTGTTCCATGTCTGTGATCTGATCAGCCAGCTATACAGTGCTGCGTTCACGCATGCATGTGGAGGAATATAAACACTCACCAGAATAAACGAGGAAAACTCCCGCGGCGGGTAGAAAGGCTTACTGTTGATAGAGCGCTTCCAAATTAGGACAGCACATCGCCTTTAATGTTGTTACATCTGTACAACAACTTTCATTGAAGTAAAAGCATGTTCCACCACCTCTAATTTTCCCCGTTAATGCAATGTGATATGCTCTGAACAGCTGAAAGCCCGGCAGATGTAGGTGAATGGTTTCTCTCAGCCAGGTTTCTGTGAAGCACCAGGCAGCAGAGTTTGAAAAGTTCTTGTTTGTATGGGTGAGGAGATGTAGTCCATCAGTTTTGTGAGGGAGAGTGCTGAGTTTTGCTAGATGAATACTCGGCAGTGCTGTTTGAAAGCCACGCTGATGGAGCTTGACTAGCACGCCAGCTTGTTTCCCTCACTTGTGTCTCATAGCCCGTCTAGCAAAATGTCCGAATAGTCCTAAACCAGGAAAATATTGTCTGGTATGTGCTGCCAAATGCTGCAGTTCATCCCTGGTAAAACTGATTGGAAAAAATGACTAAACACAGGACAAACAAACATAAACAACAAAGGAATTGGCTCCACACCGAGGCTGCCATCTTGCCATACAGAATTAAAAGTGCTGTTGTACTGAATATCAGCATGGCTGTGATTATCTGCAGCCTCTAATGATGCTAATTCAGTCTTCTCTTTTGTTTTTTAGAGCTTGCTCAAGGTAGAAGCTACTGGAACAGGCTGCGGTACCTGGATCTGTGTGAGATTACGATAGACCTCTTCTCCAAAACATATTTTTGCAAACATTTCCTTATTCCAGCACTCGAGTTGGTCAGTGACCCCGTGGCCAATGTCAGGTGACAACTGCTTTTTTGCATAGTTTGCTGTGCCATATATTTAAATAGTTTAACCTAATGGTTTAATACATTTTTATTAATGAGCATTCTTTTTAAAATACATTTATTTCAGCACATATTTTTGGCAAAACATGCATTATTAAAAAAACAAAATCATGAAGCTGATTCGTTGATTTTGAAGCAGTTAAAAATAAATTCTGCCATGCAGTAATCGATGAGTCTGTGACCCTGACAGGTACAAGCTCTGTTACATGCTGCCCAAACTGAGATCCACCATCAGACTGGCAGAAAAACGTTTGCTTCAGCAGCTGGAGTTCTGTTTGCGGAAATTGTTATGCTGCGAGAAGGACAAAGATGTAGTGGCAACTTTGCACAAGGTGAGGCAGCTTGTCTCCTAGGCTACTCTATAATAAAAATATTTTGAATATAGAGAATAGAATGTATAATTTTATTAATTATAAGTAATTAGATCCTCAAACTGTTGCTGTTTATTTTCAGATAGTTCTGGAGGTGGACAAAATGGGCATTACAGAGCAGGTATGAAAGATCTTTGACTTTTTCCACCATCCATGTTAGTTAAGGTGCACACTGTGTGACAGTGTTATACACAATAGCACTTTTCTGTATCTGAATACTTTTAATACTTTTGTAATGTGAGTTACTTTGTTTTGAAATAAATTTTCACTTTTGCAGTATCATAAAACACATGAAAGAGAACTCTTGGATCAGAAGAAGGAGAAGGAGGAGACTCTTTTACTTGAAATGGTGAATGATTTCATTTAATATGTTTCCCCTGATGTCCACTTGTAGCAAAAACAACTCTAAGAGAATGGCGGAGTCTACACCATAACAATAAGGGCATCAAGGAATTCTGTCTTTTGAATAACTTTCAGAGCATTTCTTTTTTCCAGCTGATGAACGATAAATACATTTACAACTAATCAAAATTAATCCAACTTTAAAAGGCTCGAGCTGCAACGTGCTCTCATCTTTAAAATGACACACTCCGGCAGAGGATTGCCACTTATTGCACACACAAACTAAATGGAAACTCCTGCTCAAGAACTGTTTCTTCTGCATTCATCTTCAGTATTATCAGAGATGAGATAATGAAAAGCTAACGCAAGCTTGTGTCATATAATTACCTCAGGTATCCAGCGCTAATGTCGACAACATTGTATTGTCTCCTTAGAAGTTTTATCCATCTGTATTTCTTTGATTTCTTTGCGAAACATAGAACAGTAGCAGGTCATGTACATCAATTTCATAACTGCAGCACATGCTAAGAATAAACAGCAAGTTATCATCTGTTGGTGTGGATGCTAATATACACTCACCTAAAGGATTATTAGGAACACCTGTTCAATTTCTCATTAATGCAATTATCTAATCAACCAATCACATGGCAGTTGCTTCAATGCATTTAGGGGTGTGGTCCTGGTCAAGACAATCTCCTGAACTCCAAACTGAATGTCAGAATGGGAAAGAAAGGTGATTTAAGCAATTCTGAGCGTGGCATGGTTGCTGGTGCCAGATGGGCCGGTCTGAGTATTTCACAATCTGCTCAGTTACTGGGATTTTCAGTCACAACCATTTCTAGGATTTACAAAGAATGGTGTGAAAAGGGAAAAACATCCAGTATGCGGCAGTCCTGTGGGCAAAAATGCCTTGTTGATGCTAGAGGTCAGAGGAGAATGGGCCGACTGATTCAAGCTGATAGAAGAGCAACTTTGCCTGAAATAACCGCTCGTTACAACCAAGGTATGCAGCAAAGCATTTGTGAAACCACAACACGTACAACCTTGAGGCGGATGGGCTACAACAGCAGAAGACCCCACCGGGTACCACTCATCTCCACTACAAATAGGAAAAAGAGGCTACAATTTGCAAGAGCTCACCAAAATTGGACAGTTGAAGACTGGAAAAATTTTGCCTGGTCTGATGTGTCTCTATTTCTGTTGAGACATTCAGATGGTAGAGTCAGAATTTGGCATAAACAGAATGAGAACATGGATCCATCATGCCTTGTTACCACTGTGCAGGCTGGTGGTGGTGGTGTAATGGTGTGGGGGATGTTTTCTTGGCACACTTTAGGCCCCTTAGTGCCTGAGGGCATCGTTTAAATGCCACAGCCTACCTGAGCATTGTTTCTGACCATGTCCATCCCTTTATGGCCACCATGTACCCATCCTCTGATGGCTACTTCAGGCAGGATAATGCACCATGTCACAAAGCTCGAATCATTTCAAATTGGATTCTTGAACATGACAATGAGTTCACTGTACTAAAATGGCCCCCACAGTAACCAGATATCAACCCAATAGAGCATCTTTGGGATGTGGTGGAACGGGAGCTTCGTGCCCTGGATGTGCATCCCACAAATCTCCATCAACTGCAAGATGCTATCCTATCAATATAGGCCAACATTTCTAAAGAGTGCTTTCAAAAGATCAGTCCAATAAACAAACAGACGGAGCAGGGCCGGGGGAAAAAACAAACACGAGAATGAACGTTAGAATTTACAACTAGTGTTTCTAAAGGAGTTAGCAAAGCAGGATAACTACATGCAAAAACCAACGAAGTCAAAGTGAACAGGCAGGGTATAAATGGAGTCCAAAACAGCGCATTGTTTTTGCAATATTATTTTTTCATATAAATTACATTTGCAACTTGGATGGAAACATAGCTATTGTGACTTTGCCCATGTCTTAGTCTCATCGTTAGTTATATATGCCAACTGGAAAAATTGTTTCCTCTCCTGTTATTTATTAAAAACAAATTATTACCTTACTATTCTACTTATTACATCACCATGACTGGGTGGGCCATCAGGGTGATTGGATGTGTAAATGTTTGCAGTCATGGGTCAATGTATTAGACTTTTCTGACATCAAATATTCAACAGTTTCAGAACGAGCCACTTATAATTAATTAATAGTACTGTACACCAAAAACTATTTCTCAAAATATCAAGAAAGTTTAGATTTTCAATATATGATCCTTCAAAACACAGTTGATTTAAATGCTGCTACTGATAATGTTCATATTTGCCTAACATAGGAACGGCTAGAACGACAGCAGAGTGAGGCGAAACTAGTTGGTGACAAACATGGTGAAAAGAAACGTGAGTGACGTTCATTCAGACCCCCCTATTTTTTAAACATTCTATTTTTTCTAGCTTACAAATGTAAAATTCCCAAATCTACATAAGCCTATCACTTTTTTATATATATCTGTAATGATATTGTTATTCACTGCAGGAAGAGACAGCAAGGCTGGTCTATCTGGTAGTAAAGGAATGTCGGGATCTACATCAGGAGCAACATCATCCACTACTGGTCAGCATCCTCACCTCATTGATTGGTGTAATAATAGAAACCCTAAATAAAACATTTGTTTTGTCTTTTAAACATGGCAGAAAACAATCACAATAAGCGTTACCATTATAACATAATTACATACATTTAAAAGAATAAACATTCAAATTTAGAGGGTTAGTTTACACATAAATGTACATATATCACCCTCATGTTGTTTTTAATCTGTGTGACATTCTTTCATCCATGGAACACAAAAGTAAATGTTAGGCAGAATATTAGAATCAGACAGTCTCAGTCACCATTCATTTTCATTGCATCTTTTTTGTAGATGCAGAGGCTGTCAGTGCCTGTAGCAACTCGTAATGTGATAACTGCACATAATGTAATAAGTATTACATTATTGATGTAAAAAAATTATTACATAATGTAATAATTTTCTCAAAACGTAATAAAATCTTGAGCTCATAATGTTTTTCGCATAATGTAATAGGTAATTGTATTAGAAATGTATTAAATTATAAACAGGGTTTGCAATTAACTTTTTGGCTCACCGACCACTGTGGCTAGTAGTTTTCCAAGGTCACTAGCCACTCAGCATTTTTACTTGCAAAATCCCCCACCCACAAAAAGTGATAAAGGAGACTGGAGAAGGTAACTGCATGCATTTGTTTGCGCATTTCATTTAAACAATAATTATATGAGTTCAGCAGGATGCAGGCCTAATGATTTAAAGGAGGCCTATTATGCCCCTTTTTACAAGATGTAATATAAGTCTCAGGTGTCCCCATAATGTGTCTGTGAAGTTTCAGCTCAAAATACCCAACAGATAATGTATTATACCATGTTATAAATGCCTCTTTTTGAGTGGAATCAAAAACACGCTGTTTTTGTGTGTGTCTCTTTAAATGCAAATGAGCTGCTGCTCCCCACCCCCCGACATAGCTCTGGTCTCCGTGAAAACAATCAGAGACAATGGTAACATTAGCTGCATTAGTCGTGGAATCAGCTAACAAGCACATTCGGAAAGGCGATTTGCAAACATTCACAAAGTATGAAGTGCGATACTTACATCTTCAGGATATAAAGCTGGAACACGAACAGTTGGTACTGATCCATGCTTGAGAATCAACATTTTTGAAAATCCTGCTTTATATTGACACTCATTCACAAAGCAGTCTAGTGTTAAATGATTTGTACAAACATACACAAATGTTTTTGTTTTCGGGCACATTTCCTTCAAAAACAAAACTTGTCCACTGCGTCTTCAGTGGCTCTACAGCCAACAACAGAACACTATGGTGCTTACGAAGCTGAGACATTATTCTTCTGATTACCATTGTTCTACCATTGTTTAACAGTATCATATGTAATGACAAGGCCATTTGGTAAGACTATGGGTGGCTTCACATTACGGTGGTTAGGTTAATGTTGATAGTCTTTCTAAAAAATAAACTAGTATTTGTTATGAATAAGCTAACAGCCTAAACACATTTAGAAATTTTTTAACTACAACTTTCAAATTTGTAGCCTGATAAAAATAATGTTGATTCACCCTAATAGATTTCAAATTAATCTATACAAGTTACCAGTTAGTGTTACTGCATTAAAACAAATATATTTTAGTAAGAATGATTATGTGTATTTTAAAAACTGATGATGTATTTGTCTCCTATTTACCTCGCAAGTGCTGTTTATAATGCATATACGCTGTCTATGAGTTTGAGAGGTTTGAATTGGGTGCAGTTCTAGACCATTTTGCTTGGTGGGGCCAGGTGTGCTTATAGGGTGACAACTGTAGTATACCTTAAATGTCCCCTGTACATATATAAATCATAATTTATTGTTTTAATAATTGTGGAAATGCATTTTTTAAAGACAAATTCACAAAATGTGAGTATACATTTT
This sequence comes from Xyrauchen texanus, assembly GCF_025860055.1. Taxonomy (NCBI): domain Eukaryota; kingdom Metazoa; phylum Chordata; class Actinopteri; order Cypriniformes; family Catostomidae; genus Xyrauchen; species Xyrauchen texanus. The sequence continues at coordinate 24,329,914 of NC_068305.1, forward strand.
AACATTTTAATTTTAAAATATGTAAACAAACAGGCTCATGACAAATGTTTCAATGAGTCAGTACACTCTAACATTCTGGTTTTACCCACAAACATTAAGCCAAGTTGCCATGCTGTTCTTTAGAATGACTAATGCGGTAAAATTAAAGATTTTAGATTATAATTTGAGCGGTAGGCTGTAATCAGAATGTACAGGTCTTGTAAATGATCACAATTTCCTTTTTGCACATCTTTTAATTCACTAGTCCAGTGTAACAAGTACATTTTTAAATGCATGTATCTATCTCAATTACTATTAGTTTAAAAAAGTTGCATGTATCGTAATTATAAGTGACCAACAAGATGGCTTTAATATGTTTTTTTAATAATTATTGTCTTTCAAAGTCAATCCGCATTCCTTATTGAGTGTGCCTCTTATTTGAAAATGCTGTTGCTAATATTAAGCTCAGTTCTCCGTTATTGGGCACATGTGTGCCTCTCCCTTGTGATTGGCGCATTAAGTTGAATGGTGTTCATAAAGAGGACATTGTGTTTGTTATCTTCCCTGTAAAGTATTTAGTGCTTGTCTTGCATTGCATTTGCAAGATAAGCAGCAGGATCAACTCTGCAGCTTTGTTCTCTCTCTCTCCCGGTGATTTGCATGTTTGCCTTTATTCTTGGGCCTGAACCCAACAGTACCAATATTAATCTATATATTATTAGGTTGCAGTGCTTTGATGTGGTGAGCTTAGTGTATAAGAGCTTTTCTCATGAAGGTAAGGCATTTATTTGGGCTTTGACTGGGTGGTTTATAAGGGTTCCAATTTTATGTTGAAGTGTATTCATAATAAATTTGTCATTGATGGTGCATTGTGGCCCTATATAACGCTAGCTACTGTTTCTTCATACTTGTTTCTTTACATCTGTTCCTGCATGCTGTTTCATCAGTTTGTCAACATTTGTCTTGTATCTGCATTTTACAGTGCAAAACATTAAATAAAAGACAGTGAAAAGATTCCTCATTATAAAAAACATAAGTGTGTACTGTATGTTGTTTGAGAAATGAAAGCCCAACAGATGTATGCTAGACATACAAAAATATATTTTATAATGAATGCTTGCTAAATAAGAACGAGTTGGGCTCACGTGCATTCATTAAGGCAGAAAATGAGATCCAGATCGGTTTTCATGATAATAACATGGGAATTGCACTACTAGTAAGGAATAATTGATGATAGACCATTGAATTATTGAAAAATATTGCATACCCAGGTGGTAATGCCGTTGCACCTTGGATGTGCATTATTTTTCAATAATTCAACGGCTGGAGACAATTATTCCGCTTGTCCCATGGTTACCACACCTTAATTCATCTTTCAGGCTTTTATCTCAAGACATTTTTGTCCGTAAAACACTCTTGTGAGTGTGTTATGACCCTCTAGAATTAAGCTAGGGGTATGGAGGGATGTAAATAAAAATAATGTGGGACACAGGAACTCTAACCGGGAGTGTGCTGGATTGAATAAGACAGAGGCCTATACCTTGTGATGTTTATTACAAAAAGTGACATAAATATATACACAAGAAATAGTAAGTTAATCACAATCTCCTTGGAGGATGCACTGCTTTCCGGCATTGGAGCAACAAGGTAGTGTGTGTGTGTGCGTGCGTGCGTGTGTGTGTGACTAGAGTGAAAGAGAGGGAGCCCAAGGACACTTATCGAAATAAATTTAGCATATTATAGACCTACTTTTTCATTCTTATCCGATGTACTTAACCAATGTCTTTTTTTTATTGGTTATTTTGTTGTGGTAGCCTGGAGGGCTCTTTGAAATAACTGAAATAATTTGGCGAAGTGCTATGGAACCATTATGTGGTCAAGACCAGGAACTACCTCATAGTTGTGCGTTTGCTTGAAAAATAATTGCACACCTTAGAATGTCCATCAAACCAATCAGAATCAAGCATTCAACAGACCCTTGGTATAAAACTAACTTGTCTTACATTTACAACAGTATGCATAATCCACATTAAGTAGAACTGAAACTGGAGATGGCACGTCCAAAGGTGCGAAACTAATGCTGAAACGTATACCTTATCTCAAGAAGTTGTTGGCTCAATTTTCATTTGACATTCAGTATCTCCTACCCACGCCCTCTGGAGCCGACCATTTTGCAATGATATCATTAGCACAATTAGATTAAGGAATATATTGAACTCAAATGCTCAAAGCTTGTTGTAGTTGGAGATTTAAGCCGAAAAATGCTCAGATGGGCTTTCATTGATTAGCACTTGTAAGGGACCATCTGAAACTTCCACCCACAGCACAAAAATGTCAGAGATATCAGAAGTACTTAGTCGTTCTTATCATTTAATTAAATTAAAGTGTAAGTTATATATACAATTTACAACCTTTTGGACTGTAAATACAAAGGCAGTTGCATTGAACACTTGGACACCAGTGACATTTTAGCAGTGTGTAAACTTTTATGAACCATTAGCGAATATTTAATAAATATTAAACTTTACCCTGCTAAATATTATTTATACAGTCATAAATCATTAATCTTTTGTTTAAGTATAATTTATTTGGTCTATATATTATGATACAGGATCACTGAACTGTTACTTCTGCCTCTGTCTAGGGTTGGGGAGGAGTAATAAAAATGTTGGAGTTCCCTTCTCCCGTCCCAGCACTCAAAAATAAGTCAACTTTTAAAATCAAATAATACTTTTATTTAGTTCAAGAAACAGAAAAAGTATAAAACACTTCAGGAGGGGGCAAGGTCAAAACAACAAAGGTAAAATTACTTGTTTCCAATTAATTATCTAGACTGTGGCGGCCCAAAACTGTTAGTGGGATGGAAAATGAGGTTTAACTTCCTCCATATAACACTTTATACTTTAATGTTCTCTGTAGAATTCACATGGGTCACATAGTTTTGTGTTTTCCACTGGCCGTGCAATATCGACTGAATCACGCAAGTTTCACGCTGCACTGTCACAGAGCTCTGGCGATCTTATCTCTGGTGTGTGCTGTGGCAGTTCATGCAAAAGCACCGTTAATTCGCCCAATGACCCGCACAGATGCCCATAAGTTATGAGGCATGAATACCTTAAATTTGCTTTGGCAGCAGCTCCAAGTCGCCCGACATTCACTGAATTTTCAGTGCAGGAAAAACCCTGAAAAAAATTCACTGGCCAAAGCGGCTAGTTGAGAGACAGAGTTACCCGCATTTGGCGGGTGTTAATTTCACACCCTGATTATGAACACACTGTAGCAACTTATAATGTAATCATAGTTCATAATGTAATAGCAGCACATAAAGTATAATTGAAACAAAGTTTACAATATAATCAAGTTATGAGCTCAAAACGTAATAATATTTTTTTTAAAAAATTGGTTATTACATTAAAATACATGTAGGCTTATTAGGTTACATTGTGAACTCAAAACATTTTCATACAAATTTTACTAATTTTGTGATTATGACCGGCTCCATCATTTTAAGTCGCTTTGGCCCAGAAACACGTTTCACGTTTTATGCACTAAATAAAAATAAAAAAGTTTCCGCTTTCTAATTATGTAATTATTACATTTAATTTAAATTGCTGTCATAAAAACTTGTTTATATTCTGCAAAAATGTATAATGCATTTATAATTTTAGCGATCTCCTTTTCTATAGAGAAACATTATATTTTTCTAGCTAACTAATGACCTAAGGGCATTATTAGCTAAATCTTCCTGAGGTAATGTTAGGTGACCAGTTCTTCACAAGCTTTTATACTGATGTCTTCCCACGGTTAAAACAGCTTAGAAGCATACACAAGAGATGATACACGAATGTTCTGTATCTTTCAACAAGCCCACAGATGTCCAAAGCATTCATGTTTTGTTTTGTGTTATAACTTGTATTAAAGTGAAAAAAATGATCGGTTCACTCACGCTCCATGTTGCTGTTTGTACTGAGGCAGATACTGCGATCTGTCACACACCGTATTAAAGACTATCAAAATAACATTAATTCTTTTGATTTCATGATAAAATTTACATAGTTTGAAAGCTGAGACTTGTTTGTATATATATATATATATATATATATATATATATATATATATATATATATATATATATGGGTCAAAGACGAAAAGGGAGTTTCAAGCATCAAAAAATAAAAGTGTAAAAGAGCTTTAAATTTAGTCTTTTTCACATACATTAGAATATGTCTTGTTTAACTTTATATTTTTCTGAGCAAAAAATAATTACTACCGTACATTTTACTGTGATTTTACTGAAGACACCCAGTAAAATGTCATTCAGTGTAACAATATTTTTATGCAAAAAATCTTATCAGACATTTTTAGAAAAACTATCATTTGATGACATATTACAGGACTCTATTTAAAGATCACAGTGCAGCCCCCAAATACTAATTATTTGTCATTTCAAACCTTGATACTTCACCAATATCCTTTAAACCATTAGGTTTTACCCATTTGTCAGCCATAAGTTTTTGTAAGGAAGTGAAAATCAATTAAAATCTAATAAAATTTAGTAGGGGCACATATTATTTTACATATTTTAATAATTACAGCTCAGAATAAGTATGTTGTTTCATTTTTACATAAATATATCTGTTACAACGAATGACCATGGTTTGTTACGCTGAATGACATTTTGAAAAAAATGAAGAAAATATTGTCATTGTTTCTATTATTGCAATGTTTTAAAATATTATTCTGTATCATTAAATTCCTGAGCAAATCACAGAAGCAGATGCTGAAACGAATAAACTTTTTATTCCACAATGCATATCATATTCGTAAAAATTAACTTACAAGTTGTATGAAATTACAAGTTATTACAACTCTAAAAATTAACAATTATATTGGTAGTAATACTGTATAATCAATATCTCTTAATTCATTGAGAACTTGGAACATGAAGGACAAACACACACACACACACACACCCCTTAACAATTTTGAAACAAACTGGTGGTAATATAATCAATATCCCTCATTTCATTGAGAACTTGGAACTTGAAGAACAAACAAACACACCCACACCCCTTAATGATTTCATTAATGAGAGAGAGAGAGAGAGAGAGAGAGAGAGAGAGAGAGAGAGAGAGAGAGAGAGAGAGAGACACCTGTCTACTCAATAAATTTCTCCCAGTCTGCTGTAGTGAGATTGGACTTCCTCGGGGTTAATGGCTCAGGTTCAGACACTATTGCCTTCACATCAGATGTGAAGTAAAATAGTTTGTCTGGTGTCTCAGGCCACACAAATGCATTCTTTCCAGCTCCACTTTGATGCATGCAGTTAACCTCTAATTCATCACCTTCAGCCCTCAAAACCTGCCCAACAAAGGGCTTGCCATCATAGAGGACCACCACAAATTTGCCAGACTTATTCATCATCAGGTTCCAATGTCACAGAGGCTTCTGTATTTGTTCCGCTGACCTCTTGGAGGGTTTGGAAGTCGATCTGTACTGATGGTCCACATTCACAAGTAGCATTGATTCTGGAGCAGAAACAGGATAACTCCCGATGCTGGATCTTCCCAGGCTTGTCTGCTACAATTTGGTGGATTTTTAAAGTGCCCTTCACAAGTGGCAACTCATTTGGAACAGCTTCGTCATATCAGTTTACCTCAGTCTCATCAATCCAAAAAGTATTTGATGCTTGATGCTGTGTCTTGAAGGACATTGAAGAGATCTTTTGGGTCCTGTATGTCTCGTCCCTTTCGTACAAAGTCATCAGCACATCTCTTGGCAGCACCACCCACTCCATCTGGTGCCACTTTGCCATGACTTTTCTCTGAGAAGTTCCATGTCACTTTTTTGAAACCAAAGAGAAAAGGAACTGTGCTCATCAGGTAAAAATTCTTGCGATTTCTGTACTGGGTTACTGGGCCATCACTCATGCAGTGTAGTGTGGTGATTGAAGGATTTTCTTCCCTCAAATTCTCCAGTACTGGTTTGAGGTGAGCCCAGATAGCACGCCCATCATGATGCAAAGAATTTGAAATTGTAACGTAGGACTGGTGACTCTTAGATGTGTATGCTACACTTGTGTGAATGGTAGCCTGTCTTCGGTTGCCACCAAAATGAAATGCCTGCACTTCAGTGGCCAATTTGCAGGCATAGTTTTCTGAAAAGTCCATGTGGAGTACAGCCTCTTCCTCAGACAGGGTCTCTTTTAGACTTCTACACTGTTCTGCCTGGTGGAGCCAATTATACTGGTGTCTTACTAGAGAGTCAAGCTTACTATTAAAGACTTTCAGAAGATCATCCCAGGTCCATTGTTTGTCTTCTTCACAATGTTGGTGAATGGCTTATCCCCTTCTACAGTCTTCTGTCTTTCCCACTGTTGCCACATAATCTTTACAGGTTCTTCAGGCACATCAGCCTCAATCTCATTATAGCAGCACTTGGCACATACACGGTACATGCAGTTTCTTTGGCGGGGGTCACAGACGATGGCTGCTATTAGTTCAGAAGTGCTTGACGTTTTAAGCAACCCCTTTTGCTTGAGTTTTTCGACCAGAAGTTTAACGTTCTCATGATCTATACAAGCACATGTGTTCCGATCATTTGCTTTTGGCTCAGTGATATGAAATGGCCTTAACCGTAAGAACTGTCTGTAGGATAAGGAGTCCTCTCTGGCCACCTCTGAGTTATACTCTCCATGGAGTTCTTTCAGTGTCTTGGCGAGGATGCTTCTCTGAAGTTTAGTTTTGTTTTTCGTTACAGTATCTTTCTTACCAGACAGCTGTTGGCTGTTCTCATCTCTGCTGAGAAAAGAATGGACCTTTTCTCGTCGTGCTGACTTTTCCTTCAAATACCCTTTCCTCTTACTGGCCATTTTCGCCCTGCTTTGTGTCTTAGACCTTTGTAACTCCTTCCTTAACTTTTCTTTATTTTTTTGAGCTTGGGCTAGTTGTTTCTTCAATTGGAAGAGCTGTTTCCTCAATTTCAAATTTTGCTTTTTCAGTATTTTGCACCTGTTAGACAGCTTTTCTTTATTCTCTTTTGGGGTGGAAAACGCCAGTGGTGGTTCTGGCCGAGACTGAGGCTGTTGAGTGGGTTCTGCAGGAAAGGGTCTTTCAATATTTTCCTCAGGAGGCTCTTCAAAGGAGTCTGGTGTAAGATCCAGAACTGCCCTTATACGTTTTGCTTCTGCCCTGTGTTTTCTTTGTGTTTTCTTTGATTTTTCTGCCATTGCTTTCGCCTCTTCTCAGCTGCAGCATCTGATAAATTCCTGATTGATGGGTGATCAGGATTTGCAGCCAAGACAGCTTGCTTTCTTCTCTGGTAGCTGAAATACAGATTCCATGCAATTATTGACACAATTACTGACAGATATAAACCGTGTTATTCATTAAAAATACTTTCTGTTGGCAACATAAATTACGATTAAATTGTAAATTAAATTGGTATTATGGGTGGAGAATCCGCTCAGTGGCCTCTCTTGAACTTGTGGTATAGGTTAAAACATTACAATTTATAAAGTTTAATATATTTTTTTTAGTGCTAAATATCCCTCATTTATCTGAAATATAAATAAAATGCTAAAAATGTTATCTAAACAGTGACACTGTCATTCAGTGTAATGGATGACACTGTGGTGTAACAGACAATTTGCATTACACCGAATGACAAAACATTACCCTGAATGATCGAAACTTCTACTTAAGCCAATATTGCAGGCTAACAACTAGCCAGCTATATCAAACAGTGAACTTGACCAGAACGGTTAATCATAATTATTCACAACATCTACTTATTTTTCAAAAAACTAACAATAAAAGTGTTTTTTGGCATTTCACTGAATGACATGCGTTTTTGTAACTCAAATTACCACACTATGAAAAGGTGAAATTATCAAATATTTAAGAGCAATAAACTTACCTTGCTGCAGCAGCACACGGTCTTCAGGGGGGGCTTTGATGATGTCCCAGACTGCTTGATGACTATTGGTTGTTTGTTTAACTTCAAAATGGCTTCCTGATCGTGTTACACTGAATGATCTCTGACAAACTGCATATTCGGGACAAAAGTCCCCTAGTTATTTCAATACTTAACGAAAAAAATAACACACAGTCCTTTTACTATAATACAGTCAACACTTATGTGAACATGCCAAGGAAGCAAATATTTTATTTAACATGGTATTTTATACTTTTATTTAAAAATGTATTAGTAAAATCATAGTCCGGACCATTACGCTGAATGACAATTTTACACTTTGGAGCATTATTTATCTCATATTTTGTCATTGCATTTTCACAAAAGTTATTTGAAACATGAGAGTAGACACTTTACTTGCATTTAATATGTTTTTTTTTTTGTATGTAAAATCACTTTTGTACAGTTTATTTGATGCGGACACCAAAATGGTGACGTCTCGTCTTTGACCCATATATATATAAACAAAAGAAAAAAAGACAACTATAAACTCTAAACAATTTTTAGACATTTGACAGAAATATGAGATTTATTCAAACATACATTAAACAGTTTTTTGACATTTGTCTGAAATATGAGATTTATTCAAACATACATAAACAATTTTTAGACATTTGACAGAAATATGAGATTTATTCAAACATTAAACAATTTTTAGACATTTGACTGAAATATGAGATTTATTCAAACATTAAACAATTGTTAGACATTTGACTGAAATATGAGATTTATTCAAACATACATTAAACAATTTATAGACATTTGACAGAAATATGAGATTTATTCAAACATACATTAAACAATTTATAGACATTTGACAGAAATATGAGATTTATTCAAACATACATTAAACAATTTATAGACATTTGACAGAAATATGAGATTTATTCAAACATACATTAAACAATTTTTAGACATTTGACTGAAATATGAGATTTATTCAAACATACATTAAACAATTTTTAGACATTTGACTGAAATATGAGATTTATTCAAACATACATAAACAATTATTAGACATTTGACAGAAATATGAGATTTATTCAAACATTAAACAATTTTTAGACATTTGACTGAAATATGAGATTTATTCAAACATACATAAACAATTTTTAGACATTTGACAGAAATATGAGATTTATTCAAACATTAAACAATTTATAGACATTTGACCGAAATATGAGATTTATTCAAACATTAAACAATTTATAGACATTTGACAGAAATATGAGATTTATTCAAAAATACATTTAACAATTTTTAGACATTTGACAGAAATATGAGATTTATTCAAACATACATTAAACAATTTTTAGACATTTGACAGAAATATGAGATTTATTCAAACATTAAACAATTTTTAGACATTTGACTGAAATATGAGATTTATTCAAACATACATTAAACAATTTTTAGACATTTGACAGAAATATGAGATTTATTCAAACATACATTAAACAATTTTTAGACATTTGACAGAAATATGAGATTTATTCAAACATTAAACAATTTTTAGACATTTGACTGAAATATGAGATTTATTCAAACATACATTAAACAATTTATAGACATTTGAAATATGAGATTTATTCAAACATACATTAAACAATTTATAGACATTTGACAGAAATATGAGATTTATTCAAACATACATTAAACAATTTATAGACATTTGACAGAAATATGAGATTTATTCAAACATACATTAAACAATTTTTAGACATTTGACTGAAATATGAGATTTATTCAAACATACATTAAACAATTTTTAGACATTTGACTGAAATATGAGATTTATTCAAACATACATAAACAATTTTAGACATTTGACAGAAATATGAGATTTATTCAAACATTAAACAATTTCTAGACATTTGACTAAAATATGAGATTTATTCAAACATACATAAACAATTTTTAGACATTTGACAGAAATATGAGATTTATTCAAACATTAAACAATTTATAGACATTTGACCGAAATATGAGATTTATTCAAACATTAAACAATTTATAGACATTTGACAGAAATATGAGATTTATTCAAACATTAAACAATTTATAGACATTTGACCGAAATATGAGATTTATTCAAACATTAAACAATTTATAGACATTTGACAGAAATATGAGATTTATTCAAAAATACATTTAACAATTTTTAGACATTTGACAGAAATATGAGATTTATTCAAACATACATTAAACAATTTTTAGACATTTGACTGAAATATGAGATTTATTCAAACATACATTAAACAATTTTTAGACATTTGACAGAAATATGAGATTTATTCAAACATACATTAAACAATTTTTAGACATTTGACAGAAATATGAGATTTATTCAAACATTAAACAATTTTTAGACATTTGACTGAAATATGAGATTTATTCAAACATACATTAAACAATTTATAGACATTTGAAATATGAGATTTATTCAAACATACATTAAACAATTTTTAGACATTTGACAGAAATATGAGATTTATTCAAACATTAAACAATTTTTAGACATTTGACAGAAATATGAGATTTATTCAAACATTAAACAATTTTTAGACATTTGACAGAAATATGAGATTTATTCAAACATACATTAAACAATTTTTAGACATTTGACAGAAATGTGAGATTTATTCATACATACATTAAACAGTTTTTAGACATTTGACAGAAATATGAGATTTATTCAAACATTAAACAATTTTTAGACATTTGACAGAAATATGAGATTTATTCAAACATACATTAAACAATTTTTAGACATTTGACAGAAATATGAGATTTATTCAAACATTAAACAATTTTTAGACATTTGACTGAAATATGAGATTTATTCAAACATACATTAAACAATTTTTAGACATTTGACAGAAATATGAGATTTATTCAAACATTAAACAATTTTTAGACATTTGACTGAAATATGAGATTTATTCAAACATACATTAAACAATTTTTAGACATTTGACAGAAATATGAGATTTATTCAAACATTAAACAATTTTTAGACATTTGACAGAAATATGAGATTTATTCAAACATTAAACAATTTTTAGACATTTGACAGAAATATGAGATTTATTCAAACATACATTAAACAATTTTTAGACATTTGACTGAAATGTGAGATTTATTCAAACATACATTAAACAGTTTTTAGACATTTGACAGAAATATGAGATTTATTCAAACATTAAACAATTTATAGACATTTGACAGAAATATGAGATTTATTCAAACATACATTAAACAATTTTTAGACATTTGACAGAAATATGAGATTTATTCAAACATTAAACAATTTTTAGACATTTGACTGAAATATGAGATTTATTCAAACATACATTAAACAATTTTTAGACATTTGACAGAAATATGAGATTTATTCAAACATTAAACAATTTTTAGACATTTGACTGAAATATGAGATTTATTCAAACATTAAACAATTTTAGACATTGACAAAATATTTATTCAGACATTAAACAATTTAGACATTTGACGAAATATGAGATTTATTCAAACATACATTAAACAATTTATAGACATTTGACAGAAATATGAGATTTATTCAAACATACATTAAACAATTTTTAGACATTTGACAGAAATATGAGATTTATTCAAACATACATTAAACAATTTTTAGACATTTGACTGAAATATGAGATTTATTCAAACATACATAAACAATTTTTAGACATTTGACAGAAATATGAGATTTATTCAAACATTAAACAATTTTTAGACATTTGACTGAAATATGAGATTTATTCAAACATACATAAACAATTTTTAGACATTTGACAGAAATATGAGATTTATTCAAACATTAAACAATTTATAGACATTTGACCGAAATATGAGATTTATTCAAACATTAAACAATTTATAGACATTTGACAGAAATATGAGATTTATTCAAAAATACATTTAACAATTTTTAGACATTTGACAGAAATATGAGATTTATTCAAACATACATTAAACAATTTTTAGACATTTGACAGAAATATGAGATTTATTCAAACATTAAACAATTTTTAGACATTTGACTGAAATATGAGATTTATTCAAACATACATTAAACAATTTTTAGACATTTGACAGAAATATGAGATTTATTCAAACATACATTAAACAATTTTTAGACATTTGACAGAAATATGAGATTTATTCAAACATTAAACAATTTTTAGACATTTGACTGAAATATGAGATTTATTCAAACATACATTAAACAATTTATAGACATTTGAAATATGAGATTTATTCAAACATACATTAAACAATTTATAGACATTTGACAGAAATATGAGATTTATTCAAACATACATTAAACAATTTATAGACATTTGACAGAAATATGAGATTTATTCAAACATACATTAAACAATTTTTAGACATTTGACTGAAATATGAGATTTATTCAAACATACATTAAACAATTTGTAGACATTTGACTGAAATATGAGATTTATTCAAACATACATAAACAATTTTTAGACATTTGACAGAAATATGAGATTTATTCAAACATTAAACAATTTCTAGACATTTGACTGAAATATGAGATTTATTCAAACATACATAAACAATTTTTAGACATTTGACAGAAATATGAGATTTATTCAAACATTAAACAATTTATAGACATTTGACCGAAATATGAGATTTATTCAAACATTAAACAATTTATAGACATTTGACAGAAATATGAGATTTATTCAAACATTAAACAATTTATAGACATTTGACCGAAATATGAGATTTATTCAAACATTAAACAATTTATAGACATTTGACAGAAATATGAGATTTATTCAAAAATACATTTAACAATTTTTAGACATTTGACAGAAATATGAGATTTATTCAAACATACATTAAACAATTTTTAGACATTTGACTGAAATATGAGATTTATTCAAACATACATTAAACAATTTTTAGACATTTGACAGAAATATGAGATTTATTCAAACATACATTAAACAATTTTTAGACATTTGACAGAAATATGAGATTTATTCAAACATTAAACAATTTTTAGACATTTGACTGAAATATGAGATTTATTCAAACATACATTAAACAATTTATAGACATTTGAAATATGAGATTTATTCAAACATACATTAAACAATTTTTAGACATTTGACAGAAATATGAGATTTATTCAAACATTAAACAATTTTTAGACATTTGACAGAAATATGAGATTTATTCAAACATTAAACAATTTTTAGACATTTGACAGAAATATGAGATTTATTCAAACATACATTAAACAATTTTTAGACATTTGACAGAAATGTGAGATTTATTCATACATACATTAAACAGTTTTTAGACATTTGACAGAAATATGAGATTTATTCAAACATTAAACAATTTTTAGACATTTGACAGAAATATGAGATTTATTCAAACATACATTAAACAATTTTTAGACATTTGACAGAAATATGAGATTTATTCAAACATTAAACAATTTTTAGACATTTGACTGAAATATGAGATTTATTCAAACATACATTAAACAATTTTTAGACATTTGACAGAAATATGAGATTTATTCAAACATTAAACAATTTTTAGACATTTGACTGAAATATGAGATTTATTCAAACATACATTAAACAATTTATAGACATTTGACCGAAATATGAGATTTATTCAAACATACATTAAACAATTTATAGACATTTGACAGAAATATGAGATTTATTCAAACATACATTAAACAATTTTTAGACATTTGACAGAAATATGAGATTTATTCAAACATTAAACAATTTTTAGACATTTGACTGAAATATGAGATTTATTCAAACATACATTAAACAATTTTTAGACATTTGACAGAAATATGAGATTTATTCAAACATTAAACAATTTTTAGACATTTGACTGAAATATGAGATTTATTCAAACATACATTAAACAATTTTTAGACATTTGACAGAAATATGAGATTTATTCAAACATTAAACAATTTTTAGACATTTGACTGAAATATGAGATTTATTCAAACATACATTAAACAATTTATAGACATTTGACAGAAATATGAGATTTATTCAAACATACATTAAACAATTTTTAGACATTTGACAGAAATATGAGATTTATTCAAACATTAAACAATTTTTAGACATTTGACTGAAATATGAGATTTATTCAAACATACATTAAACAATTTTTAGACATTTGACAGAAATATGAGATTTATTCAAACATTAAACAATTTTTAGACATTTGACTGAAATATGAGATTTATTCAAACATACATTAAACAATTTTTAGACATTTGACAGAAATATGAGATTTATTCAAACATTAAACAATTTTTAGACATTTGACAGAAATATGAGATTTATTCAAACATTAAACAATTTTTAGACATTTGACAGAAATATGAGATTTATTCAAACATACATTAAACAATTTTTAGACATTTGACAGAAATGTGAGATTTATTCAAACATACATTAAACAGTTTTTAGACATTTGACAGAAATATGAGATTTATTCAAACATTAAACAATTTTTAGACATTTGACAGAAATATGAGATTTATTCAAACATACATTAAACAATTTTTAGACATTTGACAGAAATATGAGATTTATTCAAACATTAAACAATTTTTAGACATTTGACTGAAATATGAGATTTATTCAAACATACATTAAACAATTTTTAGACATTTGACAGAAATATGAGATTTATTCAAACATTAAACAATTTTTAGACATTTGACTGAAATATGAGATTTATTCAAACATACATTAAACAATTTATAGACATTTGACCGAAATATGAGATTTATTCAAACATACATTAAACAATTTATAGACATTTGACAGAAATATGAGATTTATTCAAACATACATTAAACAATTTTTAGACATTTGACAGAAATATGAGATTTATTCAAACATTAAACAATTTTTAGACATTTGACTGAAATATGAGATTTATTCAAACATACATTAAACAATTTTTAGACATTTGACAGAAATATGAGATTTATTCAAACATTAAACAATTTTTAGACATTTGACTGAAATATGAGATTTATTCAAACATACATTAAACAATTTTTAGACATTTGACAGAAATATGAGATTTATTCAAACATTAAACAATTTTTAGACATTTGACTGAAATATGAGATTTATTCAAACATACATTAAACAATTTATAGACATTTGACCGAAATATGAGATTTATTCAAACATACATTAAACAATTTATAGACATTTGACAGAAATATGAGATTTATTCAAACATACATTAAACAATTTTTAGACATTTGACAGAAATATGAGATTTATTCAAACATACATAAACAATTTTTAGACTTTTGACAGAAATATGAGATTTATTCAAACATACATTAAACAATTTATAGACATCATCAGTCACAAACTCAAGGAGCCCTTTGGCCAGCATATATGTGATGGATGATTGCAGTACTTAATATACTAAAAAACAATTGAGTTGCATGTCAACATACAATATTCTTTTATTTGAATATAAGGTTGGACTGTTATAGTGTTCGTCTGAATATGTAAAGTAGGTGATTATACTGTGCAAACGTTTTTCCCAATATATTTCTTATTTTTCTTCAGCCTTCCCAGAAATGTTGTAGGCTGTATGGTGCATTCTTACGGAGCCCCCGAAGTGACCTGCACAAAAAAAAAAATCACAGAGATTTTCGCGTGCGCACAAGAAACTTTTGCGTGCGCACGAGAAACATTCATAATGATTTTACAGCATACTATTTTCATTATATTATTACAGTATGATATTTTTGCTCACTGTAAAACAAATATTGCTTTCTAAATCAGTTAGTTTTCCCACAGTTTAGCAAATGTTCATATTCTTTATTAACCGTTTTGGCCATTTTGGGTTAGGGCTATATGTGTTTCATACATGTCTAAGGTTTTTCAAATCCATTGAAATACACTTTGGTGATGTTTTTATAAGCTATTGTATTGATTTGTTTTTATTTGACCAAAAAAATAATAGAATATAAATAATCAAATTTGTATCTGTAATCAGCTACAATAGCAAGTTCTGTGATTGTCGATGAACTGATACATTTTCACATTCATTAGAATTGTAATTTTGTATCCTGGTGTTTATTATTAATATAACAGATTAATTTATTCCTGGATTTTGATTCCAGTGGTGGCTGCATGGGATTGTTTCTGATTTCCAATAAATCCAGAGCGTTGTAAAGTCCAAAAGTCAACATGTTTTGAAAAAGGATAGATGTAATAATTTCCAACATTTACAACATGTTTCTCAGTCCATGTTTGTTGGCGTTTAGACTTTCAAAACCATTTTCACTGTGGTGAAAAAACTTGCTAGACACAAAGCGAGGCATGCACCTTCCGGGGCAGTCTAGCAGCTAAAATATATATATATATGTATTTGTATAGTCTAGCACTATTATATATTACAAAAAAAGATCGTATTATGTAGGACTATCTGCGTTCGCTTGGCGCTCCATGCTCCATTTAATCCATATTATTCTATTTTATTCAAATTGAGGATTTTGTTCGAGAATTTTTAAATTTTTTAGGGTGATGACGTCATAAAATATGCCAACAGACATTAGAAGCTTCATTCTAAAACCTCAATAGAAGTTTTGAATGTAAATATGACATGAAAAAATTACATTTGGTACAGTCTAGTATGAACGGTCAGAATGACCGCTATGGCCATTCTAATAGTTATAGAATTCCGGTAGTTCTAGTGTTAAATGCAAGTACAAGTCTATTGCTTGATTAGTGTCCTTTGGAAGATCAAAGCGTGTCTCAGCCATGACAGTATTACAAATGTCATAGACAGTAATGTCTTTGTATTGAAGGCCAAGTTTAAAATCTATCTCTATAAATTAATGCGCATCCATGCTCTCAGTATTTTTGAGTAAATGAATGATGGCAATGACGCAATCGGAAAAGAGCTATACACACACCGGAAACTGTAACGCGTGCTCCTTGATTTCCATCCGGGCTTGAGGTGAGAGTGGCTTGCCTCTCGGCCAGTCTGACTACTCCCTCGGACCTGCCGAGTTGGATGATGAATTCGTCACTGCATCGGAGAGCATCCCGGCATCTGACGTGGAAGACCTGTGAGCATGGGGTTGGACTGGAAACCTCCGTCCCCCCCGGTTCCTTTCTTACCGGAGGTGCACGATCAGCTGACGAGGTCATAGAGGTCACCTTTCTCTGCCCGCAACGAACCTTCTCGTTCGTCCGCTCTCACTACCTTCGACGGCGGGGTGGCCTGTGGGTACTCGGAGGTCCTCCAGGTGGACAGAGTGGTTGCAATCCACCTGTGTCCGGAAAACGACCTCGCCCTCCAGACCACGAAGGTCACAGTGTGGGCACTCGGGCAGGCGATGGCCAACCTCGTGGTCCAGGAACATCACCTGTGACTGAACCTGGCCAAGATGCGACAGGTTGACAAAGCCCGCTTTCTCAACGCCCCCATCTCCTAGCTCGGCCTGTTCGGCTACACATTCGATGACTTTGGCCAACATTTTTCGGCAGTGAAGAAACAGATGGAGGCCATCTCTTATATCATGCCTCGCCACCATTCCAGCGTGAGCCGTGCTCCGTCTGCTCGCCGAGGGCGCCCTCCTGCAGCTTCCAAAATTCAGGCAGCTCCGCCTCAACCTGGGCCCAGCTCTCAGCCCCAGCATCGAGCTCCCCGCAGGAACTGCACACCCCCTTCTCTCGGACGTCCTCGAGGACCCGGAAAGCTCCCAAGCATTCCTGAGACTGATGACCCAGAGAACGAGACGTTTGCTCTGGAGCTGGTAAACCACTCCATCCCCCGGTTGAGGGCCAGGAGAAGAATCCTCATTTTCCTTTATTTCTTTTGCTGCACCCCCTTTGGGCTGCGGTACCCACATTCTCAATAAAAGAAGTTCCTTGTTCCTGGTGTCATCTGGCCTGCAAATGCTGTTCTCAAGAGAGGCTGGAGGGGAGGCTGTCCCCCTCCACCTTGAAGGTTTATGGAGCCGCTATAACGGCTCACCACGACGCAGTGGACAGTAAGTGCTTAGGGAAGCACAACCTTATCATCAGGTTCCTCAGAGGCGCCCAGAGGCTGAACCCTCCCAGGCCATGCCTGTTTCCCTCATGGAATCTTTCCATGGTCCTTTCAGGCCTCCAGAGACCCCCCTTCAAGCCGCTAGAATCAGTTGAGCTCAGAGCCATCTCCTTGAAGACGGCCCTCCTGATCGCACTCGCTTCCATCAAGAGGGTTGGGGTCGCTGTGTTTGTAGCAACTCCTCCCTCATCTACCACAGCGCCACTTCCACATGTGGCCTGAAAACCCAGATGACGTTTTTATGGGGCGTTGGGGAAGGGTACGTGCAGTCTGACGCAGCCTGCTGCTTTGGCACACAACTGCTTGCCCGCACCTGCGTCAGCATTTCACGTACATGGTTAAGCACATGATGTGATTGAATAGGGACCCCTAGTGTCGCTTTATCGACACAACGTCGAGTGAATGACAGACGGGGAACATCTAGGTTACTGTAAAAACTTAAACTTATTCTCGTCTCCTCAGTGCAAAACCTGAATGGACAGATGCACGATTCCCTCCTTTTATACCCGTATGTCTGGGAAGGGACATGCTAATTTTGTCTGCCAATTTCTCATTGGCCTTTTCTCAAGTTCAGAGGTACCGAGGCCTTCATGAAAGACCCCTAGTGTCGCTTCATTCAAAACAGTGTCTCGTTCCTAGACAGTAACCTAGACATTTTCAAGCATGAACTGCCCATTTAAGGTCCTGCCACAGCATCTCAATCAGGTTCAATTCAGGACTTTGACTAGACCACTCCAAAACTTTAATATAGCTTATTTTGAGCCATTTAGAGGTGAACCTACTCCTATGCTTTGGATCATTGTTTTGCTACATGATCCAGTTTGAGCTTCATGATCCAGTTTGAGCTTCAACACATGGACTGATGACCGGACATTCTCCTTTAGGATTTTCAGGTAGAGAGAAGAATTCATGTTTCCCTCAATTATTGCTCTGGCCCTGATGCAGCAAAGCATACCCACACCATCACACTACCACCACCATGCTTGACCGTCTGTATGATGTTCTTTTTGTGGAATTCTGTGTTTGATTGACGGCAGATGTAATGGGACATGTGTCTTCCAAACAGTTCCACTCGACATTCATCAAGGAAGTGTATACAGCTCTTCACCAGTAGGCAACAATGGACAATTTGCCGCAAGTTTGCTGCAAAGCTCATTTGCATGTGAAAATGATCAGTGGCAAATTTGCAGCTAAAACTATCGATTTTTGTAGTTCTTTGGAGTCCCAGAGCCTTTGAAATAGCTTTGTAACCCTTCCCAGACTGATGTATTTCAATCACCTTTTTCCTCATCATTTCTGGAATTTCGTTCGACCTTGGCATAGTGTGCTAATGGGTGAGACCTTTTATCCTAATTCATGCTGCTGAATAAATTCTATTTAGGTGTTGATTTAATTGAACAGGACTGGCAGTAATCAGGCCTGGGTGTGTTCTGAATGCAGTTTCATATATTTGGTAATTTAGTAACTAAAGGGGAAAATCAGTTTTCACAATGGCCCAGGTGGTATTGGACTTCAATAAATAACATTATCTATTAAAAAATGTATTTTGTGTTTACCTAGATTGCCTGTTTTTTTGTTAGATTTTATTTGAATTTTTGAAACAATTTAGTATGAGATAAACACAAAAACAGAAGAAATCAGGATGGAGCAAATACTTTTCCACAGCATTGTATATTAGAAGTAATGTACAGTAATAACTTTAATAATAATAACATAAATAATTGTAATATTACTATTAATAAAAACAACAATAAAAATTATAAATGCATGAATATTTAAATCTTGTGCATTTCATGAGTAGTTTAAGACCAGATTTAGATTTTTAAAATGTACTGTAAAGGAATGCCAATGTTTTTTTTGTTTTTTTTTGGGGAAATTATTACAATATGATAAAATATTTTTAGATCATAATGTTATACATTTCTCATAATGTAAAACCTGTTATTACTGATTTTATGTTTTTAGAAAATTATTACATTCTGAAAATTTGATTACATTAATAAAACTTTAAGTGCAGTTATGTGCAGTTATTATGAGTTGCTACAGTGCCTTTACATTACAGATCAGAAAGTCTTACTGGTTTGTAACGAAATGTTGGCATCTAAATGACGACAGAAATTTCATTTTTGTGCCCTTTAATTGCTTATATAAAATATTAGATGCTAAATCAAAAATGTTGGATGCCTTTCCTCCCAATATCAATAAAATTACCTGTTTTCAGGTAAGGAATTACGGAGGGCCAAACTATCTCGAAGTCGTTCCCTTAACCATCCCACGACACCAAAGATAACAAACTCAGACAAAACATTGTAAGTAACACTCATTTCATGTCTCGTGCTGCTGTTGCATTGGATTAAAAAAGATAAATCACCAAAGCTCCTTTCTGATGTGACTATGAATTTATTATGACCAATCACCAGTAGTAATTACATTGCATTTTTTTACTCACAATTTTCTTTAGAAAAGTGAAGGATTCAGGAAGTTACCCTGGATCAGTAAAGAGCACTATGCTACCGATAAATGGTAACTAATGGAATTTCATCCTAAATCACAATGATTTGTGGACCTTGCCTAAAGCTTTATCTAATTTACATAATTTATCAACCAAAAACATTTGTTTCATCTCATGCACCTGTTCTCCTTTTGCATTCCAGATGATAACCTGCGACCCCATCACTTCAATGCTGCTTCTTCAATCTCCCCCACCCCATCCACCTCCTCCATGCCTGTTTTGATCCGCAGCAACACCAGCAGCTCTGTGGATCACTGGAGTAATGGGAATAAAGACACACAGTCCAGGAAGCTTAGTGTGTACGTCTCCCTAACTTTTCTAGAATAGCTCAAAAAGTGTCCTTGCGTACTGTTGCTTTAGTTTTCAAAAAACACCTAATATAGTAATCTTTTTTAAACAAATTACATCTTAGATAAAGTCATATTGTATCTGGTCCTTATAAACTGGAACATCTCCGTCAAAGTAATCTTAACCTTCTTGTTTTTCGGTTTATGTCTGACAGACAACGGAAGTCGAATTCGTTTGGAATGCTGTCTGGTAGAGAGTGACTACAGCTTTGCCTAGCGGATTGTGACTTCAAGCCCCTTTCTACATTATATGACTTTACTTGCAATTGAGCTTGGAGGAGTTCATGGCCCAATAGCAGCAGCACTCTTAATTTGTCCTGTCTCCTCTATACCAGAAAAAGCTTAAGACATGCTGGGGCATCAATTAAGGTCTGCATTGATCCATCTCTGCCTTATTTCACAAAAACTCACACCAATTGTCATAAAATGAAAAAGAAAGTTGAGGAGTAATTGAATGTATTTAATTTACTGCCTCTTTACTTAATTTCTTGTAATATAGCATGCTGTGAAAATTCTCCGTTTTATATTTTTGAAGTGGCTACGAGAAAAAGAAGCACTATGTATTTTTATGATTGACCACCTCCTTAAAGAGTTCTGGAACTCTTAATCCCATCCTACAAATGAGATTGTGCCTGGTGCTGCCTAGCACCTGACTGATTAATGCCAACATCTTAGTACCCAATGAATACCATTCATGTTGAATATGATGTGCTTTAATGAGTTGCACTTCTCAACGAGTTGAGATGCATACTAAAGCACAAAGAAAGTTACTTGACAAGATGACAAGACATGTAACATTATATACTTTGTGAGTAAGAATTTGCCATCAATAAACCTCCTAAATCAACCATTTAAATCACTATACATTAGTTTTCTTAACAGACACTTGCAAATAAAACAGTGCATATTGTGTTGTGACTATATTTTACTAATGTTCTTATAATTTTAAAGGTGCACTCAGTGATTTGGAACAGGTAGAAATTGTAATAGTAAAATTGTTTAGAATAGTATTTTTTATTTTGAAAATGATGTACACTCACATTAGATGAAGACTAGTTTTACAGAAAAAGATGCTTTATTCTACATATGGTGCTGCGCACACATTCACAAGCCATGCTATGCAGAGATCTTATGACGAGACGAATATTGCTGGATAATCCCCAGAAATATGGCGGTTTCACTTGCAAAACATGTTTCTACAATGGCACAATGGTAAATGACAACTTGAGAAAATGGGAAAATGCTTTCACACGTTTAAGTTTCAGTACAACATAAACACGAATATTACTAAGTGCACATTTTAAAGAAAACTACCCAGTTAACTTAGTGTCAATAAACATCAAATTCAATTTAATAAGTGGGTTATAAAGCAAACTGGAAATTGTATGTGTAAGAAGTACACTGTAATCCTGATTGTTAGTTTTTCTATACATGATTAATTCTTGGTTGGGTCAACCACTCGTCCTATGTAGAGTATGTATTTTGTGGACTCATGGTAGACGACGAAAAGGAAGGGTCTGTTGAAGGTAAGCCTGGGAGGAAGAGTGGCCATGAAGAGATTGCTAGAGGCATCTTCCACTGACCCTCCCGTCTCATCCACCTCCAATGTGACCTTCTGTAGAACCTGGAACCAGGGGGACACTGGTTAATGTATATTGATAATCTATTAACATAGATAAACTCACCATGCTGTAAGCCTATCCTCCTATCTAGAGATATTTAAGTTCACCCCTGTCACATTTCACATCTTTTACTACAATTTTGTATAATTAATGTACACAATACTTGTGTTTGATAAGGATTGATTCTGAAGATTTGAATAACTGCAGAAAATTGGGTGACACTTTATTTTGCAGTGTAATAAATACTAATGTACTCCCTGTGTAATTATTTTGCAGAGCTGCTTGTACTTATTGTTATTACTACAGACATTTAAAATAGTAACATATACTATGTGTAATGCAGACACTGTAAAATAAAGTGTTACTAAAACATTTACTGAAAACCACCCTGATCCATCACTTGCATTCTCTGGGTTATCTCAATAATTCTAGTCAAAATCTTGACATTAAACCACTGATAGACATGAAATACAGTACTTTGCAAAAATGTTTTAGAAGGTTGAGAAAATTCTCCAGAATGTTTTGCAGAAATTGTGTTTTCAAAAATAATGCCATGAATAATTTGTATTTATCAGTTGACCTCACACAAAGTGCATTAAACATACAAAAACTAAATCAATATTTGGTGTGACCTTAAGCCTTAAAAACAGCACCAATTCTCCTAGGTACACTTGAGCACAGTTTTTCAAGATTGTTCCAAGCATCTTGGATAACTTGCCACAGTACTGTGTATTTAGGCTGTCTCAGTTGATTCTGTCACCTCATGTAACCCCAGATTGACTCGATGTTGAGATCTGGGCTCTGTTGCAGGACCCTACTTCCATTTGTAAAAGGAATGTTTGGAAACCCAAAATGTATATTTCCTATTGACTGCATATATAAAATAACCATCTAACAAATGTTTATGTGAATCATCTAATGTGCTAATGTGACTTTTGCACAGTACTGTATGCAGTAAAAGTGATATCTGATAAAATCTTCACAATCGTATCCATTCAACACCCCAGACATGTCATAACATTATTATACATTATATGCTCTTATTTTATTCCTGCCGTTTTCTTTGCTCATCCCTCCCACTATAGTGTAAAAAGATGTCATACCTCTGACAGTTTCAGGCCTTCTACATTGCTGATTCCAGACAGGTCTGCACTGTTCTCGAAAATCTCTTTAATGCCCAGACTGGGCAGGCTCTTACTTAGTGAGTTAGACTGCTTCAGTAAAAATCTGGGCAACTGAACCTCCAACTTCCTGAAGAGAGATACAAAATGTGTCTTCAGGACAAAAAACAAAAAAGCATCACCTGAATTGGCTTTGATGTGTTAAAGGAATATTCAATACAAGTTAAACTTATTTGACAACATAACATTATGTGGCATAATGTTGATTGCCACAAAAATTCATGAAGATAAACTAAACGAGCCGCAACGTATTAAAGCCATTCAACTGCACGCTTCAGAATGGTTGAGTAGGGTTAGCTAACTGTGCTGAGGATTCAGGGCTGAGAACAGTTTACAATCGAACCGTGCTCAAGCGGAAAATGTTACTGTAACCATTCCGTACCGTGCTCAGAACCATTGGTCGAAAAGCGGCTTATGTTTGTTAACATGATATTAATGTTATAAAAGTGCTAGACTTTTCTGTGTAAAATTATAATTTTACAACTTCATTGCCATGACAACGTAACACTAAAAACCCTAAAAAGGCCATACAAAATAAACAACTTTACAGTTCAAATAATACATGAGTTTTATCAGAATAATTCATGTAAGTGCTTTTGTAAAATTATAAGCTTTGCATTTCTGCCTTTAAACCCTCCAAAGGGTTCACTTCCATTGTAAGTGCCTCACTGTAACAGTTTATTTTTTTTTAAAGATATGACATGTGTGGGTTAGAAACAGATTCATATTTAAGTTATTTTTTTTTTACTATCAATCTCCACTTTCAATTCCATATTCTTCTATTTTTTTTTTTTTTTTTTTGTGGTTCGCATTCTTCCTGCATATCACCACCTACTGGTCAGAGAGGAGAATTTATAGTAAAAAATAACTTAAATATTGATCTGTTACTCACCCACGCCTATCATATCACTTCATAAGATATAGATTTTTGAAGATTCAAAGTTCTGGTCACCATTTACTTGCATTGTATGGCAGAAGAAAGAAAGTCATACACTTCTGGGATGGCACTTCTGTGAGTAAAGGATGAGAGAATTTTTATTTTTAGGTTGAACTATCCCTTTAAGTTGCTTGTTTCTACAGAGAAACGATATACTACTTTAAAGTAATATTTCACCCAAAAATGAAAATTCTGCTGTGATTTACTCACTCTCATGTCATTCCAAACATATATGACTTTCTTTCTTCCTTTAAACACAAAGGGGGATGTTGACTGTCGTTGTTTTAAAAACAAAATGCAATAAAAGCAAATGGTGACTGATTTGACTCATTTAATAAATCCATTCATATCACATTGATGTTTGTCTTTATTTACATAAAATGTGAAAGACTGATTACAAGACTCACGTCTTTTTCAGCTTTGCAACCCATCCACGGAATACATCACCAGTGAAGGCTTCATCAATGTGGGTGTAATCCACATCTTCATCTGGAAGAAGGACTAGCATGGCAATGCCCTCTGCACAGGCCAGTTTCAGAATGCCAACTTTTAGTGTGGGGTCATAAGCCAGGTAGTATTTATCTGAACGGAGCATCATGGGCACTTGCACAATGTTATACTTGTTCACATAGAAACGCTCCTCTTGGGTGAAGCTCACATTGAAGGGTTGCTGCCACTGGCCTGTTAAAAATCAAGAAAGGAAATCTTAACACATTATCTATTCAAAGCATAGGTATATTAACTCCTCATTTTAATGTATTTCCTTGGCAACTGACACAAGAAATATGAAGGGGATATTTCATCCAAAATGAAACTTCTGTCATAATTTACTCACCCTCATATTGTTTTAAAACCATATGACTTTCCAAAAATTATGAGAATTTTCATTTTTAGGTGACCTGTCCCTATAAAATGTTATTACTTTAATTACAACATTAATCCCAAGTTCTTGTTTTTCTCTCACCTGTGAAGAAAGCTGCGCTGATTAACATTGCCATGCTTTGTGGGTCTACATTGTCCACCACATCTTTGACCTTTTCCCCTGTTTGGCCTCTTACAAAGTCATTGATACTCCCCTTGACTGCCTGTGCATTGGCATAATTCACATTTTGAACATCTGCACCATAAAACTGCTTAACCTGGTTGCTGAAATTGGCCTCTGCCTGGATCTGCTGGCTCAAGAAAAGGCCAGTGGCCTGGAGCTGAGGCATGGTCTCCCTCAGCTGTTGGAGAAGGTTTTTAATCCTTTCTGGCTCTTCATCTTTCTCCATTGAGGCCACACCTATACCCTGTAGCAACTCGGTGCGAGAAGGCCCACCAGCCCCTGCGGCTAATGTGGCTAGGCCCAAGGTAGCCCCCAAGGTTGAAATCACTACATTGTCATCACTTGAGCTTGCGATCTTGCTGTAAAGCCGGGTAGAAAAGTCTGCGTTCCTGGTGGCAAGCTCTTCCATGTCTGTGGTTTGGCCAAGAACACACAGAGCAAGGAAAGATGCCCTGACCAAGAGGGAGAGAATGCCCATCTTTATAACTTCACTGGTGCTGTTTGTGCCTTAATGAAAAATATTTAAAGGCATATGTCAGCATGAACAAATTGCAGCATCACAGGTGTCATGCGAATGCAAAATATTATAATCATACAGTATAATAAATGTATTATTAATACAGAGTAAACAAGAGTTCCACGAATAGAAAATGTGTAAGATGTTTAGTGACTGATCCATATGCATGATGCTTTTAAACCAAGTCAAAGGTGCACACATACAAAACAACACACTTTTGCTGTTGGTTTAATGTCTCAATGACCCATTTATTGTAAAAACTCAAGTAATGCAAGATATTTTACAGTTTGCAAAACCAAAGGGCATGATTTAGCCTTCTTTCAGAGGAATACTGATGATGCAGCCCGTAATCTAATGACTCAGTCATTCTGGTCACAGCCAAAAACAACCGCAGCCATAAGAAACATTTAGATATAAAAATAGGCGAATATTTGCTCACGAAAAAAGGGCACAATCGTGAACATCCAAGACGCCCTTGTCTTACATTTTCACACGATTAAAGCTGTTTTGACGATCTATTGTAATAATAGATCGTCAAAACAGCTTTAATTGTATGCAGTGGTCGTTAGCACTTAATCCTTAGATTAATAATATTCTGCGCTAAACTGCGACACAACTCTGGGAGTCGTAATACGTTGTAACGGTCGAATTCTCAATTGCGTGCATTATTATTTTAATCTACGGAGAACAATGGCGAAATGTTCTGAAAGACTAACTACTTACAAATATCTGCTTCGGTCAGTGCCTAATGTCCCAAAGAATGATCAAGAGAAATCAAGCTACTGAGAAATGTCGCTTCTCGCCATAAATACCAAACCAAATTTACGGAGATTACGTAACATCCGCCCTGGTTTGCGCGTTCTTGATCATACGCAGTTTACGTAAACCACGGGTTAATCGCACATACACAGACACGACATAAAATAAATCAAGCGATGCTAATTAAATATATGACTCCATTCCTTAACTAGGCCTATTTATGTTTTCATTATATCCCCTTATATCAAATATCAGCTACACAACGGAGTGGATACGTGTCCGTATATAATACATACGGAGTGGTTCCCCAAAATGAAAAATAATATTTTTTGTAAATACCGTTTAACGAGTAACAATAAATACGTAATAAAGTTAGTAGATGATTGTGTGACACGAGTAACCACAAGATGTTACCCGCGTAATTCTCAACCCTTTCCCACAATCTTGCGTTTCACTAGTTTGTGTAGTCACTTAAATCAACAAATGCGACATATCTGATGACTGATATGTACAAAATAATGTAATCATTAACGCCATAAAAATGGCCGGGCGAAGAAATGGATGTGGCAAACGCATAACGCATTGATCATTCTACACTGAATCACAGGATGCAGAGAGCAGGCTGCGTTCTACCCACTGATCTATATATATAACTGGATAGCTCATGACGTCACAACAGTGAAGCTACTGCGCCGCCATCTTGGTATTCCCTAACATTCTGTACTCCTATGTGTCTCAATGGGAAATCGTCTGTTTTGGTGAGTAATTTGTACCCATCCAGTCACATTAAAACACATTTCTTATGTCTGCATACACTGTATCACAATGCAATCTTCCTAAATATGTAATTCATTATTTATTTTGACTTTAATTTCCCCCCCCTGCTTATTCTAAATGTGAGCGTGTTATGTTACTCTTTATTGCAGCAGCATTACGTTCAGCGGCGACGTCATGCACGTGTTTCAATAGAAACAAGTTTAAGAAACTGAGGTAAGATATCAGTAGACATTTTCAAACATATTTTTTGCAGGCTTTAAAGTTTTTATTCTGAATACATAATTATGTTTTGTAGCTTTTGTTTACGTTGAACGTGCATTGTGGTTATTTTCTTAGGATAAATGAATATTAGCTATGCAGCTAACGTTAACTTAGTGTGTTATACTGTTATTCTTTGTGGTTATTTTCCTAAGTCAGCTTTTTTGGTCAAGTTGAATATCTAATTGCAGATCAACACCGGTTACATATGATAAATATAATGTGGGTTTTCATTAATTCTCTGTGTGATTTGTACTTTTTGCAGTGCAGGCCTGAATACGGTCCAGCTCACGGGCATCATTTATAAAGTGATCAATTGGAATAGACGAGGAGCAGGGCAGGACTGGTAATCTGGACTACCGGACATTTTTCCGGTGGACCGACAAACTTTGGGGCCGATCAGGGTGGACTGGCCATCGGGAGAACCGAGCGGGTCGCTGTGTCGGCCGCGATAATCTAAAACGAGCCGCCGCGTTAGCGAACACTACCCCCAACAACTTTTTGACAGTTATGTCAAATCCCGGGCCGATTTCTCTTTCCAGTCCAGCCCTGAAAAGGTGCACATGGATATTGTTGAAGTTAAACAAGGTAAATTTGCCGTTTGGATTTCAATAAACATCGCACTGAATGCTAGATAAAACTGGAATTGGTTTGCAACAGGAGGAAAAGCTGTATGAGGAGTCAGCCTGGCTTCACTGAAGAGCTGTTTTAACAGAGTAAAAAATATTATACTGTCTGTTTTTATTTGCAATGAAGATACTTTTGCAACATGCAGTATAAGTCTCATAAAATTACTGTGTTTCAGATAGTTATAACATTTAATATTAATAGAAAAGTTGACCCAAATATGTAAATTCTGTCATCATATACTCAACCTCATGTCCTTCCAAATCCATGTGACTCTTTTGCAGAACCCCCAAAAATGTATTTTGTATTCCATATAATGAAAGTAAATGGTGAGCAAAATAGCTTGTTTTGGTCACCAGTGGCTTTCATTATATGGACAAAAATTTTTTTTTAAATGTCATCTTTTGTGTTCCACAGAAAAAGTCATACAGGTTTGGAAGGACATGAGGTTGAGTAAATAGCTGTCCGTAAGGTCTTAAGTTGGGGTATAAAGTTCAAGGCTTCGTAACTACTAGTTAGTTTGCAACTAAGTTGGTGCTTAATTTGGTTGCTCCACCTGTTGTTTAAGTCAATTTTTTTTATGTACTTGGAAGCTTTTGTTATTGAACAAATAAATATGTATGATTTCCTTGAGTGTGCATATGTCAATAAACCTATTTCTGATTATGATTTAAAATATCAGGGGATTGTTGAAATAATTAAATGCTCACAAGCTGGTATGTTTATGTTCCAGAAATGAATGCAAATGGATAATTCCATTAAGTAAAGGTAAATTAATGTGTGTGTGTGTGTGTGTGTGTGTGTATATATATACACACACACACATACTACATATGAACTTGTGTGTGTATACTATGCTACATTTTTTGGTTCTGGATTTATTCTAAGAGGTACTGTCTAGTTACAATATCAACACAAAGCTAGTCGTTTTTATTAACTTTAAAATTTGTTGATGTGCATGCACCCCAAATTAGTTCACATTTACTATATAATCTAGTCAAAAATGGTTAATAATGTTGGCAAATTATGCAGATGTATAATTTGTCAACATTATGAACTAATGAGCATCAACAGATTTAAACTATGAAGGCAGAGAAACATTGCATCCTGTAACAATCTGCAGATGGATAACTTTGCTTTAAAAAGGGGTATTAATACACTTTGGTGTTGTATTTTTACCGTTGATTATTAAAGATTATGATCGTTATGGACACTCTACATGGGGATAACGACTAATGTGTGCTTAATATGTACATAGTCATAAATTACAACCTGTGGGCACTTTAGCCGCATCCTTAAGTGAGTGTTTCGCGGTTAAACGCTGCACATGCCGCGATGCCCTCTGTCGGTAGGGAATAGTAAGATGGCCGCCAGAGCACTTCCGGTAGCTTCACCTACTGCTGGCAGTTTAGAATTCTATGAGCTATCCAGTTATATATATAGATCAGTGGTTCTACCAGAGATCTTTTATGAACTTCAACAATCGTCCACGTTTTACTATAGAAGAGAGCGTAATGGTCAACTAGCGTGTTGCGACAGTTATTCGCGTTTGCGGAAACCATACATATAAAATGGGGAGCCATAGACTGATATCTATGTGTCGCAAAAATGGACCTTTAGCATCAGCAACACAGAGGCGGCGGCAGCCAATTTTGCCGGAGCTTCAGCTCCAAATGTTTTGAGTGTAGCCCCAAATGTATTTTGAAAAGTTGACTGACAAATATGAAACCGGACAATAGCCTATGTAAACCCCCGAAATCACAAGTTGCCTTATTTCATTGTGTTTTGGCTTTGCACATACTGCATACAGCCTGTAAAAATAGACATATGCATAATCTAGCCTATAGAATAAGTTTTTTGCTGTCGGTAGCCTATGGGCGACTCCGTATCTTCCTCTCTGTTGAATATGCAGCAGGTAGGGGAGGAGCTTGCACAGTCGTTGACATCAACTAATGTTACTTAGTGGCTAGTTAACAGCAGTTAGTAGGAAAGACCGCAAAAATGAAGCAAATGAGGCTTTGGGGATTTTTCCGAAATAAGTCAGTGGGTAAGAATTCACATTTGTTTTTGTCCTTAAAGTCTGAAGATCATCATCTGGCTGGCTTTCACCCACAGTAGGCTAAACCTCAACTGATCCACTACCGACTTTTATTACACATTGTAGCCTCTAGCCTCCTTGTTAGCGCATCTGCCTCTCACGCAGGAGATGTCGGTTCGAGTCCCGTTCGAAGTGTACTTTTCTTGTTTATCAGGTGTTGTTTTCTCTAAGGATAACCAATAAGCATTAGCATAAAATGTATGTGTGACTTGTTTTGTGATATTAGTTTGTAGTAAATATACACTTTGATTTGATTAAATGGTTTTGTAGAGGGTAGCAAAGATGTTCCAGATTCAGGCATGGAAACTGGTAACAATTAATCAGTCACTTTACTTTAGAGAAAGTTAAAAGTGAAACATTGTTTATCCCAATGAAAGGATTTTGACAGAAGAACATTGAAAATTATATACAGTTCGATGCCATGGTGTGTCAATGAACTTAGACTAAAGTCATTCATGTATTGCTTTAATTTAGGATCTTATACATAATTTTGACTGTTTATGTCAAAAAAATTAAATTATTTATATTAAAAAAAAATTTTACTTCACTTTACTCACTATAATATAACTCTTTTGTGATGACTTTATGGTAATGTACAAGAATCATGATAGCTCTTAGGGCAATCCCACTGATCTGCTCTTCCCAATACATTTTCTTCAATGGTATTGGTCTACAATTTGAAATATGTAGCACTTGATGAATTAGTTGTTTGAAGCTGATTTGCAATAAGTTATGTGCTGTATCTGTTCTTTTGCATCACAGATGATTCAGGGAGGAGAGGATGAGTTAGTCGAGGATAGTACTAGAGTGGAAGATTTAGGAACTGTAGAAACAGGCCCAGCCAGAGCAAAACTCAAAGAATACCCTCTCACCAGCTTTGGACTACAGAGAAGTGGTTGCTAGTGTGTAAATAAAATTGTCTGGGCTAAGCCCCGGATGTCCTTCAATGCTGGAAACACCTCTGTGTAGCTCATGTAAATACTAACAAATATTTCTGAGATTTTACTTACTTCAATGTTGATATATCCAGTCGAATGAAACAAGGAGATGTGCTTTCAGGAAAGTTTACAGGTGAAATGAGTTCAAGGCCTTATGGCCAGACCTATTTACACATTTACTATCCAATGGCATTGACAATTGGCAAGACAATAGGACCATTGGCTATGTAAATGTGGTCTTTAAAAAAACACATTTGCAAATGTATTTTTGGAGCGCTAAAAGTGATATTGTGATTTTACAACAACAGATCTTACAGGGTTAAGAAGCATCAGCACACAGAAACATCTCCTCCGTAGGCATCCATTAAAAAACGAGTTCCTGTCTTCTCGCCAGTGTACCGACAAAGAATGTCTATGGGACCCCAGCTTAATGCAAATTTTGCTAACCTTGTAAGCAGTTTTGTAGAACGGCGCTGGTCGTATTTGAAGAGAAGGGGTTCGGGACTTTCAGTTTGGCAAGGCCTCAATCACACATACATATGACTCCAAAGACTTAATGGGAGAATACTTTAGAAGGGTGTTGTATGAACCAAATGACAATAAAATTCTAAGTAATCTCTTCAGTAATCAAAATACATTTTGAATGTAACTGTATTATAATTACCAATTATTTAAATCGTAACAATAGTGGAATACAGTTACTTATATTTTGTATTTTAAATACGTAATCCTGTTACATGTAATCCGTTACTCGCCAACCCTGCATATGAGGCCTATAAGACGACCATGTAAATAATAGGCTCCGTAGGCTGCCGGTTGACTGAGTAGTCCTTTTTTTTATTTATTTATTTATTTTTTTTTTTATCCAAGATGAAGAGGATGTTCTTAATCGGATGTGTGGCCTAGTGACAGATTGCAAGACAAGTGTTTCTCATCTAATTTTCTCAAATTAAATTGTGGTAAAACCAAAATACACCTTGTAGGCACCAAATCTAATTTGGCAAAAATTGACAATTTTTCTGTGACTATTGATCAGTCCACTGCGTCTTCACAGGTTAAGAGTCTGGGTGTCGTCCTTGATAGCACCTTATGCTTTGAAGCCAGTGTTAATAACATAACTCGCTCTGCATACTTTCATTTACGAAATATGAATCGTCTTCGTCCCTCTCTTACATTGAACAGCACTGGCATTCTCATTCATGCACTGGTTACATCATGTATTGATTACTGCTATGCTCTCCTATCTATTCTTCCTTCCAAACTTCTTCATAAACTTCAGCTGGTCCAGAACTCAGCTGCACGAATAATTTCTAGAACCCCCTCTATTGAACACATTTCACCTGTTCTTCAATATTTGCATTGGCTTCCGATTAAGTACCGAATTGACTTTAAAAATCTTGCTTTTTACCTACAAGGCCTTAAATAATCTTACTCCTTAATACCTCTCCGATCTTTTTCATATCTATACACCTACTCATACCCTAAAATCTTCCTCGTCAACTCTTCTTGTTATACCACGTATTCGTCTGAACTCTATGGGGTTTGGAGCCTTTAGTTATACTGCGCCTCACTTATGGAATTCCCTTCCTCTGGATATTCGTAACAGTGATATTCTTCATACGTTTAAATCTCGTCTTAAAACTCAACTATTTAAACAGGCCTATTTATGACTGTGTATGCACTGAGTTCATACTTTGCATCTTCTAATGTCTTATTGTATATCATAGTTTGCTTAATGTTGTTATTGTTGATGCTTTCAAGGATGGCTTTTTTGTGTTCTGTTTGGAAGGTGACCTTGAGTGTCATGAAAGGCACCTATAAATACAATTTATTATTATTGTTATTAAGTGGAGAGCAGTCTCTTTAGTTATATAGCTTTGGAGCATTGCTAGTTCAATTTCCTTGGCTTACTTTGAACCCAACATAACAACAGCAAAGTAGTTATGCAGTAAAGACTCCAAGGCAACTTAGTCTAATTGTATCACCTTTATCACCCCCCAACTGTATTCAGTTCTGAAATGTCATGAAAAAGGAGTTGTTTAAATACAGCAAGAAAAAAATGACACTGAATAGCAAAGCTCAATTTAAGACTTTTTATTTTTTTATTATGCGTTTACTGAGAGTGCTTGTGATGAGTTGAGACCAGTTGAAAACACTGTACAGTTTACAGTAAGATACAGTAATTCTCCAGATAATATGGTTCACTAGTTGTGAAATTGAATACAAACCTACGATGACACAAACCGAGCAAGTAACTGAATGAGAAAAAGATCCTTTTTGGATTCCAAAAGGCATTTTATAGTTTATGGATGGAAATACCTTCTTATGGAACAAAAGGCCTTTTATTTGAACCCTTTTCACAGTACTACATATTATTTAAGATATTATTAGGATGAGCAAAATAATCTTCATTACAGGGTAGAGGCACAAATTTCTCCCACTACCACCTTTACAGTCTTGTTATCATCACGTTCATCCTAGGTTTTCTTTGTAAGTCATCGGTCTCTAGATTTTTCTCCCTTTTTAGAATTGCATTTGCATATCCTGTAAAATAAGATTGGTTGATTATTGAGATTGACTGGCTGTAGAGTTTGTACAAATCAGTTCTGCACCCTTTATGTCCTTCCCCATCATTTAACAGTGCTCTTGCAAAGATTCCTTCATTTTCCTTTTCCTTATGTATGGCACAAGGATTACATTGCATTAAACAGCGATCACCTTTTTAATATAGTAAAACTGTTCCGACTTCTGTCAAGTTCATTCTTCATATTCTTTCAACTTTGTGTACTTTGAGTAAAGAGTCAAATATATTAAGCTGCAATGCAGAGCTTGATTTGCCTCTTCAAGGCTGCCATTTTTGGAAGGCTGGTTCAAGTCTCAATGTCCAGAGTTTGCATTTACATGTCTCTTATTCTACCTGGCCTTTGTGATTTGGCTGGTGGGGACATTCTCTTGTGTTTGCTGGCTTGTGCTTGGAACATCAATGTTGGGGTCATCATCCACCTGGTAGCACTTGCCCAAGTTCTTGATGATGTTGAAGTTATAACGGGCAGTATCAGCAATACTGTTCTCCAGAAGCCATCCATCAGATTCTGAGTCAGGGTCCCCTAACCTCAATAGATTTTCCATGGCTGTCTGAAGATATCGCACTCCTGTCAGCACAGAGATCTATAGGAAGGAGAAAGAGATTTATAAAAAAGGGAAGAGGCTAGAAGTGGATTGAAATCAGTGGTAGAAGCATAGATGAAGATGGGCTGAAGAGATTTTGCTAGGTTAAGAGGATCCCACAAGATTCTTCATTTAAAGTGAATCAACACATTTACATTTGACTTGGACTGTAATAAATAAAAAAACACTTAGAGAAAAATACTTATTTTCATTAACGTAAAACATTTTTTTACATACATTTAGATTTATACTACATTATAATATCTATTAATAATTAAAACTAGAAGAAAGACCTTTATGTTCCAATTATTTAAGCATAATTCATGTTATCGTTATCGATTGTAGTATTTCACTATATTTGTTCTGAGAAAAGAAAATAGGAAGGCATGACAAGTGGGCATTAGAAAAATAATTACACATTGGTGGTCATGTATTCTGGTTTCACAAAATCTTTGGCTGTATATTTGGAATGGAACATCAGCTTACACTCTTAAAAATAGAGATTCCAAAAAGGGCGTTTTGCAGCGATGTCATAGAAGAACCATTATTGGTTCTCCAAAGAACCTTTCAGTGAAAAGTTCTTAAAAGAACCATATTGAAGAAACTTTTTTCCAGTCTAAAGAACCTTTTCCCATTACTTAGATCCTTTTGTGCAATGGGAAGGTTCCATAATGTTAAATTGTTAAATTCCATATAATATAATTAAATGAAATTCTATATGGAACCATGCATGCTGATAAAGTACCTTTATTTTTAAGAGTGTGCTACTTAATGAATGTTGCACAGTATACACTGTTACTGCCTTTTTGTTTAAAATAGTAAGTAAAACAGAAGATATTATTCCACAATAAACATTTCAAAAAGTAGTACATTATATTACATTTTTGTCACATGATCTCATCATGTTGACAATCAAATTCAGTGAGATGCTTTCAGTGATTATCTTGGAAATAAAAATGGTTATTTTGCTATTTAAATTTTGTAAATTTTGAACATAACCTGGATCTGCACTATTATCTGTTGTCCAATGTCTGTGTTTTTTGCCCTGTCTAACTTTTTCTTTTTCTGTTTCAAAAGGTTTTTTTTCTTTGCAATTCTTCCCATATGGCCTGCACCCCTGAGTCTTCTCTTTACTGTTGTACATGAAATTGGTGTTGAGCGGGTAGAATTCAATGAAGCTGTCAGCTGAGGACACGTGAGGCATCTATTTCTCAAACTAAAGATTCTGATGCACTTATCCTCTTGTTTAGTTGTACATCTGGCCTTCCACATCTCTTTCTGTCCTTGTTAGAGCCAGATGTCCTTTGTCTTTGAAGACAGTAGTGTACGTCTTTGTATGGAACTTTCAGTTGTTGTTTTTTTGCCAATTTCAAGCATTGTTTAGCCTTCATTCATCAAAACAATGATTGACTGATGAGTTTCCATAGAAAGCTGTTTTTCTTTTTTGCCATTTTCGACCTAATATTGACCTTAAGACATGCCAGAATATTGCATAATGTGGCAATCAAAAACAAACACAAAGACAATGTTAAGCTTCATTTAATGAACCAAATAGCTTTCAGCTGTGTTTGATATAATGGCAAGTGATTTTCTAGTACCAAATTAGCAATTAAGCATGATTACTCAAGGATAAGGTGTTGGAGTGATGGCTGCTAGAAATGGGGCCTGTCTAGATTGGATCAAAAATTACTTTTTTCAAAAAGTGATGATGCTATATCAGTAATATCCTGACTATACTTTGTGATCAGTTGAATGCCACTTTAGCGAATTAAAGTACTAATTTCCTTCTGAAACAGCAAAACCTGTACATTATTCCAAACTTTTGGCTGCCAGTGTATATTGACATTTTATACATGACACACCTCAAAAAGCCAGATGATGAGAACAATTAAACCAATGGACTGCATGATCTGTGTGTAGTGTTCAAGTAGGGCCTGTCGGCAGCCCCTTCGATTCACATTTAACTCCTCCTTCTGGTAGTCATAGTTGACGTGTGCTGAGTTGTTGGTGATTTGATGCTGGATACAGGGCCGAGGAGAGTGCACATTACAGCAGCTGAAGGGCACCCCATCATTCAGATACTTGCCCTCCACATTACTCCGTAGCCGACTCAAGAGAAGAACAATACAGAAAACAAAACATGCATACAGTACAGTATGTAAGCAATGGATCAACACATAGATGAATAACATGCATGGTTTCAGTAGAATAGTAAGTGTTGGATATCTGTGAAAGCATGCATCAGTTAGGGACAGTGCACCAAACATTTTGTCATCATTTACTCACCCTAATGCTGTTCCAAACATGTATGACTAATAGCTGTTAGGAAAAATTACTTTCACTTTCATTACATATTTTTTCCACAGACGAAAAAAAATGTATTTGGGTTTGGAACAACATGAAGGTGAGTAAATTATAGAATTAAAATTTTTAGGTGAACTATCCCTTTAACTGTCATTCAAATTAATCATTTGACAATATTAACCACTTGACATGAAAGTGCATTGTGGGCTCAGAAATTGACTTACTCCACCACTTCACTATCGGTCATATCCAGGTAGCGGTTACTGATCCATTGGATGTGAAACCAGTCCCGATACCCTCCATTACCACAACACTGGAAATGCATCTGCAGCATATCTATTGTGCGCTTAATGTAGCAGCGGCCTGGCATGTCTGTATCCTTATAGTACCGCATGCTGTCACGCAAGCCAAGAAAAAGTGACTCTTCCAGATCGTTGCGCATGCTATAACACATCAGGGCCCCCACAAGGATACAAAACGTAAAGAAAAAGGTACATATGATGTAAGGCAGCATCAGCAGCTTCCATCGCAAGAACTTGGTGGTGTCCACACAATCGTAGCAGATCTTGCTCCCCAAGAAGTTGATCGCACAGGCAGTCAAGCCAACAGATATAAGCATATTTGGCACAGAGTCAATCTCCTTTGACATCAGCTCATGCCTCTTCTGAATCTCCACTTTTAGGAACAGGCCCAGACTCAAAAGTGTGACACCTGTTATCACGGACACCCAGTTTAGCACCCATAAAACCTGGGCCAATTTGTCTCTATTTGTCTTCGTAAATGTCACTTTTAAGACTGCCATTGTAAATGGGAAGAAGTATTACTCTCACAGTTTAAGCGGTAATTTTTTAACTCCAGGTACTTTAATTTTATTATAGAGTGATATCCTGGGAAAATGGGAAAAGACAGGGAAAATTTTCCACAGGGAGGAGGGAAGTGAACTGGGAAAGAAGGCAAAGAAGGCCTCATAAGCAGCTTAGATGAGGTATTTTTACACTCCTGGATGATGGCCTTCGCTGCATAACAGCACAGGTACTGAAATCAAGATAGGAAAAAATTCTAATATAAATGTACAGACAGTTTACGTAGTATGACAATGTCTAATTAATGTTCATGGTATACCATATATATATACTGTATGTCTGGTTGATTACTGATCACTTACATTTACATTACAATTTAAATTTAATATGTAAGATGAAGTTTGTAGCTAACAATAGTATTGTCTATGATCTTTTCCATTAAAATTGTTAAATTTCACTCTGCGAAATGTATTATATTTGATTAAGTTACACATTTCAGTATTATTTTAAGCTCTAATAAATACATTATGTCACATACAAAGTACCCTATATTCCATGCATACACTAAAACATTCATATCCACTTTGAAAGTGCTCATTATATTTATGTTACTTTACCTGTTACAGAAGAACATTATTATTCTAGGCAATCTAAAACCTTCCAGCCATTCTCTGTTGTATTGCTACAAAAAACCCTCAAAACCACATAACCTACCTGTTCAGCTATATCATATTCACATACTGGCTCGTAATCCATGTATCTTGGTTCTAGGCGCTGTCATATTGCTTTTGGCAAAAAGTATCCTATGGAGTTTTAGGTAAGAGACGAGAGAAGAGGTGAGAAGCGAGTTTAGTGACTTCTTTCCAGACTCACTTTGACCTCCATCTAATCCATTTATCCTAAGGATTTAATGGAACACCTCCAAGCCATCTGGGCCAATCCCAAGTGAATAACAGGAGTTTCCCCACACCCCCACCCTTTTCAATCTTTATAAATGGCCTATACAATATGTATTTATTATCTGTGAAACAGATCCAATCCAAAATATATACAAATATATACATGGGCACTTGTGCTCATTTGCTCTCTAAATTGGTTATGTTTGAGGTATTGTGTATGGATCCTTTTTCTTAATGAAGATATTCCAAATTGTCCCCAAAGAGAGGATTTTCAAATTTGGCAATATGGCAGTAAAAGTAAAAGTCCAGTGTTGTG